>NC_069781.1:2156945-2463294 GCF_027406575.1 Nycticebus coucang
CCCCAGCACATCTAGATAGACAGGACTTGGACAGCATGGCCGTGGCGAGGGGCCAGAGGGAAGGGTACAGGCCCTGAGACAGAGATCCCAAGAATCCCTACACAAGACCAGGCTTAGAAGAGGAAGTCATTGGTTTGTTGAGGCTGAGCTCAAAAGTCTCTGGAAGCCCCAAGCTGGTGAATTCATAGCTCTGATCTCAGAGAGATGGGCTGGAGATGTGCTTTTGGGAGTCATGAGAGGGACATCATGGGTGACACTGAGCTATAAAACAATGTGGGTTAATTATTAATGTCACAGAAAACCCAAGCACAGGAAGCCAAGAGCCTGTACATCCTCCTGTGACGTGACTGCCCCACCATCAGCCACAGAATGAGGGCAGAGTGAGAACCTGATGACAGAGCATTCAGCAAATACAGTCACAGAAAAGCAAGGGCCTGTGATTCCAGAAGGCACCATGCACTCCCCTAGGAAGACAAGTGAAGCAACATCCCCAGGAGTGAGTGGATGCTTGGGTGCTGGCTTGGTCACTGCAGAGTTCCTGGCCCCTGGGTTCAGCAAGTTCATGTCCATCTATCCATCCTGGGAAAACGTCCGCATGTGTCCCAAGAGCCCTCCCCAGCTGCTGGCTGCAGCACTCCTTCCAGCAATAGCTGGAGTTCATCGAAGTCTGCCATGGCCCAACACATCCACTACCTCACTTCTGCAGCACAGAAACGGGGCAGAGTCTTACACATTGGCAAGAAAGTTGTCAAAGACAAAATGAGAAGAAGAAATAAGAACACGAGATACAGAATAGCACATACAATTCCATCTCTTCTGTCTAAACAACTCAAAATGGTATATTTTGTGGGTACATCATACCCCCGAACAATTCTACAACACAAAGGAAAGTTCTGGAATAACAGAGAGACCTGGAAAGGGCACTGCTGCAGGGGAGGGTCTGGCTGCAGGTGGCTGCAGGTGGACTCGTGTTAGTCTGTATGTGTGTCTGAAATGCTGTTTATGAGAATATAGCAGAGCTTCCATAGCCGACCACCTTCCTACACTGACCCCTGATTTTCACAGACCGGACATGCACCACATGCACCGATCAGTGCAGTAGGCCTAGTCCACTGTGTTGACCCCCTTCATATGTTGACCAGTGTGTGCAGGCCCCTGGTGGTCACCTCACACAGGCTCTGCTACATATTCATGCAACTCTTATGTACCATGCCTTGAACTTTTTTTTTCTCAAGCTGTTGCCCTGCGTACAGTGCTGTGGCCTCATAGCTCACGGCAACCTCCAACTCTTGGGCTCAAGCAATTGATCCTCTTTTTTTTTTTTTAAGTATTTGAAATGTTTCTTTTTTTTATTTTTTTTTTATTAAATCATAGCTGTGTACATTGATATGATCATGGGGCATCATACACTAGCTTCATAAACCGTTTGACACATTTTCATCACACTGGTTGACATAGTCTTCCTGGCGTTTTTTTAGTTATTGTGCTAAGACATTTACATTCTACATTTACTAAGTTTCACATATATCCTTGTAAGATGCACTGCAGGTGTGATCCCGCCTGTCCCCCTCCCTCTACCTTCCTCCTGCAATTGATCCTCTTGCCTCAGTTTTTAATTTTAGTAGAGATGGGGGTCTCGCTTTTGCTCAGGCTAGTCTCGAACTCATGAGTTCAAGCTATCCACCCCCCTCGGCCTCACAGCGTGCTAGGATTGATTATAGGCACGAGCCATCTCATCTGGCTAAAACTGTGCCTTCAACGTTAAAACAAAGATTGAAGACCACACAGCCCCACACCCAAGCCCTACCTGCTCCGGACATCCTTGGTGCGGATGGGCGTCAGGAGACTGAAGGCAGAGTTGGCTGAGCGAAGGGAGCAACTGTCGCAGGCCAGGGGGCTCCGTGGCCGTCCAGGGCCCAGGCTGCTGTGGGCCCGTACCAGTCTGGTCTGCATGCGGCGCTTGTAGTCAGCATGGTCCGTGTCAACCTTGTTCGCTGTCCTCAGTGAGTCAGAGGTGATGTCCAGGTCCATAGCAGGAGGTGGGCGTGGGGGAAGCAGGCTGGCCAGCCTGGTCGAGCCCTCGGGGCAGAGCTCTTCTCTGTGCAGGAGGTCCAGGGAGCCGCTGAGCACCCCAGACAGATACCTACCCCCAGGGGACAGGCTCCCACCTTCACTGCCTGGGGTCCTGGGGCACTTGGGGATTTCCTGCAAGGAGGTGCTCAGGCAGGGTGGAGAGGGACTGTGGGCAGGGGCCAGGGGTGCCTGTCTCTGCTTGGAGCCCCTGGAGGGACCAGCCTCATTCCCGGCTTCCGGGTCCTCATGGCTGCCTTGAAAATGCCTTCTTCTCCAGCCCTTATCGTCAAGGGACAGGGCTCGCTCCAGCCTGGGCCTTGCAGGGGGATGCGGGGTGATGGGTTTTGCCTTAGTTTGCGGGTCCCCACCGCTAAGTTTGGCCGGAATGCTAAAAGGAAGTACGGGGCTCTTCTCCGGGCCTTGACAGCAGGTGGTGGTCGGGGCCCCGGGGCCGGAGCTCTGTGCGAGGTCTTTGTCTGTGCTCGGGAGCTGTCCCTTGAGCATTCTGCCTTCAGATTGCTGCGGAGGTCGCAAGCACAGTGACTCGGACGGCATAGTCGGCGGCCTCGCCAGCTCTCACGGGCGGCCGTGGCCTGACCCTCTCTGACGAGGCCTCCTTCTCAGGCTGCTGGCAACACGCAGTGTCAGGGATACCAGGTCAGAGGTTACCGGGCGAGGCACAGGAAAGAAACCCGGCAGCGGCTCTAGTTCCGGTTTGGAGGGGTCCCAGAGAGACAGGGGCCGTGGCTGCATGGCTGGTTACCCTGGAGTCCCGCAGTCTCTAAAGGAAAACCCGAGGTCAGCGTCCGCGGCTCCCTCTGACACCAACTCAACGTTTCCAGAGGCCGACGGGCATCCGCCGGGAGACGACGGGGTGTGGGGGGCCGCCCCCGCTCACCTGCACCCCGGGCGGCGCAGATGGGTGCGGCTACAACGGCCGGAGCGCGGCGGGCGGGGCAACGACCAGGCCCGCCCCTTCCGCGCCCCAGGGTCACCTCCCCACCTCCTCCAGCCCTCGTAGTCCACACTCGAACCCTGAGCCCCGACCCTGCCCCGCACACCGCCCTCCAGGCGCTCGGGCCGCGCACTTCCTTCCTTCCTCCTTTGCGTCCGCCGAGCTCTTGGCTGCCCCGCCCACAGCGGCCCCTGGCGGCCGGAGGACAGCGCCCGCCAAGCCCGGACGGCCCCGCCCCGGAGTCCGAGGAGCAGCGGCCAGGCCACCCCAGGACACCTGTGCTCAATGGCTTCCAGCAAACCAAAGGGAACTCAGAGGTGATGTGCTTGAGCCCGCAAAATATTTTTATTCAACAATTTGCAATGTAATTTTCATTTAGGAAAAATAGCAGCTCCCGCCTGGAGGAAGCTTCCTGAATCAAAAGTCATGGACAGTCTGCCAGAGAACAGTGGGTAACACTGGACTGAAGGAGGTCCCGAAACCACACGAGTTGACAAAGGGGCACAGGGCTGCCCAGGCACAGGGACAGGCCTTTCTCAAAGTGCCACGAACTAATGGATCTGGTCAGATGCATCTGTGAGGCGTCCTAAAAGATGCTCTGGGTTCTTCCTAGATGATTAAGTAGAACAGAAAACCGGGAAGGGCCTGAGCTAAATCCACATTCTACAATTTCTATACTTAAAATACCAAACTGCTTATGTTCCCCCAGGAGAAGCTACAGAAATTATTACCTATTGATTTTTATAAATATTTAAATCTTTTTTCTTCAGTCTCTTTAGATTTGACAAGCGTACAAAGAGTTTTCATAACAGTCAATGATGCCTTAAAGCTCAGTGCCCACTGAGAGGGTCTTGCAGGTCCACGTGGCCAAGCTGGTACAGGAATGGCTGCACACGCAGACCCAGAAGCATCTGGCCCCAGAGCTGCAGCAAGAACTGTTCAAGCCACTCTTTTTATCATATCACCAATCCTCAAATGATGACACCCAGGGGAGAGAAAGCAGGTCAGCTGGCCAGCACTGTAGAAACCATTCTTGAGAAAGCGCAGCCCCTTCAGAGTGTGCCACTCCAGGTCCTCAACCATGACAACCACCAAACTATGGATGTTGTGGGGGTGGCAGCGCTGTCCTTCAGGTGCATGAAAACACCCATGGTTCTAATTAGGCTACAGGAGAGATTCATTTCAGTGCCCAGAGCCTCTCTCAAAAAGCAACTCTGAACCACTGCCAAACAAATGCTCCCTCTGCTAAGATTCTGCCTGAGAACGAGGCTTCTATTTTAGTCACTCTTCCAGGCTCAGAAACAGTTAGGGAAGAGCTGTCTCTGGCTGCAGAGCAGGTGGCAGTATCTCCCTCTCAAGTCAAACATCTGCTCTTTTCTCCCAACATCTTAAAGAAGCTTTGGGATTACCTGGGCAATAGTTCACGGTTGGGTTTTGAGAGAGGCCCCAAGTTATTGATGAACAATGCCCTCCTGCAGTGAAGAATTCTATATTCACTCAATGGAATAGAATATTCTTGTTTGACTGAGAATATTATATCCTTAAATCACCTGAAATAATGTAAGAAAGCATCATTTTGGGTAAAAGATGAGTCAAAGATTCATTCTTTTCATCCAGCATCTGAAAGGAGTTATGGAATTAATTTCTGAAATAATTCATAGAGACAGGTGGGAAGGAGGTGCAAAGCATGACCAACTCTGAGTTACTGCTCTGTCTGGTGTGCAGTCAGGTTCTTGGTAGACAACAGTCATCTCAGGGTTCCAGATGCAAATCCTACATAGGGACATTTCTAGTTCAGCATTGGGTATTTCCTCTGGCCAATCCTTCCTGGTCGTGAGCTCCCAGAGGTAGTGGAGGCCTGAAAAGAGAGAAACAACACTGACCTCTGCATGTCTGCCCCAGGGGCAGTGCAACACGGCCCTGTGTGGGTGTGTAAAGCACACTAGAAACACTAGCTTTTGTTTCTCTAAAAGCCCATGAGAACTGATAATTCAGCACCAAACATGGGATGCCTAAAAAAGTACCCATTGTTAACCAGCAGTACTTGCTATTTTCCTTTTGTAAGGGCCATGAGACCTGAGGCTGATTCTGCAGAGCTGGCCCAGGTTGAGTGTCAGGTGAATTCAGGGAGGGTTGGTGGCCTGGGGCCTGACCTGCTACTGCAGGGACACCAGGTAAAGACAGTTGACCAATGCAGGCATTGCCTCTGCTCCCTCTCAAAACCTGAGATCAAAGCCAAGAAATTTTATAATAAAGGCAAACTAAAAGATAAAGCCGACAGGAGGAAAAAGACAACCAAATCTTTTTTTTTTTTTTTTTGAGACAGTCTCTCATTCCATCACCCTGGGTAGAGTACCATGGCATTATAGTTCACAGCAACCTCAAACTCATGGCTTGAGCAACTCTTGCCCTCAGCCTCCTGAGTAGCTGGGACTATAGGAGTGTACATCATATCCAGCTAGTTTTTCTATTTTTAGTAGAAGCAATGTCTCACTCTTGCTCCGACTGGTGTTGAACTCCTGAGCTCAAGCAATCTTTCTGCCTCGGGCTCCCAGATACAGGTGTGAGCCACCGCACCCAGTCCAGAAAACAACCAAACTTTGAAGCTGAAAAGCAGATGGGCGGCCAAGCAGCAGTGTGGGATACCACAGTCCTGGGAGTGTCAGCCTCATCTGAGGATGAGGCAGGGAGCACACCCCCTCTTCCCCAGGAGGACTGCAGTCAAGAGGGAGAAAGGCCAGCCCATAGGCCACTGAAGGCAAACTGGAACGGCAATGGAGCTGAGTGCCAAGACACTTGCAGACCTCAGCCCCCACTGAGCTCCTCTAAACTGGCAGCCAGTCTGTTCTCTACAGGCAAGAAACTAGAGAAAGGGAAACCAAGGAAACACTCAGTAACGTTCCCCAACCAGTGTGCGAGCTCAGGTCCAAAGGCAGCCGAGGATGTACTCTGAGGGAGCAGCACCCTGAGGCTGGAGAAACCCCTCAGGCTGCAGAGAGAGACAGAGAGGAGGAGCTACATGCAGACAGACCTGGGCCGGAGCATTACCACCACCTTCAGTTCTGAACAAATGGCTTCTGCCCAAGGAGCCTATCCTGCCGAGCAATCCTGCAAATACGCTCACAGAACACGTTTTCAAACTTTTTATCTCAAAGCCCACTTAAGCCTCTAGTTAAACTTCCATGGCAACTTAAATAATGTTGCTCAAAAAACAGTAAAAAAAAAAAAAAAGAGAGAGAGAATATACTTACTGCGCTTTGTACTTCTTTTTTTTTTTTTTTTATTTTCCTGTTCTGACTCCCAGGACGCATTTTATTTATTTATTAGTAGTATTATTATTTTTATTATTAAATCTTAGCTGTGTACGTTAATGTAATTATGGAGCACCATGCACTGGTTTTATAGACCATTTGACACATTTTCATCACACTGGTTAACATAGCTTTCCTGGCATTTTCTTAGTTATTGTGTTAAGACATTTATATTCTACGTTTACTAAGTTTCACATGTACCCTTGTAAGACGCACCGCAGGTGTAATCCCACCAATCACCTTCCCTCCACCCTTTCTCCCTCCTCCCTCTCCCCCTTCCCCATATTCTTAGGTTATAACTGGGATATAGCTTTCATACAAAAGCCATAAATTAGTTTCACAGTAGGGCTGAGTACACTGGATACTTTTTCTTCCATTCTTGAGATACTTTACTAAGAAGAATATGTTCCAGCTCCATCCATGTAAACATGAAAGAGGTAAAGTCTCCATCTTTCTTTAAGGCTGCATAATATTCCACGGTGTACATATACCACAATTTATTAATCCATTTGTGGATTGATGGGCTCTTGGGCTTTTTCCATGACTTAGCAATTATGAATTGGACTGCAATAAACATTCTGGTACAATTGTATCTCTTTCAAAAATAATTTAATTAACGATCTTTAAAAATTTCCATGGCACACCTAAGATCCTCTCACGGCACACCAGTGTGCCGTGCAACACCAGCTGAAAATCACTGCTGCACAATAAAGGCATTTTCAGACAGGAAGGCTCTATAAACTTACCTTTGCACCTTTCTGTCAAGGAGCTACTGAGAAACAAAGAATAATTTAAAAAACCTAAAAAAAAAAAAAAAGCAGCAGCTAGTAGAGGATGTGTGTCACCCAGACAAACAGAATGACCAACAAACTCCAGACCCAAGACAAGGGAGGCTAGCAGAGCTGAGGGTCGCTCCCGTCTGGGAAGCCAGAGGCACCTGGGCCCAAACAGTCAGGAAGCAGCACCCAAACGAGGTTACCAGATGAACGAGGCTGAGCACCCACATGGGCTAGAGGAGTTTAAAGTGACGGCCTCTGGAGAGGCAGAGTGGGGGGACAGCCACTCTGTGGGGCCCCATTCCCATCACAAAGATACAGGGACAGAAGCTGATATTCACCGAGCAGCGGGCCAGTAAGTCAGCCAGTGAGCTGGGGTCACACATGAGGGAAGGCAAGAGCCACTCACCTGTGCCAACTGAGCAGGGTTGTAGAAGGGCACGGTGCCCCCAGGAGGGCCCCCTGCAGCAGGCAGGTCACCGGGAGCCTGAGAACCACAGAGAAGTTACCTCAGCAACGCAGGGCTGCACAATAACAGCTCTAGCCACTGACACAGACCCTATTTCTGAGTAAGAATTTATGATACTTTTAAATAAGCACAGAAGCAGGTTAAAGATACTTCTCACAACCCTGGATTTAGCTGTTTAAGGGTTCATAGAAAAAATGGTAAAAATAAAAGCAACATGCAGAGTAAAATGCTTTAAATACCAGAGCATGCAGAGATAAGGAATGCACAGCACGAGGGTAGCACGTCAGTCTCAGTCTCAGTTAGTAGGGTTTCTGATTACTGCAGGCCTAATGGAAACAACTATAAAACCCAGCATTCTAATGTGCAGGCAGCAAGGTCATACCAAGCCTTTCTGCTGAGCCACTGCACACAGCTCAGCCCCACGGGACACACAGAAGATGGACTATTTCTTTGTCCCCACCCAGACTGGCTGCAAAATGCCATCACTGCCACTCTCACTGGCCTCAAACCAACCTTGCCATGCCTCATCAGAAGGAAGACCCTCCTTCCAAAGGACAGCATCCTGACACAGGACCCAGGGAGGACATACCCAGGCCCATCATTAGAAAACCAATTCAGAAAGAGCAATGTTACTGGAGCATTTTGGGGTCAATTCAATCATCACATCTGAAGTTTAACAACAAAACCCCTTTAAGGTGATTTTAAAAAAAGGAACACTGCATCCTGGGCCACACGGGTCTGGGTGAGGCAGCTGCGCATAGCACACGTGAGCCCGCTACTGCACACTAAAGAGAATAGGACGAGACTCACACGCGGGGAGAGAGGAACGCCAGCCACAGGTACCTGATTAAAGTGCTGGCTTACTTCCCTGGATAACGAACTCATTGAACTACAGCGTGAAAGCTACAAAACAGCAAGAACACACACAAAACAGACAAAAAATCAACATGCATGTCACTGCTCCAAGCTGTCAGTTCAATTTCAAAAGCTTTCTGATGCCATTAGAATCAATATAATTCAAGAGGGGAAAAAGCCAGAGTTAGCTTAAAAATTCCTATTTTAATGTAATGTTATTAATAAATAACCATTAGTTATGGGGGAGGCTCGGGGAACTTGTCCAGCCCTTGGCTTAAGCCAGCTTCAGTTCACAGCACCTCAAAATTCCAGACAATTCCATGCTGTGTTGAGGGGCAATGTATGAGTCACCTCAGACCCCTCACGCCTCATCTGGAGCTCTAAATAGTTTTGCTCAAATAAGTGTGATTTTTTTTTCCCTAGGAATACAACTCTTCTGAGATGTTTTCATTTCTAAGCCGCCTTTCTCTGCCTGTCACCATCATCTTTAAAGCTAGAGGTGTCTGGACAATCAGCGCGAGCTGCAGGCAGGCAGGGTGCTCCTTACCCCGCCCCGAGGACAGTCTGGCTGGGAGGGTGGAAGCTCAGAGCCTGGGTGCGACGCTGCAGAACTCAACACCTGCTGAGAAAAACAATGCAGCAACTACCAAATCCTTGGCATGTAAGTCTTTCACCCCAGAAAAAGAGGGAGCCATTCCTCTGCCCAGGGTCTGCCTGTCCACGTCCACCTGAAGGGCTCTTAGGTGAGTCATGAGCAGAGAGCACCTTCTTGGGGTTCCAGCTGCACCTCCTGTGAGCTCCAGCTCCCAGTAGGCCACTGAGTACCTACTGTGCGCTGCAGGGCCCCACGACAGCTTGCCACTTGGTACTACTGTTATTCACATGTTACAAGAGGGAGACTGCAGCTTCGACAGGGTGACTGCTGGGCCCCCACTCGAAAATAGTCAACATCCATCTGTTAAGGAGTGAAGGGCCAGGGGCACACCTGGGCCTGACTGACTTTGGAGCTACAGTCTGAACCATCCACTTTACATAGGATGTTACTTGCATTTTTAGGTTGAAGACATACTAAACTTTCTTTTTTTTTTTTTTTTTGTAGAGACAGAGTCTCACTTTATGGCCCTCAGTAGAGTGCCGCGGCCTCACACAGCTCACAGCAACCTCCAACTCCTGGGCTTAAGCGATTCTCTTGCCTCAGCCTCCCGAGTAGCTGGGACTACAGGCGCCCGCCACAACGCCCGGCTATTTTTTGGTTGCAGTTTGGCCGGGGCCGGGTTTGAACCCGCCACCCTCGGTATATGGGGCCGGCGCCTTACCGACTGAGCCACAGGCGCCGCCCGACATACTAAACTTTCATTACTAGTAGGCAATTTCTTCTTTTAACTTAAGAGTAATTTTATAAAATTTTTCTATTGTGGTAAGATACACATAAAATTTACCTTTTTTTTTTTTTTGAGACAGAATCTTGTTTTATTGCCCTTGGTAGAGTGCCGTGGCGTCACAGCTCACAGTAACCTCAAACTCTTGGGCTCAAGCAATCCTCTTGCCTCAGCCTCCCAAGTAGCTGGGACTACAGGCGCCCACCACAATGCCCAGCTATTTTTAGAGAAAGGGTCTTTTTGCTCAGGCTGATTTCAAACTTGTGAAATCAAGCAATCCACTCGCCTGGGCCTTCCAGGGTGCTGGGATTACAGGTGTGAGCCACTGCACCTCACCAAAATTTATCATTGTAACCATTTCCAAGTGAGTGCACAGTCCAGTGGTACTAAGCACAGCCATGCTTGCTTAGTGTTCAACCATCACCAATGTCCATCTGCAAAGTCTTTCAGCTTCCCCGACAGAAACTGCAGACCCCCATACAGCTCCCGTTCCCTTCCCACAGCAACTTCCATTCCACCTTTGGTCTCTTTTGTACACAAGTGGTAAAGGCTGCAGATAGAGTATTTCCTAGACAGGACGCTGACCTGCACAAGGCAGGGCTGCCTGTGGCAATCTCACTGGGTGCCTGTCCCCTTTCCTGCTGCACCTGCTCACCTCTGGGGGGGCCTGGCCCCGAGCTGGTGTCTGTCCTTCCCTGCCAGCCCCGTCTGCAAGCTGTGTTTCTTCCGCATCTGTGAACAAGAGAGTGCAGAAGACCATCACTCCACCCAGAGCATCTCTGGGATTTCATTTAAAACATCCCAAGAAGAAGAGTTTCACATTCACTCACAACATGAGAAAAAGGTAAAGGTATCAGGAAAAAAGCACAGACAAACCTCAGTTCTCTGCATGCTAGCCAGGTCATTCTTTTAAAGGGAGATTTAGGCCAGAGACTCACAGAAAGAAACCGGGTCAAAGGTCAGAGGAAGCCAGAGGGCTGGTGCAGTAGGGCTCACGCCTGCTCTGCCCACCTGGGTTTGGTACAAAGTTAGGAGGAATAGGTAGCGGGGCCAGTGGAGCAAAGAAATCTGCAGGGGCAAGAGCTGGTTCATTCCTCTGGGTCCCACGTGGGTTCAAAACATCAACGTAGCGGGCTCTCGTTCCGGCTACAAAGCAGGGAGAGGAGGCAGAGTCAGCTCAATGCAGGAAATGACCTCTGGCTTCCAAACAGCTCCATTTCCCTCATGACAGGAAAAGTAAGCAGGGATGTGCAGGAGGACACATGTGGCCTAACTGTGACAAAGGTCCCTCTCTGCGCAGCAGCTTTGCCTGGGCTTTGCCCCTGGGGGAGGTTTCCTGTTTCTTTTTTTGTTTTAGAGACAAAGTCTCACTTTATCACCCTCAGTAGACTGCTGTGGTGTCACAGCTCACAGCAACCTCCAACTCCTGGGCTTAGGCAATTCTCCTAACTCAGCATCCTGAGTAGCTGGAACTACAGGCACCCGCCACAATGCTCAGCTATGAACCCACTGCCCTTGGTATATGGGGTCAGCACCCTACCCACTGAGCCACAGGCGCCGCCCGGTTTCCTGTTTCGTACCGCCATGTCTCCTGGTTTTGGACCGATCAGACACCCTGTGCCTGCAGTTCATCAATACCAATGGTGTGCAGAGGAAATGTTTTAGTATTCTGGAGAACTGGACTCTCCCCCAAGGACTCATCTTCATAAAACTAACATTACCTTCTGCAACATGACTAACATGCTGCACCCATACATGTTACACCAGCTAACCCAGCATGTCTTTTGGACTATAAATTACCCAAACAAGCTCTGCCTCCAGGGTGACTCTTACCTGCTCTCCTAGAGAACATGTTCACCCCTGCAGGGCCCGAGGGGGCAGCTTGCACCACCGCAGGAAACGAGGTTGGAGGTGGGGGTGGAGCCTTCTTCTGCAGAGAGAAGCACAGCTTCAGCAACCCACGGAAACACTCCTCAGGCCACTCCAAAAGGAGTGCCAAACACCAAGATACCATGGGCACAGGAAAGGCTTTTCCTTCCATGGACAGCCTAACACCCAATAAATACTGAAATTACTGGCTTGGAGCCTGTGGCTCAAGCAGCTAAGGCGCCAGCCACATACACCTGAGCTGGCGGGTTCGAATCCAGCCTGCGCCCTCCAAACAACAACAACAACAATGGCAGCAACCAAAAAATAGCCAGGCATTGTGGCAGGTAATCCCAGCTACTTAGGAGGCGGAGGCAGGACAATGACTTGAGCCCAGGAGTTGGAGGTTGCTGTGAGCTGTAACGCCACAGCACTCTACCCAGGGCGACAGCTTGAGGCACTGTCTCCAAAAAAACTGAAATTACAATTTACCTCCTCTTCTGGTTCATTTAAATTCACCCATTGGTTTTTCTTTTCATCCCAAACAATCTGTCAAGATTTTAAAAAAGACAACAATCAGTACATTGAACCTAAATAGAATTAGAATGTGATGCACTGTGACACTTTAACACTTCAGAAAATGCTACTCAGGTCGGTTATCAACGTGCTAGGCAAATCACTAAAGTTTCTCCCAATCCCCCCTGTGCTGTATTTTATGATGCTCACCGATTTGTTCTTGTCATCTGGCAAATAAGCTTCTGTCCTTTTTTTCCCAGGTAGCCAACGAGAGAACCAGGATTCACTCTAAAGTATAAAACCATCAGAATAGCTTGAAAACATAATGCTCAGTGAAATAAGCAGACATAAAAAGCTAAGTGCTGCATGATTTGTTTCTCCAAGGTCCCGAAGTCATCACGTCCACAAAGATAGGAGCAGAACAGGTGTTGCTAAGGGTGGGGAGGGGAGCAGGGAGTCAGTGTTTCAAGGGGACTGAGTTTCCATTGGGAAAATGAAAAAGTTCGGAGGCAGCTAAGGGTGATGGCCGCACAACAGTGCACAAGTGCCTGATGACACTGACCTGTGCCCGGAGAAATGGTGACGATGGTAAATTTCAAGTTATGTATATTTCACCATAATTAAGTCAGATCAATAATGTGTCTGTAGGAGCTTCTGCTATCTAAATGTCCAACAATTGAAGCCTCCATGCCCTCCAGGCCTCAGCAGTAGAAGGCGGGCTGAGGTCAGCATTGGGTCCCACACAGTGAAGTTGCCCATGCCAGGAGAACACGGGTATTAGGAAAATCTACCTTCATCTTGCTTCTCGGTGACACCTAAGCAGACAAGCTTATACCTGACACTGTCTGCAGAAGCCTGTTTGCTTAACGTATTTGAAGCATCAGGTTTTTGTTTTTTGGGGAGTTTTTTTTGCAGTTTTTGGCCAGGGCTAGGTTTGAACCCGCCACCTCAGTCATTATGGGCCAGCGCCCTATTCCTTTGAGCCACAGGTGCTGCCATGAAGCATCAGGTTTTATATCACACTTCATACACATTTTGAGTAAAAAGTGTGTTTATTTTTAAGATAGTAGCCATGAAAGAAAAATCTGATAACTGAACTCTATTAAAATGAAGAACTCTGTTCTTTAAGATACCTAGGAGTAAAAAGGCAAACTGTAGATTGGAACAAGATATTCACAATACTCATTTCTAACAAAGGACTTGTACACTCCTGCAAGGCACTGAGACAACCCAATTAAAATGTACAAGGCCCGCGCTGTGGCTGTTGCCTGTAATCCCAGCTACTTGGGAAGCAAGAAGACTGCTTGAGGCCAGGAGTTCAAGACCAGCCTCAGGCTGGGTGTGGTGCCTTATGCCTGTAATCCTAGCACTTGGGAGGCCAAGGCAGGTGGACTGCCTGAGCAAGAGCGAGACCCCCATCTCTAAAAAAAAGTAGCTGAGTGTTGTGGCGGGCACCTGTAGTCCTAGCTACATTGGAGGCTGAGGTAAGAGAAATCACTTAAGCCCAAGAGTTTGAGGTGGTTGTGAGCTGTGACGCCATGGCAGCCTACCCAGGGCGACAAAGTGAGACTCTGCCCTCCCCCCTAAAAAAGACCAGCCTTAGCAACATAGCAAGACTCCATTTAATTTTTTTTTTTTTTTGTAGAGACAGAGTCTCACTGTACCGCCCTCAGAGTGCCGTGGTGTCACACGGCTCACAGCAACCTCTAGCTCTTGGGCTTACGCGATTCTCTTGCCTCAGCCTCCCGAGCAGCTGGGACTACAGGCGCCCGCCACAATGCCCGGTTATTTTTTTGTTGCAGTTTGGCCGGGGCTGGGTCCGAACCCACCACCCTCGGCATATGGGGCTGGCGCCCTACTCACTGAGCCACAGGCGCCGCCCGAATCCATTTAATTTTTAAAAATAAAAAGTATGCAGAGACTTGAGCAATCGCTACCCAGAAGGGCAGAGAGGCAGTGCTGAGCTTATGGAAGGTGCTCAGCATCATCACTCATCATCTGTCTTCCCACGTAAGACACGGGAAGTACCACCAACCTCAGCCAAACGCTAAAGGTCCCAAGCTGGCGACACCCAGCACCAGTGGAGATGGGGCCAACTGGGTGCTCACCCTCAGCTGCTCAGGAAAACCATTCAGCAGGATCTCCTAAAGCCTGTGACCTAAAAACGCCACTCCTTGGCATATACCCAAGAAAAGTGAGGCCATTCACCCACCAACAGGTACAGACAGGAATGCCCCTCTGCCTTTATTGGTATATCTCCAAATTGAAAATAATCCAGACACCTATTACTGGGAAAAAGGATAAACTGAGGCACAGGCACACAGCAGATCCTGTGACACAGTGAGAACCGGTGTCCTCTGATGCCTTTGGCCGCCCTCTGGGGTGGGTCTGACAGGTAGTGACCATGAGGGAACCTGAGAGCCTGGATGTGACCTCACGCTCACCTGGGTAATGGCTACTGTGTGTACAACTACATGCTCATCACACTGTTGTACACGTTACACATCTGACTGCACAAATAACTGAAAATGCTCGTTTTAATTAACAAACGAATACTTTTCCTTGCCTCTGGGAAGCTGAGCCTTCTCGGCCAGACCTACTCCCAGCCCACCCCACAGGATGAGCACACGGGGGACCCTGTTACTGCCCCGCCAGGTGAGCACATGGGGGACCCTGCTACCGTCCCGCCCTGCAGAGTGAGCACACCGGGGGGACCCTGCTACCGTCCCGCCCTGCAGAGTGAGCACATGGGGGGACCCTGCAACTGCCCCGCCCTGCAGGGTGAGCACACCAGGGGGACCCTGCTACTGTCCCGCCCTGCACAGTGAGCGCACTGAGGGGACCATGAACACACCAGGGACCTTGCTACTGCCCAGCCCTACAGGGTAAGCACATGGGGGGACCCTGCTACCGTCCCACCCTGCACAGTGAGCACACCGGGGGGACCCTGCTACTGCCCTGCCCTGCCCTGCAGGGTGAGCACATGGGGACCCTGCTTTACCTTCTTAGGTTCTTTGACTTCTTTTTTAACAGCCTGTCCAGGCCGCTTCATTTCAGGAGCAGGTGTCACAGAAAGAGGCGGCTGAGTGGAACCCAAGTTAGCAGGATCCCATCCCGTGGGGGTCTCTGCATCTGGCACTGTTCTCGAGGGACCCTGTTCCAAGGCAACACAAGAACAGGTTATCCTGGGTCTCCTCATATAGGATCAAAAGGAGGGCAGGGGAGGCACCTAACAAGGGTCCCAACAAGGGTCCCCTTCAACTATCCCTGGGAGGTCAGCTGACAATAAATGACCAGAGCAGGGAGGGGACTAAGGAATGCAGCCCCCATCATGGGCACCCAGGAGCCTCCACCTGGGCCTAACTAGACCAGAGCAGACACACTTCACAAGCAGCTTTGTCCAAGAATGTAGAGTGCTCAGAATGCAAATTCTGACATTCAGGGGGACTTACACATACATGCACACCAAGGACAAGACTACTCAGAGCTGAGCAGTTTGCATTTTTAAAGAGGAAATGATTTTTGTATACATTTATTCCTAGATTGAGACACTGTTTTCAATATAGGTAAGCCTTCATTGTTACTGTTCCAGAAACAGAATATTTTGGTAAAACATGCAATCAAAGTTTAAACTGCAGCAATTCCCTACGTCTTGGATGGCCATGAAGAGCTGGGTGTCTGTAAAGAAGGCCTCAGAATTCAGGCTGCATTAAAACACCTGCCCCTCCTGGCTGGGATCAGGGCAAACAGGATATTTATACCAAATGCATCTGATAAAATGAATCTTAATTTTAGGGAAAAAATGAAAATGTTAGAAACTCTTATTGTAGAAGAAAATCTGGTGTAGAAATTAAGAAAATTTTCTATTTTGGAAAAGTTAATTTTTTTTTTTTTTTTTTTCAGTTTTTGGCTGGGGTTGGGTTTGAACCCACCACCTCTAGCATATGGGGCCAGCGCCCTACTCCTTTAAGCCACAGGTGGAAAAGTTAATATTAATAAACGACTTCATTAAATCTGGGTGTCCTTCTACTTAGTTAAAGCAACTGTCTTTACACTGCTGAAGTCTCTCCCTGTCTTTCCTTATCAACATTTTAGCCAACTCTTCATATTTTAAGGATTAAAGCTATCTTAAAAGAACTTCCTTTTTAAGAAACCATTTAAAAAATAATTCCATCATTTTCAGTATCTCTTTGCATACACCCGAACAAGGAGTTTGGGTACCTATTCAATGAGTTTCACAGAAAACAAACTATTAAAAATGTGTGAAAAATTACCAGATTAGCAAAATTTCCACCCAAGTCCTCTTCACTGGGCTCCGGAAGTGAGTTTCGGACAGGAGCCTCCTGTGGCAGCATCCCTGTCAGTGGGAGAGAGCAACTGTGGCCGCAGTGCCGCTGCACGTGGGCCAGAAGGAGCCAGCATTTGTATGACGCACAAGTCAGAACACATCAGCTGCCTCCTGGGCTCACCACAGTGCTGTTTTCAGAAACCAAGAATGGAATTTTTCCCAAATGTTTGGAAATGTGAGGCACAGAGTAAGACCTACCCAATCCCCTCCCAGCCCCACCTATGTGTCTGACACGGCGCTCAGGACCATCCGAGGAATGGTTCATCAGACTCAAGGAATAGGACAGGCTACTCTGCCATGTCCTGAATGGTCATTTAAGCTTCAATTATAACAAAAAGCCAAGTCATGAAAGAAATTAGTATTGATATTCCTACAATAGTGAGACTCCTCACTCATTCAGTATATAACTTCCAGAATTTTTGGTTTACATTAAGACAATGTAACTTGTTCCAAGCGCCAATGATTTCAGTCTCTCCCCAGCCCTCCTCCTGGAGCACCAGGCCCAACGTTGCTTCTGCTCTCAAGACAGAACCTTGGCAGACCTACCTGGGTCAGCACTCCTGGCCTCCTGGAGGAGTCTGCTTTCCTGGAGAGAGGGGGTGCCAGGTGGCAGGCCAGGCCCTGGGTACAGAGCTGCAGGATCAGCTGGAGGGCTCTGGAAGGCTCTGGAGGGCTCTGGGAAGCCAGGTGCAGACCCTGGGGGTCCATAGCCAGGACTGGACTCAAGAGGGCCTGGGGGCGGTGGCACTGGGAACACTGGTACCCTGGCAGGGTTGGCCAGCTGAGCATTGGTGAGCATCTGTGGAGCTGCATAGGGGCAGTGAAGAAATCAGAGGCTGCTGAGGCTGACTCCAGTCACTGGAAGCAGGTGGCTTAACATGTCTACCATGAGTTAGTTTGGGTAGCCGCATTCCTTTCATTAGGGTGGGAGATCCAATAACCAAAGCAGAAAGTGCTGAAGACGCCAAACCATCAATGGTTCAGAGAAAAGCAGAACATTCACCTCCCAGGAATGGGGCAGGAAAGACAGCTGTGCACAGTGTTGGCGCCCACCATGAAACTCCAATGCGAGCTGCTGAGTGGCCCCTGGGCACAGAGCTCTGCTGTGTATGCTGACTCCTCTCCTCTACTCTGGGAGTCAACAGGCCACTCATGCACTTATCTACCCACCCATCCACCTCCACACACTCCAGGGAGAGCTGCTGCCACCAGCACCAGCAGCTCCCCCTGACTGGGGGAGGTGGGGGTTGGATGAACTGATTCAGAAGATGAGCTAAAGAGAACAACTGACCACAGAGTGGTGATAGGCCACCTACGGATGAAGGGAGGGGGGAAGCAGGTGAGGAGGCAGCAGGGGGGTAGCAGCTCGGGTCAAGAGCATAGCTGGAGTACCAAGTGGGAGAAGCGGCACAGGCATGTTGCAGGGCCAACCTGCAGAGATTGTGGGTGAGAGGGGGTACCCTGGAGGGCCTAGGGGAGCACCAGGAGGTGGGGCGGGGAGGAAGGGTGCTCATCCAGGCAAGTAATGAGGGCGTGACATAGGTGGGGTGATGTCCTGAGATTCACTGACAAACTAGAGGCGCCAAGTAAGGGGAGATTTGGGGCTGGGCACGGTGGCTCGCACCTATAATCCTTGGACTCTGGGAGGCTGAGGCAGGTGGACTACCTGAGCTCAGGGGTTCGAGACCTGGTCTCGAACCTGAAGAATGAGACCTGGTCTCTAAAAATAGCTGGGTGTTGTGGCGGGTACCTGTAGTCCCAGCTACTCAGGAGGTTGAGGCAAGACAATCTCTTGAACCCAGGAGTTTTGAGGTTGCTGTGAGCTATGACACCACAGCACTCTACTGAGGATGACAGAGACTCTGTCTCAAAAAAAGTAGGGGAGGACTTTGGATCCCAACTCCTGGAAGAATCAGGGTTGCCCTTCCTGAGAAGGACAGATGAGGAGCAGGCTGCATTGAGGACTTCTGGAGGGCCCTCTCAGATTCACTATGCCTGAGAGGCCCTTGAGAAGCACGTAGGCAGGCTAAGGAACAGGGACAGCTAGGCTGGGAATGGCACTGCCATCAATGTGTAGGCATTACAGCCACAAACTTGATGGGCTTCCCAGGACAGAAAGCATGATGATGATGATGAGAGCTCCCCAGACCAGCCTCTCCATCTTCTTGGCAGCACAGCACACGCACTACACGGCTGCAGAGTGCGGGAGCTCACCGGAAGGCAGTAGCTGCACACCCTGGCTCAGGTGCTCGGTGCTCGGCACAGGCACCTCCAGCAGCAGGTTATCAGGCTCCAGATCCACCGGCTGACCAAGTCCTGGACCATCCAGCTGTCCCCCCTCGGAGCTGGGTGTGCTGGGACACTGCTGGGCGAAGGCTCCATCTTGACTCCAGACCACAGCCCCCTCCTAAGGGAGAAGGGACACCTGGCAGCCTGAAGCTCACAGTGACAGCCTTTTCCCCCATCCTATCCCCCGATGATGCCCTTTCTGAGAAATTAGAAAATTCTTTTTTTTGAGACAGAGTCTCAAGCTGTTGCCCTGGGTAGAGTACCGTGGCATCACAGCTCACAGCAACCTCCTACTGTTGGGTTTAAGAGATTCTCTTGCCTCAGCCTCCCGAGTAGCTGGGGCTACAGGCACCCACCACAATGCCCTGCTAGAATTAGGAAATTCTAACGATAGGCAAACTTCTATGATTACATGAGCTCAAATACTTGGGAGTTCTTGTCAAATGTCTCAGTGCCAAATCCTAAGATAAGGCTGACCCGTCTAAAGACGAGCACTGTACCTTGATCTGCTTCTCCATGTGCTGCAGGTGAACCAGCCATGTAGGCTCAACAAAGGATTCCTCTTCTGGCTTCTCTTTTAGCTGAGGATCGAACAGTCGTAACTGGGATGCTACCTAGACACACATGCAAAGTAAAGATCCCGGTTACTACCAGGTGATAGCACACAAACCCCTCTCTAAAACACATATACTTGAACAAAAGCAGCTCCAGAGGTTAAGTTTTAGCTAGCTACACAGATGTTTCTAAAGTGTGCTTAAAGACACCCTGTGGGTGATCAGATGCAGCCTGCCCACGAATTTGTGACAGGTATATCCCAGGCCACACGGATGTGGGTCAGCAGCTCTAGTCCCAGGACAAGTAAGCTCTGGCCTTGCCTGTGGCTATCTTCTCATCACAGACTGGACCTTATACTCACCAAAATGGGCTCAGTGCCTGTAGCTCAGTGGCTAGGGCGCCAGCCACATGCACCAGAGCTGGCGGGTTCGAATCCAGCTCAGGCCTGCCAAATAACAATGACAACTACAACCAAAAAAAAAAAAAAAAAAAATAGCCCGGTGTTGTGGTGGGCGCCTGTAGTGCTAGCTTCTTGGGAGGCTGAGGCAAGAGAATCCTTAAACCCAAGAGTTTGAGGTTGCTGTGAGCTGTGACGTCACAGCACTCTATCAAGGGCAACATAGTGAGACTCTGTCTCCAAAAAAAAAAAATAATAATATGCTCAGCAAAATGCTAAATGGACCTGGGAATGTGTGTATTCTTTGATCAGAATTTGGGGGTGCAGGGGAGGGGGCAGCATGGGATGAAAGCCAGGGGGTACAGACAAGTTAGCCATGTTAAGCAGCTCTGATGGTGGGGGTGGGGTGGGGGGGATAGGGACTAATTACCCTCCATGCTACTATATAGGTCTAAAAATCTCCAAAATAACTTTCTATAGCTATTACATGAGCACATTTTCAAAAATGGAGCTAATAGGCCAGGTGGGACAACTCATGCCTATAATCCCAGCACTCTGGGAGGCTGAGGTGGCTGAATTGTGTGAGCTCAAGAGTTGGAAGACCAGCCTAAACAAGAGTAAGACCCCCATCTCTACTAAAAATAAAAAAACTAGCCAGGTATTGCGGCGGGCACCTGTAGTCCCAGCTACTCGGAAGGCTGCAGCAATAGGATTGCTTGAGCTCAAAAGTTTGAGGTTGCTGTGAACTACGATGCGATGACACTATGGCACTCTGCCCAGGGTGACTGAGACTCTGTCTCAAAGACAAAACAAAACAAAACAAAAACAAAAAATGGAGGTTTCAGTGGGAAACATCTGACCCAGCCCTTGCTGGGGTTCATCACTCACTGGGCTCCTGCCTGGTGCTTTCCACCCCTGCCCCATGTACTTCTCACTGGGCTCCAGGCTGGTCACACAGCCCCCATGCCACAGGTGAAGGACTTGGATCTGGCCTGGCAGACTCTGGAAGTGTGGTTCTGAGAACCCACTACAATGAGCCTCCAGGTCCACCATCCCAGCATGCCTGTCAGTAACTGCTGAGCAAAGGCACTCAGAGACCCCACCTGAATCAGCTGGCTGATCAGCACTGCAGAGTACCGGTGGGGCTGCGTCAGGATGCTCTTAGCAATCACTTCACAGTAATGAAAGGCTTGTGTGGCCAGACCCACCTCAGCCAGGCGGCACAAATAGATGAATTTAAACACCTAGAACAAACACACACAGCTCATTGTCCCACAGCCCATCTTTCTGGCATCCCCTATAAGCTGTGGTTATGCTCCACGTTTCATTTATCACCATCTCCCCACCACACATGGCAACTAGGTACCAACCCCCATCCCAAGTGAATAACAAGCTTTTGAGAAACTCACTCTGCTCCCCCAACACCTTTAGTAGAGCCAGTAGGCTCACAAGAGCAACACGTGCGGACACTGAGGCCACAGCCTGTCGTGCAACTCCAGACTGCCTTGAGCATCTCTGCTGATGCTTCAGTGAGACACCGTGTTCTACATGCCCCCCCACGCACTGTGCCAGGTCACACCTTCCTCAAATACGACAAACAGCTGACATAAAGTACATGGAATCTGGAATCAAGTACTTAAGGTTTTTATTGTCTAAAATATTAAGAACCAAAAAGTAAACAAAAATTCTTAATTCAATATGGTTTACTTTTTGAGCACTGTAGATGAAATGTCTTCCCAAAATTTCCCCAAAACGGCAGCATTTTTTGCAGAAGAACTCAAAAAAACCTGAACAACCAAAAGCTTGTCAGCACTGACCGTCCACTCACGAAGGAAAGCTGTGGGTTGACATCACCCCTGCTCACCTGGAAACTGGGCAGGGGGCACGTCTGGGCCCCCAGAGACTGTGCATACTCATAGGCTTCCGTCCTCTGAATTGCTTCATTGGTGGCAAACTTTGAAAACGGCAAACTATCAAGGAAATGAATTATTGGATTTGACAAAATGGCCAGTTATTGGCATTGTCAACCTTGGAGTAAGTCACTCTAAAGTGTGTCCGACAAGGTGACAAAGACTCAAGGCCACCTCTGAATTAAATGAAAGAGAGGAAGTTTTTATCAAAGAAAAACAGATACTACATTTACTTGATTCCTTACCTGTGATTCGATCCAATTAAGACAAGTTTTGTAGATTTCTTTGTATAAAACCCAAATCCAACCTGGGCCATAAGGTAGCAAAAGTGAGCAGCGTCGAGGAGACCTTTCGAAGCTACAGAGAGACAGAAAACAGGCCAAGCCTCACTCCCTGGGAATCCTCACAGAAACCAAAGGGTGTTGAAGGAAGATGCCAGGAGACATGCCAGGACAATGAAAAGGCCGTGTCACAAGCCACACCCACAAGGCCTCGCATCCTACCCCCACAGCCACCTCCCGGCCCCAGCACCTGACCTACCCAGAGTATCGCCCATCGTGGCCATGGTCCTGCACTCTACGTCTACATTGTTGTTCAAGTTGGACAAGACCATAGCAAGGTGTGGCCTCCAATCTCCCCACTTCTCGTCTCCACAACACTAAAATTAGGAGGAAAAAATATCAGACCCTTATCACTGGAAGAGAAAACAAAACAGATCCTCGTCTCTGGAAGAGTACATGGCTTTAACCCATGATGGCTGAGCTCTAGTGAGCAATCTCGGGTCAGAAGCACAGGACTCCATCCTGGGAAGAGTGGTTTATGGGAGCAGACTCCAAATAGAAAGGGAAGCCAGCATAAGCCATCACACACCATGGACGCAGCGGGCATCCGCCCAGACATGAGCTGATAGACGGTCTGTAGAGGGTCATTGATCGGAAGACTGTTGGCAAACCTGGGGAGACATAAAAACAAAGGGACCTAATTCTGGCTGAGTTTTAAAACAGTCTGATCTTAGCCCTTTTATTTAGTGATTAGACTTATATTTAACCTCAGCAAAGTAGACATGTCTCAATTTTTTTTTTAAACCCACAAAGATGAAGAAATTCACTGAGATTTTATAGTGTTAAAAACCATCTATGTAGTATAAGGAATTTGAAAACCCTTGGCAATACAACCCAGTGAGGAGGGCCAAGGAGGCCCGAGTCCGTGTTTGACAGCATCACAGCAAGAATGAAACCTGCCTGCTGTCAACGAGAGCCACCAGCACCTGTGTGCTGCAGGGAGCTGACCACTCTGCGCCAGGCCAGCCGCGCAAGGAGGTCCCATACCTGGTCATTACTCGGGCATGTGTCCGGCTGTCCATCTTACTTGCAAGTAATAGAGCATGACCCCATAAGCCATTCTTCATCGCAGACTCTAAGGCATCCTGAAAAGCAGTGATAGAAGTAACAGAGGAAAACTGCCACGTGTCATCACCCACTGACAGGAGAGGAGAAAGGGAGGATGGCAGATTGAGAGACAAACAAGCTAAAGGCAGTTTTGAGATTAAATAAAACCCAGTACTTTATCATTTTCCCTAGTTCCAAAGTCCCTGTGGTAGATGTATATTGCTTTTATTATTCATCTGCAGCATAAAAAAAACTAGGGACAACTAGAAGTACCACTGTCCCCACACTGTCCTGCCCACCGTGCAAAGCCTTATGGCAAAGAGCACTTCCAATTCCAGATGCTGGGAGGTCTGTCAGACACTGTCCAGCACAGACAGCAGCTCCAGAGATGCAGCCTCCCTTTACCCAAAATAATCTGGGGTACACTTTAAACAGGGCTGTCCAACCTGTGGCCTGAGGGGATCACATGCTGACCATTTGAGGATGTTTTTTTTATCTATGGTGGTAGATATCATGAAAAGTACACATGGACTTCTTTTTTGTTCATTAGCTTTTGTTAGTGTTTGTTGTCCAGTGTGTGACAGAGGGGAAAAAGAGGTTAGATACCCTTGATTTAGAATTTCTGGCTAAGAGGAAAACTTTTGCAATGGAGGTAAATGTAATAAAAGCTTACAGCTGCAAAATGTCCAAATTAAATTCACAACCATCAGATACGGCCTTTCTGAGTTTACTGGGGTACATAGAGAAGACCAGGCTTATCAGATATCCCTGCTGCTCAGAGCCTCATGAGCCGGCAGGACCAGCCTCTTTCACCCAGAGCCACGTCCAGAATGGACATCATCCATCCTAGACCCCACTCCTATGTGGTCTCAACAGACTCACTCTGGACACCCCTCTTTCCAGAGCAGGCTCAGTCCCTCAATCCCTTCTGCATAACCAGGAGTGTCCACAGTGCAAACTCTGGTACCCACGTCTCCCCACACCACTGTGACTGCAGTTGCTCAGCGGCACCCCCCCTACTCTCCACTGCCTGCAGCCTTCACTGCAATGAGCCTCTGACTGGTGTGTGCCTGGCACATCCTCCCAGTTCCCAGCCCCTGTCCCAACTTTGTGAGAATGGGCTTGTCTCATGCACACTTTTAACTCTGAGACTACAGAGTTAAAAGTACACAGTAGGGACATGGCCCGTGCTCAACACATGAGTTTACTTGTTGAAGAACTGAAAACAAAATGTGAAGTCCCCGACACTGGCAATACCTAGAAGGAAACCAGTATCTGCCCCTTTAAAGAGAGGACATACAAGGGACTGGCCAGCTCATGAAATGGTCAGACCCAGGTCACGGCCGACGTGCCTGAGAGCTGGGCTCTTTCTCCCCCAGGGAGCATTCAGAAGACACCTGGGAGCTCTGTGATCGACATGGGGATAGCTCACCTTCTTACGGCCATAGAGCAGCAGCTCTCTGAATCGCTCCGTCTCCCTCTCCAGCGTGCTGGCTGCGGCAGGCTGGCTATCCGTGAGGAAGGAGAGCTGCGCCTCACCAGCTTCTTCCTCTTCCACTTGGTCCACAGCCTCATTAGTGAAATCAATCAGGTTCGCTTCATTGGGGGACTTCCCAGGAAGCCACACTGTTCTGTGGTCTCGTAACAAAAGCTCCGCAATGTCGGTTCCCACCACGGTCTACAAGGGTAATGGGGTAGGAGGGAGCACAGAGGCTTGATCAGTACAAAATTCCCAGTGAGGTGACAAGAGAGTCCCCACACAGGTCAGGTGAGGACCCTAGATACACATGTTACATCACCACAGGCACACACCTGGGCACAGTCAGGGACATGACAGACTGACCCACAATCCCCCCAAAAGGCTAACAACAGCTGGGCTAAAACTTCAACTCGCCCCAAACTAAGTGGCCCTTTCCTCCCCATGCTGTTGCTGAGATGCTCCATCCTACGGGAGCATCTGATGGCAGCATTGCCCACCATCCACAGCCAGGGACGTGGGTCTAGCCCACTTCCTTTGCAGGACTGAGGAGACCCTGAGAGGAAAAGCCGACAGAGAAATGTGATAGAAGCAAAAACAAATATACCCCATTCTGTCTGCACAAGAGAACGATGAAATTCCACAGAAGACTTGCAGACTCTCTGTCAATTAAATTTTCATCCTGCAAACATTTTGTAGCCTTGTTCTGTGCAAAGTTAATGACATCCACTTTATGGGTGTCACCTCTGCAAAGGAACAAACACAGTGAACAGCGGTGTCTTTGAGGGCAAGCTCAGCAACTGTCATGTGCAGACGTCAAGGAAGGCCCACTGAGAAACATACTTGCCGAGAGGCCCCGGGAATGCCCGCATCTCCTCCTGCTCGGCCGTGTGCTGCAGCAAAGTCTGCAAGAAGAGGGGACAGACTGCTCATACAGGGCCAGCACAGCCAGCACGTGACGAATGCCTGAGCCACGTCTGTGGGCTGCACTGGAGACTGCGTTACAGACACCATCCCTGAGGGGCAGCAGGTCTCCCATGCAGAGGTAAAAGCTCAAGGTCTGGTCTATGATAGGGATTTTCAAATGGTAGGTGGTAAGATCCACTTTTTTCTCCCCAAACTCTGAAGCAGGGCCCCAACACATGCAACAGAAGAGGCTGGCCGGGGCTGTAGGACAGGATGCCTGCCCGCCTCTCTGAACTCAGTAGTACATGGTCCACCCACAACTGTGCTGAGGAGCAGCACCCCAGAAAAGTAAACATCCTTAAAGTGAAAAGACAGAACTAAGGCAGAAGCAGCAAATACAATGCCACCAAGTCTAACACCTGAAGCAGGTGCTGAAACACTGATGTCAGTAAAAAGACACTGTGCCCAGAGTAAAAAGCCTACAAACTGAAGATTCACAGTAAGAAATATTTTCTAAAATTCTAAGTCCAGGGCCAATGATTGGCAGGTGAAGATAACAGCAGTAAAGCACAGAGCACAAGTGGCCCTGCGCTCCCACCAGGCCGTACCTCCATGCTGTGAACCTCCACCAGCGCAGGCTGTCCTTCCGAAGGGAGGTTCGGAATCACTTTAATGAGCTGGCCGCCAGGACCAAACCTGGCACAGATATGAGGCACTGAAAACTTCTCAGGAGAAGTTGGTCTTGATGGAACTATATTTAAGTAAATTGAATTAAAAATAATCAGCTTGTCACATTTTAATGCATCTGAACTAGATTAATGCCTAGATTTTCAATATGGCCATACAGCTGAAATCATAGGTAAGAGTTACCATTATAAAATGATTTTCAATTCAAGGTTAATAATCGTTGGCTGGGCAAGTTAGTTCACACCCATAATTTTGGGAACACTTTGGGAAGCTGAGACAGGAGGATCGCTTAAGGCTGGAAATTTGAGACTAGCCTGGGAAACACAGCAAGACCCTGTCTCTATAAAAAATAAGAAAAACTAGCTGGGTGTCGTGGCAGATGCCTGTAGTCCCAGCTACTTGGGAGGTTGAGGCAAGAGGATTACTTGAGCCCAGGAGTTTGAGGTTGCTGTGAGCTGTGATGGCACCACTGTACTCTAGCCCAGGAAATAGCAAGACCCTTCCTCAGAAACAAAACAAAAAGATCTTTAATTGACCTAATATTTTAAGAAAGTAAGCCTGCTGCTATATTCTATGTAACTTTACATACACAACAGACCCTTCACAGGGTCCCTCCCTACACTGACCACCTCCTCAAGTTAACCACATGTGAGTGTCAACACAGAAGACTAGGTCCCTGTGCTGACCACCTCCATACATTGGCCAGTTTGTGACAATCCCTTGAGCGGTCAGCTTACAGAGGTTCTACTGTATTTTTGCAGTTTTTCAACAAATAGCATTTGGCCAAACATTTTAGAAATGAAGTTAGAATGTGCCTATGCACTAAGTCTAGGAACAGGAGCTTTCCAAAGGGTATAAGACGCTCCCTCCAAACTGCTCGCATTGCAAACATGATAGGGGCTACCCAGGAGCCTGGGAGGGTGCTTATACTCAGAATCATCCTTCAGAAATGCACAGTGGACACACAGCCACTCTTAGACCTGTGAGCCCCACTGCAACCAAAGGGAAGCCATCGGCCTGTCCCAACTCACTCTGCCACTCACAAGGAAGGGCTGGGACAGACCATGACTCCCCTTCCTGACCACAAGCTGGCAGCTGTTCGGTAGGTGATCTAGCATCCCTCTGTACTGCTGAGCACGCACCTTGCTCCACAGCAGACCAGCTGCTGTCTGTGGGGTAACCATACTCTGGGAAGCCCTGGGCACTGTGGAAATTGCCGCCGTAGGCACCGTAGACATAATCCCCATGCAAGGAGCCTGGAGGAGGGGGGGCCTCGTAGGAACTGGCAGTTGCATTGTGACTTCTGTAAATCTGACTCTTAGAAAACAAAGCAAATGGGTAAATTAGTTCCCCACCAACGCCAGCAGGACTTTGTTCCACCAGGACTATGGTGAAAAGGACATGTGAAACCCAAATGCTGCCTGTGTCTTTGGGACAGGACGCCTTAGCCACACGCTGCCCTGCTGCACACACCTGGTGCGAGTGGGAGCTGAGGCTGCTGTGGCGGCTGGGCAGGCTCCGGGCAGAGTGCTCGCTGTGGACGCTGTGCCTGTCTACCTCCTCCCCATAAGGATCTCTGTGGGGTTCTGGGTCATCATCAAAACTCCCGGTGAAGCGTGGGTCATACCTCCAGTGGTCGTCATATTTCTCGGGCCTAGAGGAAGCAGAGGCCAGAAGCAAAGAAAGGGGAGTTTGGGAAGACTGCTCCAGGCATGACAGGCAGCTGCTGGACAACAGACCAAAGCCCAGCAGATCCTCCTGCTGCCCCCTCTGCCCTCCCGCTCCCAAGCACACATCTGCCCTAAAGAGCGTGAGGTAAGGCTGACACTATAGGTGAGTCACATCACAGCAACCAAAGGCTCAGACCTTGACTCAGCATCCTAGATAACTCAAGTGCACATGACCGGGGTCACTTCCCTTGGCCGTGGGGCATGACAGACGAGGAGCGTTGAGACTCCTGGGTGCTCCCAAAGCCACCGACAGCACTCAGACCAGTCTGGCAGTGCTGGGAAGGCCTAGTCTATCCTTTCTCTCTTAAGATGGTGACCAAAACATTAGGCAACTGCTCACCAGAAACCCCCAAACAACTATAGCTCTTTGACAGACTCCAAAGACATGATGGCAAACGAGCGACAGCACATCAAGTGGTTTACTAACCTGTCTCCGTAGGCATAGTGTTCTTTCCTATATGGGTCATATTCCACGTCATACCAGTACCTCCGGTCACAGGGGCGGGGGTCCTTGAACCTAGTGCTGTAGTGGAAACGATCCCAGCGACCTGGATCTGTACGCAAGGGCTTAATGGATTAACACAGTAATATGCAGAAGAAGAAATTCTGGATTCACTGCAGAGCTGCACCACTCTACTTAAGAACGTTTTAAGGAGTCCTGGAGAAACCAACTTTCCTCCTCAAAATCAGCAGGACACAAGGAAATGGTAATGATGAGATGCTGGAGGACTTGCCTGTGTCCTGCCTGATGTGTCTCGAAAGACAAGCGTTCTTAATTAAAAAGAAATCTTTAAAAAACATTTTGGCAAATACCTCTTTACTAATTCTTTTTCATAGTTATACTACTACTTAATAGTTAATCCTATAAATATAAATTTTACTAATATTTCTTCTCCTGAATCCAGAAGTTTTAAGAAATCATTTCAATATTAAAAGGTTGTGTTAAAAGGCACATTAACATTATAAATTAGATATATCATTTTTGGCAAATGTGTCCAGAATTCATATTTAAAACAGGTGCAAATGCTAAGGGCAGAAAGAGCCTTCTAGGAAGCAGAAGGCATGGAGCCCAGCGAACAGGACAACATGGAGGAAGTGACCAGTGGCTCTTTCCCAGGGACACAGCAGCTATGCTACACACCCTGCAGGGAAGCACCCAGAACAAGGCCACAATAGCTGTGGTCCACGTCTACATGTTCCACACCGCAGCTAACAGCCTCCTCAAGCTATGAGCAGGAAAACCTGACTGGTGGGACTGAGGGGCTACTTTCAGTTTCGTTTCATTTTCATCAATTTACATTTAAGTAGTCACACATAGAAAGGAATTTGTGGTGCTTATGCCTTGCTAGAAAATTAAACTGCCAATATAATACAGACATGCTCATGCTATAATTGAGACATTCATTTCTTAATGAAAAATATCAATATAATCATTTTCAGATCATCACCTACTTTGGCTCTTGAATAAAAACATAAAGAAGAGACTTATTAAAAGAAAAGTTTCTCAGAGGTCACCCAGCAGAGCACAGCAGTGTCTCGGACAAGGCCCCTACGAACGGCTGACTTTTTAAACCCCCAAACATACCTCTGTAATCGTACTGGCTGGAGTAGTAATTTGCATAGAAATCACTCTGACTGCTCCATCCATTTTTGGAATTATAGTATCCTTCAGGATACCCTTGCCTGAAAAAACACACAGTTCTCTTAAAAACAAATTACCTATTTCTTGGGCGAAAACATATCAGCCAATATAAATTATACCCAAAGCAAAAACATTCATCAAAGCACTCTGGGTCATAAAAAAATTCTAATCAGAAGATTCAAAATAGTAACAAAGATGAGATTATGGAATTCCTCACCATATAGCTAATTAAAATTTATCTCAGTAAAATAATAATTTATTTATTTTAGACAGAGTCTCACCATGTCGCCCTTGATAGAGTGCTGTGACATCACAGCTCAACAACAACCTCAAACTCTTGGGCTTAAGCAATTCTCTTGCCTCAGCTTCCAAGTAACTGGGACTACAGGTGTCCACTACAATGTCCGGCTATTTTTTGTTGCAGTTTTCATTGTTGCTTAGCTGTCCTGGGCCGGGTTCAAACCTGCCAGCCTCAGTGCATATGGCCAGCACCATAACCACTGTGCTACCAGTGCCAAGCCAGTAAAATAATTATTTAAGAGCTGTCCAGCAAAAAGGACCTGACCCATTTTGTGTTCTCATCACTACATGCTATAAAAGCCAAAAGTAAGGCTGGACACGATGGCTTACACCTGTAATCCTAGCACTCTGGGAGGCCGAGGCAGGTGGATTGCTTGAGCAAAAGTGAGACCTCGTCTCTACTAAAAATAGAAAAAACTGAGGCAAGAGGAATGCTTGAGCTCATGAGTTAGAGGTTGCTGTGAGCTATGATGCCACAGCACTCTACCCAAGGTCACAGCTTGAGACTCTGTCTCAAAAAAAAGTCAAAAGTAAAACAGGTCCTAAAATTTTTTATATCATGCTTAGCAAAAGAAATAAAGCACTGACCCATTCAAACCAAACCAAAATGCCAAGTTCAATGCCTGTTATAGGAGACTGATGTGGAGTTCTCTGTGTGCTCCTAGGCGTGCCCAAGAAGCTTAAGTGCACTGTCCTGGGAGCAGGACTGGACAGGGTCACCCTGTGTCTCCAAGCTGAACTTGGGTCAGACTTCTATAGGGGTCCCTTAGACTGACTTTATATACCAAACCATGACTCCAATTCTCACTACAGAAAAACCATTATTTAGCAAAGCAGCAGCAGAAGGAAGTTTGCAAAACAAGTGCAGGTACAAAGTCTTAATTAATGACTAGACTTTTCTTGTTTTTTTTTTTTTGTAGAGACAGAGTCTCACTTTATGGCCCTCGGTAGAGTGCCGTGGCCTCACACAGCTCACAGCAACCTCCAACTCCTGAGCTTAAGCGATTCTCTTGCCTCAGCCTCCCGAGTAGCTGGGACTACAGGCGCCCGCCACAACGCCCAGCTATTGTTTGGTTGCAGTTTGGCTGCGGCCGGGTTTGAACCCGCCACCTTTGGTATATGGGGCCGGCGCCTTACCGACTGAGCCACAGGCGCCGCCCATGACTAGACTTTTCTATTGTACAAAACAGCAAAACGCCCTTATAGCAAAGCCTGTGCCTGCGAGACCTCCCCACTCAGGGTGGGGAGGCAGAAGCACAGCATGAACTCTGGGAGGCAGGCAAAGCTAAGCCCAGCGGCCAGGGCCCAGGCCCCATTACATTTCTCTAACTCTGCCAGAGAAATAGCAAACATCCTCTTCTGCTCCAAGAACACAGGAGGACTTTGACCTGGCTTAAAGGCTTACTCCACGAGACTGATACCACAGTTCTTTCCAAACCCATCACCTATAACTGCAAACAGCACGATGGCCAGTGTAGGAGCCAAGCTGGCCAAAGAAGTCTGCCAGCCTTTGGCAGAGAGGTTGACATCAGGGAGAGCATATGGGATTCCAGGCTCTGTATTCTGGGGGCAGCAGATGGATCTCAGATCTGCTTCACTTCTGTGACTGGTGTTCCCAGGCCTCAGGAGACTCAGTGGGAGGGAAAACTCCACACCAGTGAAAGCCTCCCACAATCTAAGGATCGCAAACACCCCATCAGGAAATTGCCAAAACTAAAGCCATGCCTGGATGGCAGGAGCGACCAGCTGTGCAGGGCAGACAACGCGAGATCACAGGCTGCTACTGTCGACCTCCACAGGTCTGGCCTAAGATATGGGACAGATGCTACTGAATGCTGGTGGCAGTATACTTAATTCTATTTAAAAACACTTTTGGAGACAGGGTGCAGTGGCTCACGCCTGTAATCCTAGCACTCTGGGAGGCTGAGGTGGATTGCCTGAGTTCACAGTTTGATACCAGCCTGGGTAAGAGCAAGACCCTGTCTGTAAAAAAAAGATCACCAGTGTTATGGCAGATGCCTGTATCCCAGCTACTCAGGAGGCAAGAGAATAGCTTTAGCTCAAGAGTTTGAGGTTGCTGTGAGCTATGATGGCACAGCACTCTACTGAGGGCGACAAAGTGAGACTGTCTCACAAAAAAAAAAAAAAAAAAACTTTTGGCAATTTGTCCATGTTGACAAAATGTAAACATATATTAAGCAAGTTTGTATAATTCTTTACACACACAGAATTTTCTAAACCATTAAGTTACCACGACAGTCAACAACATAAACATCAGATTGCATAGAGTGAAGAGGCAGAGTAGACACAGCCCCACCTGGGAGGTGGCCGATCTGAGCAGTGACTTGCTCGGGAGCTGGGCCTCTCAGGCTCGGGGCAACGGAAGTACTCTGCGTACACAGATGTGGCACTGTCGTAGGGCCTGTACCGAGGCTCGTAGAGGCCATAGATGTCCTGTGGGAGGAAGTGTTTGGACAGCATTAGATACCAATCACAAGCAAAGTGGAGCAGCCAGACTGCTCTCTGTTCAGAGAGCAGACAGACAACTGCTCTCTGAAAGCAGCACTGCATGCAGGCCTCCCTTTCTGCAGACTGCCACCTACTAACTATGCCCAATGCACCAGGCCCATGGTGTGGTGCTCCTCACAAACAGCCTTGGCCCTAGGAGACCACCTCGCTGGCCGTTGCACCAGCGAATCCGCAGTAGGCAACCCTAAGCGGCCATAGTAACATCTGGAGGGGATTTGTCAGGTGTCTACTTCTTGATGTCCCCAGTGCAGAAATGTCATGATTTTTTTTTTGAGACAGAATCTTACTCTGTCCCCTGGGCAGAGTGCCATGAGCTCACAACCACCTAAACTCTTAGGGTTTAAGTGACCCTCCTGACTCAGCCTCCCAGAGGGCAGGGATTATAGGCGTGAGCCATTGTGCTGGCCGGAGATATCGTGACTTCAACAATGCCTATGTCCAGCTCCAGACGCCGCCATCTCCATAAAACTTTAAGACCGTATGAATGGGTCCTAAGGCTATGGACAGCCTCAGAAAGAGGATGTTTTACTTTTATGCTTTCAGAACCATTTAAAATCAATACATGGCCAAAGATCTGTCTCTAAGGAAGGGCCCAAGTGGACAGAGGAAGATCTGAGGACAGATAGAGTGATCTGGAAAGAAGCTAGAATTCATTTTTCCATGTCTGAAAGCCCAACTCTCTGCCACTACCTGGCAGAAAATGTGAAATCATGGAAAAACAGACTTGCTCTTGCCCCCTGCTGGACACTACAGAAGCTGAAAGCAAAGTCAGAAGGAAGCATGTTCACACTGAGTGAGGCTTAGATCCAGGCCAAGCCCCACACAGGACCTCACTCTGCTGCTCCCCCAGAGATCAAAGCTAAACCTTCTTGTGGTAAATAAAAAAGTGTATGGTTCCCTCTGGAATCTTGGTGTCACAGGCCTGAGGGGTCAAACCTCTGTCTGCAGGTGCACAAACCACAATGCTCAAGGCCCACAAAGGGGGCCCGGGTCCCATAGCCGAGGGCAACACCTGCTCGGCCACAGCAGCCCTGCTCCTGGGGACTCTAACTCCAAGGCCTTCCCATACCACCCAGTCTGGGTGTGACTGGCCCCACACATTGCAAGAATTCCCATTACACAATCCTTCTACCTTGGGTGATACTGACTCAGGGTCAGAGGTGAGAAAATGCACATAATGATAAAACCACTGTAGGATTTAAACAGAACCTAATTTAAACAACACTCATGAGCTTGTGTTGCTGTGAAAAAAAAAGACATCAAAGAATCCTCTATGTGAACACACAGGGCCTCCCCACTCTGCTACTATTATCACCAGTATTTGAGAGAAGCTCCTGGAATTCCACCTCTCTTAGCTATCACCTGAGGATAAAATTCCAAACCTAACTTTTTCCTTCAATGTTTGTATTCTCAAGAAGGGATTTAAAAGATTGCAGTCACTCTCAAAACCACACAAAAGCTCCCAAAGGCCATCCCAGTTCCCCAAAGTGTACAACCAGAACTCTAATTCTGCAGACACAGGAAATGTAGAGCTCTTTTTGTACATAAATTTGGGGAGGTTGGATTGAACAAAAATTAAACAGGTATTATAAGCAATTCAATATGCAAATGTGTAGTGTGAACTTCTAAGGGACGGCCTATGCTTGGCTCTGGACCCCAGGAGAACTTTTCTCAGAAAGCATTGCTTGGAGCTGGGGTTCTGCTTGGCACTGCACTCTGTATGCCCTGGGGACTGTGGTCACCTCTAGTTAAACAGACAAATCACTACCAAGAACACACAACAACAGAGAGAAACCCAACACTGGTCAAAGCAAGGCGAGAATAGTAGATTAAACACAAGAGCTCCACGTACCTGGTAATAGAGGGAGGCCACCCCCGGATCTGGTGGGTACAGCGAGGGGTACTGAGACTGGTAGGCCTCATGCAGGGGTCTGTAATGGTAGTAGGCGGCCATGTCCTGTGGCAGTGGGCCCAGTGCTTGTGGAGGCATGAGCTGTGGCCACTGTGGCTCTGACTGCTTAGCTACCTGGCTTGAGCCAGTGGACATCAGTGATGCACTGGAGGACTGAGGCAGCTGAGGTGGCAGCTGCTGGCCTACGTCAGCTGGAGCCAGGCTTGCTGGCGGGTGGGTTGAGTTTTGGGGCTGTCCTTGTGCTGGTGGACTCTCTGGGCTGGAAGGTTCTGCAAGTGCTGTCTTGGGGACTTGCAGGGAAGAATTCTGCTGCTGAGGAGGCAACAGCCCCGGCAGGCCGCTTCCCAGGCCAGGCTGGTCCTGTGCATCTTTTGTTACCTGTTGGTAGAAATGGTCTGGGTTATGTGGCCCAGGCCCAGACTGTCCAGGATGTTTGGCAAGATTGTGCTGAGAAGCCAGGCTGTCAGAACAGGACGGGCTACACATTCTTACAGGATTTTCCAAAGTCCTAGTTAATGTAAAGTCTAAGGCTCCATAAGGTTCTTCCCAATTACTGGAGCAATTTGCCTTATTACTCTCAGGTATCAAGGTACTGTTTGCAGGTGGAACTAACATCATACTCATGCTTCCGTCAGAGCTATTAAACTCGGGAGGAACATTTTCTGCATTATGATTCTTTTGACTTTCTAGAACCAAGTTCTTTGAAAGTGGATGGGATGGTGGCTGAATCAGCAAATTTGCAGGCTGATTAGAAACCATTTCAGAAGTACCAGAACCTTGTGCAATATTACTCTGGGCAAGACTGCTAGGCAGAGACAAGCTAAGGACAGAGCTGGTTGGAATCCCAGACAAAGAAGCATTTTCCCCAGAATCACCACTGAGCACCCTACTGCTTATTGGAGATTTATCCCCCACCAAAGTATCTCTCCAGGACTGATTCTTCCCATTAAGATTCAGTAAGGACATAGAAAAATTAATGGGCTGAGCCAAGTTATAGCTCTGATCAAGCTGGGCCATGGAGACTGGCTGATGTTGCAAAGGCTCAGTGGGTAGCAAGGGTAACACCCCAGCATGACCAGAACTTGCCTGCGACTGCAGGACCTCCTCTTCTCCCACGGTGGGAGGGTTCTCAAGGTTCTCCAAAGCACCAATGCCATCTCGGTTCTGCAGGGGAGTGGCAGAGTCTGGCTTCTGCGACTGCTGCCCAGGGACCACCTCTTCTGGAGGCCGGACAATTGCAGGCAGCTGAGGTTTTGCAGGTACCTGAAGCACAGGAGCCGCTGGGGCTAGAAGGACATTGCCTCCAAAATCTGGCAGCTCATTTTGTGCCCACAGAGTTGTCGCTGGGCTCTCGCACTTTCCGGCTCCATGAGCTCTGGCTGAGGGCTTCCTTTCAGGTGTTGGGTGCACAGTATCCAAGGGTGGCCCTCCAATGTGAGGAAGTACACGCCCAGCTTCCGCAGTGGTATTGAGAGGCAGAGGACAGACCTGGGGTGCAAAGAGGGTCTCCATGTTGTCTGGCGGCTGCTCCAGGTTGCCAGGGGAAGCATCAGGTGGCCTGCACTTCTTCTGGTAGGCACGAGTTCCCCTCACTTCACCCACCACATTGGCACGATCTGCCTCGACTGGTTTTATCCCAACTAAGTGAGATTTTACTGGTTCAAAAGAACTATTTGCACTTGTCTGAAATATTCCTGTTGGTTTGGGGGGACTTGGAGTTGAGGGCTGGGATAAGCTGCTATGGTGGTTCTGGCTCATGGAGGTCTCATCTGTCTCACCTCCTATGGGAGAAGAATCGATCTGCTTAAAAAAACTACCTGAAACTTCATCTTCGGGTTTTCCAACTTCTTGCTGAATAAACGTGCCAACAAGTTCTTGGGGCCTGGTTGAGCCTGAAAGGCTCCTGTGGCTTTTGCTGCTATAGCCAGATGACACACTGTCAGATCTCACAGGATGCAGCGTTGTGTCAGGAGCCCCAGTGTGGCCCACAACACTGTGCCTGGGGAGAGCTGGCCCAGGAAGGACCCCGTATCTGAACTGATCACTTGGAGAGGAAGGGTTGAAATTTAGGGACTTGCTTGGAAGAACTTCCTGATTCTGAATGAATTCTAAGTTCTCAATATTCTCATACTGTGAGGCACCAGCACCCTGAGTCCCTGCATTTGCTGTGTCACCCCACGTATCACTGGCAGTGTTTTTAGTGGTTTGTTCATCATGCTGAATGCCTGCAGACTGAGCAAAATAAAGGTGTGTTTCTCCACCCTGCTGTGTGTTCTCAATGTTGGAGCCTTGGAGAAAGTCCTGACAGATGCCACCTCCTCCGTGTGCAGGCAGGGGTGCATGGCCCAGTCCAGGACTAGAGGAGAAACCTTCAAAATCTGATTTACCAGAGCCTGCGTTTTCAGATGACAGATTCTCCTCATTTTCTGTCTCTGCCCCTTGGAAAAACATGGAGAGGGCTCCCGAGTCTGTATCTGGGAGGAGGAGGCTAGCCGCAGCCCCTGGGGGATGGTGCATGTGGTTTTCTGGGTTATCTCCCTGAGCAAAAGGGCTCACAAAAGTGGGGAATGGCTGGTGCTCTTTATTCACTCCTGGACTCTGCCTGAACTCTTGGCTTGTCCAAGTATTTCCAACTCTGGGGTTTTGCCTGAATGTATTTTCAAGATCAAAGTTATTTGCTGAGTAGCTTCCACTTTGCAGGTGGGCCACTTCACTTCTTCCATCACTGGCCAAGGGTGCTGAAAGAGACACTACTGGGTTGTGTGGCTCCGGACCAAGGCCTTGATGTGGGCTAGATGAAGAGGGAGGATGAGGAACGCTGGTGGCATGGGGCACTGCAATTTGAACAGGTCCTTCCAGACAAGGTGAGTGATTCTGACATGAGGGCTGTGGGCTTGCCTGCACTGGTCCCCACTGACCTGGCATCTGTTGACGAGGCTGGGGGGAGAAAGGGGTCGCTGCTGGGGCTACTGCACCATCATTTAGGTTTTGCCTACTCAGGGGTTGGTCAGGCCCAGGCATGCTCCCATGCAGATGCGTCCCATGAGACATGTCAGGACCCACTCCTGGAATGTAGTGTTGCAAATATGGTGGAGCCTGAACTTCGGTTTCTGCGCTGGGATTGATTTCTGCACTCCTGTTCGTCTCAGCTCTGGGCAGTGCTGAAGGGGTTAACGCACCAGAAAATGAACTGGCGTCTGCTCTGGGCTGTGACAGAGGTCTTGGCAGAGGTTCACAAGGTCCTTGGGAGCTATCCCTGGCATTTGTGTGAGGCGCAGGCAAACCAGAGCGCTGAGGAAACCCCGAGGATGCTGGGCCTTGCAAGATGGGTGGGATTTTGGACGAACTACCCAGTGGCATATTTTGAAGGGCCTGTCTACTAAAAGCAAACGGATCTGTTACTGGCTGCAAGGGACAAGTTATCGGAGCCACTGGTGCATTGTTATTGGCCCGTCTTCTATAAGGGCTGTTAGTCCAGAATATGCTCTGAGGATTCCTGGCTGGAGGTGGAGCAGCCACACCAGATGGGACTGCCTGAGGTGGTGGCTGCATGACCAATGTTTTGCAGAAGTGGATGCTGCTTACAGAAGGAAGAATATAACTTTTCCTTAATTCGAGCTGGAAAAAAAAAAAAGACAAAATGAGCATAAAACACATATATTCAAAGTCCTACAGCCTAGGCAACATAGCAAGACCCCATCTTTATTTAAAAAAAAAAAAAAAAAAGAAAATTAGCAGGCATAGTGGCAGGCACTGTGGGAGGCCGAGGCAGGAGGCTGCAGTGAGCAGCAGTCAGGCCAGCGCACCCCAGCCCGGGCAGCAGAGTGAGACCTTGCCTCTTAAAAAACCAAAACAACAACAACAACAACAAAAAAAAACAAAGTCTTGCCTGCAATCAGTAAAACTAAAGAAAAAGATTAAAACTGATTTCAAGTCATTTAATCCTGAAGATACACCCCTCTCACACTCCTGCCCCGGTGGGGAGCATCTGACCTTAAGGAGCTGTTGCCAGCCCTCTGGGAGGGAGTGGACTGAGAGAGGGCCCTGGGCGATCTGGCCATGAGCTGGCTGAGTGCATCTGGACAGACACTCCCTCGTCTGGGACCCCCTACTCAGAATGCCCACTGTCTCCGCAGATCATCACTACATCAGCAGGGACAAGGCAGAATTCGGCCACCAGTCTGGTACCCTAGCACAGGTCCCCCATGTTTTCTGGGAACCATCACCAGATCCAGAAAGAGCCAACTCCTCTATTAGGTAAGAAGAACTGAATTTCATACTTTCCATATGTGTTAATTTTAAATCTCCAAAGGAATACAAAAGTTTAAAATTTCCTTTTCCTCTAATGGAAGAGCATTATAAAGTACAGTTATAAAGAGTGAAAAGTAACTACAGCAGAGCCTCCATAGCTGACCACCTCCTTACCTTGACCACCTCCTGAAGTTGACCTAATTCTCATAGACCAGACATGCACCACATGTATGTGTCAGTACAGCAGGCCTGGTTCCTTATGGTGACCACCTCCGTATGGTGACCAGTGTATTACCATACTAAATGCCTTTTATCTCACTATGTAAAATTTCCCTTTTTTGGTAATGTGCCAAGTTTAAGGTATGAGCACCACCAGAGAAACAATGTCACCTCTTACCATCAGAGTTGTAACTATACCTAGAATGGAAAACCCAAGAAAACTTAAAGCAGGTTTAAAACTGATGGTTTAACTAGATTCAAAAATGTTCAACAATAAGCAAAGTGCCAACAAACCTCTTAGAGAAAACAAAAGAGGGCTGGGAGTGGCAGCCCATATCTTGTAATCTCAGCATTCTGGGAGGCAGAGGATGGCTTAGACCAAGAATTTGAGGATCAGCCACCTGGGCATCACACAGACCTCATCTCTAGAAAAAATATACATAAGTAAAAATAAATAAATTAGCCAGGCGTAGTGTCCCACACCCATAGTTCCAGCTACTCAAGGAGGCTGAAGCCAAGAGGATCAAATGAGCCCAGGAGTTCAAGGCTACAGTGAGTTATGATTGTGCCACTGCACTTTAGTCTGGGAGCAGGGTGAAATCCATTTCTAAAATAATTAAAAAGAAAACAAAGGATCTCATCACAGTTTTTGTTGTTGTTATTCTTATTTGTTTTTAAATAACATGTAGTCAATACAAATTTGAATAGTTAACCTGGACTTTTAAAGGCCAAAGTTAAATTGTTACATCTTTAGAAAATGCTTTTCTTTTTATCCATACTTCTTCCTAGTACCATCTTCATAAACAAACAGATTAAGTTTAGCCAATCAAAGAGAAAACTAAACCAAAGGAAGAAATCTTAAGAGGACTCTGGAGTTTAGTCCACATATTTTTGCAGATGTATATTGTTTCTGTCCTTAGAAATCTTTTTGATTATTCAGATAAAAGAAGAAAACATTAACAAGCGTATTTTAAGTAGACCTATTTACAAATGAAAAGTTCCTATTCCTGGGAGGCACCTGTGTCTCAGTCGGTAAGGCGCCGGCCCCATATACCGAGGGTGGCAGGTTCAAACCTGCCCCGGCCAAACTGCAACCAAAAAGTAGCCGGGCGTTATGGCGAGTGCCTGTAGTCCCAGCTGCTCGGGAGGCTGAGGCAGGAGAATCGCTTAAGCCCAGGAGTTGGAGGTTGCTGTGAGCCGTGTGAGGCCACGGCACTCTACCAAGGGCCATAAAGTGAGACTCTGTCTCTACAAAAAAAAAAAAGAAAGAAAAGTTCCTATTCCTACCTGAAAAATAGTTCTTACGTGTTCTTTCCTATGCCAATAGGGGACCCTTTCCAAACAAGCTCCTTGAAACCCCACTGTAGTTACTTTTCACTTTATAACTGTACTTTATAATGCTCTTCCATTAGAGGAAAAGGAAATTTTAAACTTTTGTATTCCTTTGGAGATTTAATTGACTTTAATTGACTACTTATATTTAGGAACAACATCAGAGATTTGGTCTGCTTCTAAGTTATCGTTTGAAAGCAAAAGATGGTCACAGATCCACTTGATATGGACTCGAAGTACAACAAGCAGAGCAGTTCCTCCCCTACATGGGCTGGCATCCTCTTCCCTGTGGTCCAACCAGCTGCAGACACAGCCACTTCCTATGGTCAGGACGTGCAGACTTCTCAGTCCCTCCTGAAACAGTTTTGCTAGGAACAACAGGCATTCTATGCTTATCCTCTTGCAGGAGGTAGACTTCCTCCTTGGAAGGTGTCAGCACAAGACCCTTAACCATGTAACTTTTTTTTTTTTTTTTTAAACCATAGCTGCGTACATTGATATGATCATAGGGCATCATTCGCTAGCTTCACAGACCGTTATTTACCAAGTTTCACAAATACCCTTGTAAGATGCACCGCTGGTGTAATCCCACCAATCCCCTTCCCTCTATCCACCTCCCCCCTCCCTCCCCTCCCTTTCCCCCTTCCCCCTATTCTTAGGTTGTAACTGGGTTATAGCTTTCATGTGAAAACCCTAAATTAGTTTCATAGTAGGGCTGAGTACATTGGGTACTTTTTCTTCCATTCTTGAGATACTTTACTAAGAAGAGTATGTTCCAGCTCCATCCATGTAAACCATGTAACTTTTTAAAAGGCATACTGTTTCAAAAAGACCAGTTGATCTTGAAAAGTGCATTATTCATAAATCTAGCTTTTCAGTTAACTGCTTTGTATCCATGTGAGAAACATAAGGCAAAATGTATTCAGTGTAACTTTCAGGTTACAGAATTGAGGTATTTAAAACACATGCACAGCCCCCTCCACTAAATGCCACCAGCAGCAAACAGCAGGAATGTAAACCAACAGGAGCACCAGGAAGCACCTGAGAGTCTCCCCTCTGCCCCGAATCTCCCTCATGGTGATGGCTAGTGACACCCCTCAGACTATGGAACAGCTGACACAACACATAACAAAATCCAGCTCTGCTAAGTTAGAATTGGAATCAAACACATTTAGTTGTTGAAGAAGGCAGCTGTGGCAGAAGAGCCTAAACTGCTAAAAATGACGAACACCAAAAAGACTCTCTGATACTCATGAAAGACGTTTAGGGAAGTAAAAAGAATCAATATTAAAATTTACTTTAAAGAAAACTTTCAGCACGATTTTGAGCCTCACTGTAGGAGAAATGAGTGAAAGTCAAATTCGTCTTTTCAAGATACCAGTGCTGGGACCCTAAGAAAGGGGATGGGGTAGAAAACTGCAAGGAGGCTGCGTTGTGCCAAAACTTTTTTAAAAATCACTCTAGGAACGACTGTGATTCTGTATGCTTCTTGTTGCCACATCTGGGGATGGGAAATATTTCTCTAGTTAACTCTGCGTCATACATATTTAAAATAGAAATCTTAAGCAACCCACACCCAAACTACAAGCCATTTAAAAAGTTCTTTTTTGTTGTTTGTTTTTTTGAGAAACAGTCTCACTTTGTCCCCCTGGGTAGAGTGCTGTAACATCACAGCTCACAGCAACTTCAAACTCTTGGGCTGAAGCAATCCTCTTGCCTCAGTTTTTCCTTTTTACTAGAAGCAGGGTCTCACTCTTGCTCAGGCTGAGCTCAGGCGATGCACCCTCCCAGGACTCCCAGAGTGAACCACTGCGCCTGGCCTTAAAAATGTTTTCAGAAAAATCGGAAAGGTGATTCTAAATGCCTTTGATGTAGCTGAAATGCTCTCGCGTAATGTTTTCATCACAAAAGGGCAAGATGGTTCACATGTTCCTCTAATGCCTGATAGAGGTGCTCGACCTCCGTGGCAACATCCAATTAGAAACAACAACTCTGCCCCTAGGTTCACCACCATCATCGCTAAGGAAGTCTTCCAACCAATGAGGACAAAGCATCTTTAGAACCTGCGTTGCAAAAAGCACACTCAACTGTCAGAGAAATTTCTCAAATGTGTCTTTGTTTAAAAAAGTTGCAGGTCCCATGAGAGGTGCCTGACTGTCCAGCCGTTCCAACACAACTCCGCACAGAGGCAGCCCCCGCGAGGACCAGTGTCACCGCGGCCGAGTCCACGGGGCACCGCCCGGACCTGGACACTCCCTAGGTCCACGTCAGTCCCCAGAGCCGCTTGGGCCGCGCTGGGCTCCCGTCCCGGCTCGGCAGGCCCTGGCCGGCCCCGAGGTCCGTCCCCTCTCTCGACCCAGTCGCGTCCCCGCAGCCTCGCCGCCGGTTCGGGGCTGGGCCCAGCCGCCGCCCTCCGCCCCGCCAGCACAGCCTCGCACCGCCCGCGGCCCCCATCCTCCTCCGCCCGCGCGGGCCTCCTCACCCGCGCAGCCGCGGACGGCCCTCAGGAACCGCGGGGGGACGCCCACCCGGCGACGAGCGCAGACACGGCCTCCGCCGCAGCCATCTTGGCACATCCGGCTCCAGCAGCCGCGCCGCCGACGTGTCCAGCTGCGGCGTCAGCGCGCGCCCCGCCCCTCAGCGCGTCCGCTCCTCCCCTGACCTCGTTCAGGCGCTCCCCGCCCCCTTGGTCCCGCCCCTCGCGTCATTCGCCGCCATCCCTTAGTCCCTCGCCCATTGGCCTCTCTCTTACCTGTATCTGTCCTTCACCGCCACCTCATTCCCTCGTGCCGCCCCCCCGGCCCCGCCCCACACCGAGTCCCTCGCGGGCGTTCGCCCAGGGCCCAACTCTTGGCCCCGCCCCTCCCTGCGTCCTTCCACCGCCTCAGCCCTTGGCCCCGCCTCTCGCCCACCTGCCCTGGCCGGGCGCGCCGGGGCCGCCCCGGGCCGTGACCCTGATTACGCTGGCTCTTTATCCTAGTCCTTTTTCGTTTTAGGATGTGAGAAGACACGAAATTCTTCATTCAAGGCCCCAAGGCAAGAATCTGTCTGAAGGACTGATGCCGACAGGTTCACGCACTGAGAACCGGCTGCTTGGCGGAGCCGAGAACTTGAGTGCAGCCCTAACTCATGCGCGCTGCTCCCAGTCTGCCGTTAGCCAGGAAGGCTGGAAGGCAGTCGGAGAACGACCGGCGCGTGCGCTGCGTGGCGGCTCCAAGCGGCGGCCGACTGCGCCTGCGCGCCGGGCAGCTGGGCGCACTCTGGTTGCCTGGTTACGGCTTTCGGCTTCAGGCTCGGGTTTGGCGCTCCAAGCTTTGAGTGACTCCTATGGAGCGAGCTAGCGTCTTGGAGCCTACTGGACGCGTCCCCGCCCTGGCAGGGAGGGCGGCCTGCTGCGTACCTTCTGCACTGCGCGCGGAACCGCCTCCGCACCCGGCAGGGTCCCCTCTTCGCTTCGTCTGTTCCTGTCCTCCGCGCTGGCCACCGCAGCTCCTGAGCCCCACTCCCCGGAGGTGGCAGGACTGTGTCTTGATGCTCCCCAGCTCTATTGCATGGACATCGGTGTGCAACGAGCACCGGACGCCTGGGCGACCCCCAAGTGACCAGGTGAGGCTGGTGGGGTCAGCCTCCTGCCTCTCTCATTGCCTTACTTGGTCCCCGGCTCCAACCAGGCCAGATACTGGCCAAGCCGTCCCGTGGGTTATCTCAGGGAACAAGTGGTACCGTCATTTGCATCTTCGTTTTCTGAAGATGGAAGGTAGGTTTGGCAAGTGAAGATTCGGGCAACCAGGCCCGGCCCACTCACCTGCACACCCACCTGGCAAGGACGCAGAAGAGAGGGACCTGCCCCTGCAGTTCCTTCCAGAGTGCAGGACGTGCTCTCCTCATGGCATGGCGCAAGGCTGAGCTCCCAGGGTCGGCTGAGGCCCACTGGGGATGTGAACTCGCTGGTCTCCAAGGGACCCGGACTCTGGGGAAGGAGAGAGTGTGATCTGTGTGCCACGATGGCAGAACCCCAGGTGATGCCAGGAGAGGTCAGCCTGGCTGACGTGGCACCGCATGCTGCTCTGCTAAGCTAACATTTGCCTTTCAGGAGTCAGGTTCCCAGCCTGTTTAAACACAGAGTTAAGGAACAAGTGGTGGGGCTCAGCTCTGGGCCACACAGGAGAGGCAACAATGACACCAGCCCCTACTGCCCTTGATCCACCTCCCCGGTGGTTGAGGTGCTTTGCAATCACTTTGTCCCAAAATCCTTCCACAGAGAGCGGTGTCTTGGTTAACCCTCCGGAAGAGGGGGGAGGCTCAGATGCTTTCCTGCTTGCTGTTTTTCACTCTCCAGTTGAATTCAAAAAGCCCAAGAGTTAGAAGCCCAGGACTTGCCCCTCTGGTGTCCTGGGAAGCCCTGTGGTCTTGCCCTGGTAGGCTCTGACGTGGAGAGACCATAAGCTGCAGAAACCCACCCTATCCTAGACACAAAATGCAAGGTCTCTGGATCCCGAGGCAGGACCCTGAGGGCAAAGATGTTGAAAAGGCAGCATTGTGTAGCCTCTTAGAGATGGCTTTAATGAATGCTGTGAGTCACCAAGTCACCTGCAAGGGCCTTGAGGCTACCTTTCTCCCCCCCATCTTCTCCCTAATCCTAAATGTGGAGACACTCAGCCTGTTCCTGGTGTGGAACAGAAGGTTCCTGCATCCTATGCTTAAGCCCATCTAGCCTATGGGCCACAGCCCTTCCAGGTTAAGGCCGAGCCTGCCACCTAGACGCAGTGTGCTCTTTGTTAGCTTCTTAATCTCTCCGCTCATCAGGTCCTCATCTCTGCGTGATGGTGCAGAGTGAGTACCTGAGCAGTCTGGGGACTGAAATGGGGTGCTATCGTTATTTACCCCAGGACAGGAGGCATTAACGGGGACTGTCTGGGGCAAATAGGAATGTAAGGCGACTCTGGCTGCAAACATGCTGGATCTGCACCTAGAAGGCGCCCTGCCATGATGGCCATAGTTCCTGCTTAGGTTTCCTTCCCTTTGCCTGTAATGTCCACTGGTCTCTCCATTGTCCCAACCCCACACCCCTCCAAATTACACTTGGAGGCTAGAAACAAATATCGCCTCCTTAAAGTCCTGCTAGTGGGCCAGAATCAACACCTGCTATACTGCGTTATGAGGAGGGTCAGCAGTCTCAGAGAGGACAGGACAGCCTTGCTGCCCACTCCCACCAGGCACATGGTAAGGAGGGTCAGCACTCTCAGGACAGGACAGCCTCGCTGCCCACTCCCAACAGGCACATTGTGATGAGGGTCAACAGTCTCAGTTAGACAGGACAGCCTTGCTGCCCACTCCCACCGGGCACATGGTAAGGAGGGTCAGTGGTCTCAAGACAGGACAGCCTTACTGCCCACTCCCACCAGGCACATGGTAAGGAGGGTCAGCAGTCTCAGTAAGGACTGGACGGCCTTACTGCCCACTCCCACCAGGCACATTATGAGGAGGGTCAGCAGTCTCAGTGAGGACTGGACGGCCTTGCTGCTCACTCCCACCAGGCACATGGTAAGGAGGTCAGCAGTCTCAAGACAGGACGGCCTTGCTGCTCACTCCCACCAGGCACATGGTGAGGAGGGTCAGCAGTCTCAGGACTGGACGGCCTTGCTGCTCACTCACACCAGGCACGTGGTGAGGAGGGTCAGCAGTCTCAGTGAGGACAGGACGGCCTTGCTGCTCACTCCCACCGGGCACATGGTGAGGAGGGTCAGCAGTCTCAGTGAGGACTGACGGTCTTACTGCTTATTCCCACCAGGCACATTGTGAGGAGGGTGAGCAGTCTCAGTGAGGACTGGACGGTCTTGCTGCTTATTCCCACCAGGCACATTATGAGGAGGGTGAGCAGTCTCAGTGAGGACTGGACGGTCTTGCTGCTTATTCCCACCAGGCACATTGTGAGGAGGGTGAGCAGTCTCAGTGAGGACTGGGCGGTCTTGCTGCTTATTCCCACCAGGCACATGGTGAGGAGGGTCAGCAGTCTCAGTGAGGACTGGACAGTCTTGCTGCTTATTCCCACCAGGCACATTGTGAGGAGGGTCAGCAGTCTCAGGACTGGACGGTCTTGCTGCTTATTCCCACCAGGCACATTATGAGGAGGGTGAGCAGTCTCAGTGAGGACTGGACGGTCTTGCTGCTTATTCCCACCAGGCACATTGTGAGGAGGGTGAGCAGTCTCAGTGAGGACTGGACGGTCTTGCTGCTTATTCCCACCAGGCACATGGTGAGGAGGGTCAGCAGTCTCAGTGAGGACTGGACGGTCTTGCTGCTTATTCCCACCAGGCACATTGTGAGGAGGGTGAGCAGTCTCAGTGAGGACTGGACGGTCTTGCTGCTTATTCCCACCAGGCACATTGTGAGGAGGGTCAGCAGTCTCAGTGAGGACTGGACGGTCTTGCTGCTTATTCCCACCAGGCACATTGTGAGGAGGGTCAGCAGTCTCAGTGAGGACTGGACGGTCTTGCTGCTTATTCCCACCAGGCACATTGTGAGGAGGGTGAGCAGTCTCAGGACTGGACAGTCTTGCTGCTTATTCCCACCAGGCACATGGTGAGGAGGGTCAGCAGTCTCAGTGAGGACTGGACGGTCTTGCTGCTTATTCCCACCAGGCACATGGTGAGGAGGGTCAGCAGTCTCAGTGAGGACTGGACGGTCTTGCTGCTTATTCCCACCAGGCACATTGTGAGGAGGGTCAGCAGTCTCAGTGAGGACTGGACGGTCTTGCTGCTTATTCCCACCAGGCACATTGTGAGGAGGGTGAGCAGTCTCAGGACTGGACAGTCTTGCTGCTTATTCCCACCAGGCACATTGTGAGGAGGGTGAGCAGTCTCAGTGAGGCATGGACGGTCTTGCTGCTTATTCCCACCAGGCACATTGTGAGGAGGGTCAGCAGTCTCAGTGAGGACTGGACGGTCTTGCTGCTTATTCCCACCAGGCACATTGTGAGGAGGGTCAGCAGTCTCAGTGAGGACTGGAGGTCTTGCTGCTTATTCCCACCAGGCACATGGTGAGGAGGGTCAGCAGTCTCAGTGAGGACTGGACGGTCTTGCTGCTTATTCCCACCAGGCACATTGTGAGGAGGGTGAGCAGTCTCAGGACTGGACAGTCTTGCTGCTTATTCCCACCAGGCACATTATGAGGAGGGTGAGCAGTCTCAGTGAGGACTGGACGGTCTTGCTGCTTATTCCCACCAGGCACATTGTGAGGAGGGTGAGCAGTCTCAGTGAGGACTGGAGGTCTTGCTGCTTATTCCCACCAGGCACATGGTGAGGAGGGTCAGCAGTCTCAGTGAGGACTGGACGGTCTTGCTGCTTATTCCCACCAGGCACATTGTGAGGAGGGTGAGCAGTCTCAGGACTGGACGGTCTTACTGCTTATTCCCACCAGGCACATGGTGAGGGAGGGTCAGCAGTCTCAGTGAGGACTGGACAGTCTTACTGCTTATTCCCACCAGGCACATGGTGAGGAGGGTCAGCAGTCTCAGTGAGGACTGGACGGTCTTACTGCTTATTCCCACCAGGCACATGGTGAGGAGGGTCAGCAGTCTCAGGACTAAACGGTCTTGCTGCCCACTCCCACTGGGCATGAAGCGTTAGTCATAAGTGGTGGCTGTGGAGTTTGTGGTGTAGGCCTGTTCACCACCTGGTACTGTGCTCAGCCCCTCATGTAGACCCTCATTCCTAGACATCAGTGCTGGAGGGAGCTGGGTCGGTTTGGCTGAATGCTCCAGGCAAAAAGCATATGAGGGCCTCAGAGGGGGGAAGAACTGATGAGGGCTTCCTGGAGAAAGCGGCAGGAATAGAGCTGAGGAGAACGGAGAAGTTGGAGAAGAAGCAGGTTGGGAGACAGCTGTGCCTTGGGAGTTTTCTGTGGCATCTATTCATCAGCCCCTGTAGCATGGGGGCCCCTATCTGTGTGCCACCTGGGCTGGCCAGTGGTGTGCAAGGAGAGGAGGCCCCTCTGGGGCCATGGTGGGCTATGTGCAGGGAACCCCAGGCCCATTGGCCTTCACATGCTCACAGTCACCAGGGAAGCCCTGCTGAGCACACAGCAAAGAGCTCTAGACATGTGCCCATGTTGTCACTGCTCCGTAGGTGCTCAACTCACTTGAGCCTCTTGGGGACATGGAGCAAGATAGCACATCTGGGGTGGCGCCTGTGGCTCAGTGAGTAGGGCGCTGGCGCCATATACCGAGGGTGGCAGGTTCAAACCCAGCCCCGGCTGAACTGCAACCAAAAAATAGCCGGGCGTTGTGGCGGGCGCCTGTAACCCCAGCTGCTCGGGAGGCTGAGGCAGGAGAATCGCTGAAGCCCAAGAGCTAGAGGTTGCTGTGAGTCCTGTAACATCATGGCACTCCACTGAAGGCGGTAAAGTACAAAAAAAAAAAAAAAGATAGCACATCTGTCTGCTCTGTGCAGGGCTGAGAACTGCACCCTGCATTGGGCTGTGGTGACCCACCTTCTGGCACAAGTGGACACATTTCCCCCAGGTGCACACTGTGGCTGGTAGAACTTGGATAAGGAACTCAAGCAATGGTTGGCCAGTTCTGGTGTCCAGCTGTGCCCTGGGACACCACCCAGGTATAGGGTCTTGGGCAAGCTACTTGGCTTTTCTGAGCCTCTGTTTCCATGCCTGCTGAAGGCAGTGATTACCTCACCCTGCCCTGGGCCTCCTCCGAGGACTTCTGGAACCAGCCTCACAGGGTGGCAAGAGTGAAATCCACACCAGGCCTGGCTCTGACCCAGGCCAGGCATGGAGTATGTTAGCCACGTCACCAGGCAGAAGCTGTGGCATGAGCATGGCACTCTTTAATCCCCAGCATCTTGAAACACACTTGGCACATGGGTCTCAGAGAACATTCTCTTGAATCATTGAGCCAAGTACTGATGACATAAGGTGATAAATAAGCCGTGTAGACAAAGTGGGAAGCATGAGGCAGGCATTGGTGTCACACGAACTCTGCTGCAGGTCATAGCATCCTCTTAGTGGTGGGGACTCTGAACTAAACCAGAGTCCTTCTTCCCAGACAGCTGTGTGCCAGGCACTGTTAGCAGCTGGACTGGACAGCTGCAGGTGGGCCCAGTGCAGATGGAGGGGTCTGGTGGGAGTTAGCTGCTGGGGAGGGCCAGGGACAAGGAACCAGAGCACATGTGTCTGCAGTGAGCAGTCTGCGTGACGGTTCTCAGGGCCGGGGTGGGGTGGGGGGCAGCATGCATTCTGTAGGCCCTCCTAAGGTGGTTTGCATGGAAGCAAGGGCAGCTTCTGGAGGCCTGTTACCCAGGAATGACCTTCTGCTCAGTTTGGCCTCCCAAAGGTCTCTGGCTAGGCACTAGGGAGAGCCAGTGGCCCAAGAGGCAGCCTTGGTGCCCTAGGCCAGAGACAAGGGTATTAGGACTAGGCCAGTGATTTGAACTGAGCCCTGGACAATCCCTGAGGCCAGGGACCCAGCTGTCCCCCTGCCGCTGCACCTGTCCTCAGCACAGAGAAGGGGCTCATGTGCATCAGTCCAGTGGACCAACACAACAGGAAGACAAGAGCCCCAAACATTTGGTGGTGGTTTACATTACAGTCTTGGGGATAGTGGATAGGGCAGCAAAGAGGTTCCCACTGTAGCTGGGAAGAGCTCCAGCTTCTGGGGCTGGGCTGGCCACAGCATTAACTCTGGGCAAGGTGAGTGGACAAGTCCTGTTTCCTGAGCTTCAGCTTCTCCATCTGAAGGTAACAAGGCTGGATGACCCAGGCTCTACAGGTCTTCCCAGTCCTCTGAGGAGAGATGACCCCTCAAGGGTACAAGGACATGGACCTGGGTGTCACAGAGCCCTGGCTCAAATGGGTGAACTTGCCTAAGTGGCTTAACCTCTTTGAGCTTAAGCCTCTTTACCTGCAGAGCAGGATAATGCTGTCAAGGATGGGCAAGGTGGCTCATGCCTGTGATCCAGCACTTTGGAAAGCCAAGCTCTTGCTTGAGGCCAGGAGGAGTTCAAGACCAGCCTGGGTAACATAGTGAGACCTGTCTCTACAAAAAATAAAGAGTAGATGTCCTTTAAAAGTTTTCATCATCTGGGGGCAAGACATGATTGCAAGAGGGACTTTACCTAACAATTGCAATCAGTGTAACCTGGCTTATTGTACCCTCAATGAATCCCCAACAATAAAAAAAAAGTTTTCATCATCAGTAAAAGTGGAGAAGAAATAACACTGTCAAAAGGAAGAGCTGTTAGGTAATGTACGTACAAAGCTCAGAGCCGCCCCTTAAAACTTGGTCTCCAGAGGAGCCAGGTTTAAGGGTGGGGACCTTCTCATGTTAGAAGGTCCCATTAATTTAGCTGTAATCACATAAGGCCACATTTAAGAAACTTTATTAGATTACATGCTTAAAAATGTATCATTTTGTAAAAATCTAGCTACTTTGTTCTTAATAATTTCAAAAAATGGAAGCTATTTTTTTTTTTTTTTTTTTAGTAGGCCTGGCCTGGCCAGGTTCAAACCCACCAGCCCTGGAGCATGTGGCCGGCACCCTAACCACTGAGCTACAGGCAGAGACAGAGTCTCAAGCTATTGCCCTGGGTAGAGTGCCATGGCTTCATTCTAGCTCACAGCAACCTCCAACTCTTAGATTCAAGCGATCCTCTTGCCTCAGTTTTTTCTATTTTTAGTAGAGACCGGGCCTTGCTCTTGCTCAGGCTAGTCTTGAACCCATGAGCTCAAACAATCCACCTGCCTCGGCCTCCCAGAATATTTGTTAATTTTAAAGCTAACTAACCTTTTTTATTTCTGAGACAGTATTATTCTGTCACCTGTCACCCTGGGTAGAGTGCTGTGGCATCATCATATCTCACAGCAACCTCGACCTCCCGGGCTCAAGCCATCCTCCTGCTTTAGTCTTTCTATTTTTAGTAGAGATGGGGGTCTTGCTGTTGCTCACACTGGTCTTGAACTCCTGAGCTTAAGTAATCTGCCTGCCTCAGTCTTCCAAGACTGCTGGGATTACAGGTATGAGCCCATCTCGCCCAGCCAGGTTGACTAACATTTTAATGACTCTGTGTCTGCTTTGTGTTTGAAAACATTTGAATATTTGGTTCCAACATGGGGGTCTGCAGTTTCAGTTGATCCTGTAGATGGGCATCAGTCATTTCTGACCTTCAGGGCTTCTTGATTTGGGTTAGGTAGGAGAATGTAGATCTGTAGCAGTAAGTGAAAAGCAAGAAAGCATTTTATGGGCATGCTGCAGAAGGTGTAGGCTAGTTCTTAGATAGTCGCAAATGTAGGTGCTGCCAAAAAGTGATGACATGAATAAGGCATGCCTGTGAAGCGAGGGGTATCTGTCTCTGGGAAGACAGGACTACAAAGTCCAGTAAAAAGACGTGATGAGGTTTTTCTTTTTCTTCAGTTGACTGTCAGATTGCAGTTCTATGCATTCCATTTGAAAATTGGCAGGTAACATTATGTTGGCTGAAAATGGAGTCACAAAGGCACAGATATGTTTCCAGAAATCTTGAAATCTGTTATCAAATTTTTATATCAATTGGAAAAGCAAGGCTACATATTTCCACTGCTCACAGAACTGTGTTTAGCCACTGTGTTGAAATGCATAAAATTACTCGCCTTAACTCGAGTTTGCTGTAAAATTTGGATTTTTTTTTTTTTTTTTTGCCTGTGAATGAGAAAATAACTATTTCATTTTGGGGCGTGGGCACACATCCCGTGTCAGAACTTCTGGAGCTGCTTCTTTGGTGCCAGCAACCTTGGCGACTCCGAGCATCTGGAAGTGCACGGTCTTGCTCAGGGGCTGGCAGCTCTGTGACAATGTCACCGACTTGGACACCCTTGAAGCAGGCGGCAGGTGCACAGACATGTTCTTGTGGTGCTTCTCAAAGTGATTGTACTTGTGGGTGGAGTGGAGATAGTCTTGGCGGATGACAGTGGTCCTCTGCGTCTTCATCTTGGTCACCACGCCAGACAAGATCCACCCTTGGATGGAGACGTTACCAGTGAAGGGGCATTTCTTGTCAATGTAGGTGCCCTCTCTCTTTGGGAGTCTTGAAACCCAGACAGATTGTAGTACTGAGGGAGCTTCCCCTTGCCAGTTTTTCCTAACAGGACTCCCTTGTTCTTTTTGTTTTGTTTTTATTATTATTAAATCATAGCTGTGTACATTAATGCAATCATGGGGCACCATATACTGGTTTTATAGACCATTTGACATATTTTCATCACACTGGTTAACATAGCCTTCCTGGCATTTTCTTAGTTATTGTGTTAAGACATTTATATTCTACATTTACTAAGTTTCACATGTACCCTCGTAAGATGCACTGCAGGTGTAATCCCACTAATCACCCTCCCTCCGCCCATCCTCCCCCCTCCCTTCCCTCCCTCTCCCCCTTCCCCATATTCTTAGGTTATAACTGGGGTATAGCTTTCATATGAAAGCCATAAATTAGTTTCATAGTAGGGCTGAGTACATTGGATACTTTTTCTTCCATTCTTGAGATACTTTACTAAGAAGAATATGTTCCAGCTCCATTCCATATATCCCTTGTTTTTTTGAAAGATAATCAGCTGCTTTTGGTAGGCTTGCTCAGTCTGAATGTCCCCATCTTTCCAGCCGCAAAATTTGGATTTAGTCAAAAGGTTGCCCTTAAGTGCCTAGAAGGTCATGGCTCGGCACCCTTAGCTCAGTGGTTAGGGTGCTGGCCACATACACCAAGGCTGGTGGGTTCGAACCCCGCCTGGGCCTGCTAAACAACAATGACAACTACAAAAAAAGAAATAGCCAGACATTGTGGGGGGCGCCTGTAGTCCCAGCTACCGGGAGGCTGAGGCAAGAGAATCACTTAAGCCCAAGAGTTTGAGGTTGCTGTGAGCTTGTGATGCCACAGCACTCTACTGAGGGTGACATAGTGAGACTCTGTCTCAAAATATATATATAACATATATATTATATAAAGGACCTATATATATATATATATGTAAAAATAAAGGACCTATAAGGTCACATGTGGCCTTAAGGCTGCGGGTTCCCCACCCCTGGACTGGGTCTTTTCAGATGGGCACTGGCAGGGTGCTGCCACCTGGGGGAGGCAGAGAGCTGCCTGGAGTTGCCAGGCCCGCCCCAGCATCTTGAGTCTGGAACACCTGGAGCTCCTTCAGGATTATGCCCCACTGCAGCCAGGGGAAGGTGTTGGCTCCTCCATCACTGCAGCCCCCCAGGAGTTATTCACCTCCAGACTTCTGGGGGCAGTGGGGTTTGCTAAAGACGGCAGGGGCTCCATAAATACTCCTACAGTTGAGCATATTGGAAAACAGAATGTTTACTTTTCAAGCTTTGAGCTCAGTGATTAATCCTCACCACTAGGGAAGTGAATGGGTTCTTTTTGTTAGAGACAGAGTCTCACTTTGTTGCCCTAGGTAGAGTGCTATGGCGTCACAGCTCACAGCAACTTCCAGCTCATGGGCTTAGGCGATTCTCTTGCCTCAGCCTCCCAAGTAGCTGGGACTACAGGCACCCACCACAACACCTGGCTATTTTTTGTTGCAGTTTGGCCGGGGCCAGGCTCGAACCCGCCACCCTGGGTATATGGGACCAGTGCCCTACTCATTGAGTCACAGGCATCACCCATGAATGGGGTGGTTTTTTTGTTTGTTTGTTTGTTTGCAGTTTTTGACCGAGGTCGGGTTTGAACCTACCACCTCCAATATATGGGGCCAGTGTCCTACTTGGGGTGTTTTTTAATACAAAGGATCTGCATTCGGTTTCATCTCATCTCCACGGGCACCACTGGTGAGCAATGTGGGCAGATGTGGCCAGGGGAAGTATCACTCCAGGCCACTAGTGTACATTTTTTTTCTTTTTTAATCCACCCCCCCCCCAATAAGGAAACAAGTTGGTAGAAAATAAGTCATTTATTTACTTAAAGTTATACTCTTTTATAAGGCTTTTTTTTTTTTTTAATAAATGAAGAAATAGGAACAAGCCACAAGTTCAAGCTTGTGTAAAGAACACTGAAAGTCTACCAGGGAGGCACTTCACACACAGCACCTGTTGTGCACAAGTAGAGCTTTGGTGGGAATGTCTGGTGACACCTTTGAGCTTAGGTTTCCCCATCTGAACAAGTGTAGGGGCTGCTGCCTGGTCTGAAAGATTCCCATTTCACCCACGAGGACTCTGAGGTGCAGAGACCTCCAGTTACCAACAAAAAAAAATCAGTAATCACTTCGCACAGACTGGCGTGCTACCAGCTCAGGTGCAAGGAACAGCGTTTCCCAAAGTGTCCATCTGGCCTGTGCCTCTGTCTGTAGATCAAGAATGGGCCCATCCTGGAACCCCTGCACCACCTCCCCAAGACCCTGCCCCACATAAGCCCTGTCAAGACCCTGTTTCTCCCAGAGTCACGGCATACCAAGCCCATAGACTTCCTACCGGTCACCCTTCAAGATACTGTCACCAGTGACCAAGCTGGACCATGCTGTTTGGATTTTGTTTCAAATTACTTTTACTGAATAATAAATAGGCATTTTCACCAAGGATCTCTGTTGGGGCAGCCCCCACACAGCCACGTGGGGAGTACACCCTCTTTCAGTCTGTGCTAATGGCCCTGTCCCTACAAGTAGAGCCCCTTGGGGTGGTCTGGGGATGGGACTGGGCTATGATGAGATAAGGAGTATGGGAATCAGCTCTGCTGCTAGGCACAGTCTAGCTCCACAGATGGTTTCTGGAAAAAAGACTTTCTGGATGAAGGAAACAGCCCATGCGCTATGCCCCCCTTCCCTGCACTGGGCAGCCCTGCCTGCAGCCTAACATTCGGGCTCTAGCACTGTGCCCTGAGGGTGCTGTCTCCACTTTGGCAGCAGTAGAGCCAGACGGTGCCATGATGCAACCTATATCCTGCACTAGAGACAGAGGGGTCTAGAGGTCACCTTGACATTCTTCTGTGGTCTAAATCTGTACTCTCCAACATGATCACCACGAACTTCATGTGGTCACTGACTGACCACTGAAAATTTGCTCAGTCTGGGCAAACCAGGCTGTGCTGCAAGTGTGAAGTGCACATTGGTTTTCAAAGATACCATCAAAAAGTAAAACATCTCATTAACTGTTTATATTGGTTACATGTTGAAGTGACTAATACTGCGGAAATATTGGATTAACTAACATGCATTCTTAAACTTCACCGGGCTCGGCACCCGTAGCTCAGTGATTAGGGCGACAGCCACATACACTGGGGCTGGAGGGTTCAAACCTGGCCCGGGCCTGCTAAACAACAACAACAACAACAACAAATATAGCCAGGTGTTGTAGCAGGCTCCTGTAGTCCCAGCTATTTGGGAGACTGAAGCAAGAGAATTGCTTAAGACTAAGAGTTTGAGGTTGCTGTGAGCTGTGACAGCACGGCACTCTACCAAGGGCAACATAGTGAGACTCTGTCTCAAAAAGTAAATAAATAAATAAACTTCACCTGTGTCTTTTCTACCTCTTTGATGTGGCTACTGAAATATTTAGAATCATACGTGGCCCCGATTGTCTTTGTTTGGGATGCTGCTGGTCCTTCCTCACCCCCAGTCACACAGCAATCATGGAGGAAGGAAGCGTGGGGCAGGGAGGCCGTGTCTCCGTTACCAAGACTATGAGCCGTCCCCGGGGAAGGGACAGCTGCCTGGACCCGCCAGCCAGTGCTGCTGGGGTTGTGGCCCTGGGATAAGCAGGATCCTGTATAAGTTTGCTCAGCTGCCAGAAGCACCCCCCACTTTAGGCTTCAACAGAAACGTGTCCCTCTCAGTTCTGCAGGTCGGAAGCCCCAGGTCGAGACGGCAGGCTGGCTCCTTCTGAGCCTCTCTCCTTGGCTTGCATGCCGTCTTCTCCCTGTGTCTTGAGGGTGACATGACCTAACCTCCTCTTGTCACAAGGACACCACTGCTACTGCTTTAGGCCCACCCTCACAACCTCGTTTTACCTGGGCGACCTCTATAAAGGCCTTGTCTCCAAATACCGTCAATGTTCTGAGCTCGTGGGCGTCAGGCTTTCAACACAAGAATTTGGGGTGGGGGCACAATTGAGTCCAAAACAGATTCATCAAGCCGGGGGTATGTTGGCTGAGGAAGGGCTGTTCCTCCCTGGGAGTCCGTGGGTGGCCAGGCAGGAGTTGTCCAAGGTGAAGGATGGCAGAGCAGGTGGCTCCAGTTGTATCATCCAGTTAGAGCTGGAGGGAAAGGCCAGGTGACTGTGGGGACTCTGGAGCCCAGGCAGAGGGAACAGCATGGGACCTGGGAAAACCAGCATGTATTAGGCCTTCTTTAGGGTGCTGTGTGACTCCTCCATGAGGGGCCTGGGTGGGAGTGGAAGGTCAAGGTGGGCCTTGAGGACAAAGTGCTGGACTCTCACTGCTTTTGGAAGGAGCTGCCCCTCCAGGGCAATCACTCAGTCTGCTCTGTCATTTAGTCCTCATGGCTAGGCATGGCTGGGCACTATCTTCTGTGCTCTCTGAACACCAGAGGCCCCTTGTGCTACCCTGCGGGCTGCCTCCCGACTGCTGGGGACCCCACTGACTTAGGGAGCAGAGCAGTTCTCCGAAGACTTGGGGGCCCCCTCTTGCAAACCACATGGAGGGCCTGACACTGCCTAAAGGTCTTTCTTTCATTTAAGGGTAATGTGTTGAGATAGGAGTCACGGAACATAAAATTGGCCACTTGAAAGGGTCCCGTTCAGTGGCATTTAGTGCCCTCGTGGTGCTGTGCAGCCACCACCTCTCCCTAGTTCCAGAACATTCCAGGTAAAACCCCACAGCTACTAAGTAGTCACTGCCCATGGCCCCACCCTGGGAACATCCAAGCTGCCCGCTGTCCCTGAGGATTTAATCACTGATGACGTTTCACATAAACGGAACCATGCCTCGTGTGGCCTTCTGTGTCAGCTTGTTTCACTGATGGTAACGTCTCGAGGCTCGCCCCCGCTGTGCTGCGTGTTGGTACAGAATGATGCTTCAGTGTGTGCCTGGCTCAGGGTTCTCCAGAGACTTAGAAGCAATAGGATCCATGGGGGAGAGAAAGAGATCATTGCAGGGAACTGACAGGGGTGGTTGTGGGGCCAATGAGCCCACGCTCTGTAGCCAGCGAGCAGGGGGCCTGACGTAAGTGCCAGTTGAAGGCCAGCTGGCTTGAGGCCCAGGAAGAGCCAACATTTCGGTCCAAGTCCGAAGGCAGGCAGAGGCCGATGGCCCAGTGCAAGTAGTCAGGCCGTCCCTCACATTTGTCTCTTTTGTTCTATCCAGGCCTTCAGTTGTTGGGGTAAGGTCCACCCACGTGCGGGAGGCCACCTGCTGTACTCAGCCTGTGGATGAAATGTTATACTCATCCAGCAATATGTGGAGACACACTCAGGGCATCTGGCCACCTGAGCTTCGTCACCATGATGTGCACAGACCACGTTTCAGTTACCTGCTTATCAGTGGACGGACCTTCGCTTTCAGTTGTTATGAATGACACTGTGGAGTGCATGCGGCGCAAGTTCTGCGGTTCTTGTCCTCATTTCCTTTAGATAGATGCCTAGGGTGGGATTTCAGGTGCTGGGTGTTCTCTGGGCAGCACTGGCCCAGTCAGGCCACTTGCTGTAGCCCAGGCATGACTCTCCTTGCTATAGGCTCTTCCTCACGTTTCTTGGTGACCAGAAGAAATGGAACACACGATGGAGATATTTTGGGCTCAGATTTGTCCTTGGATAGGCCAGGCCTGAGGCAGGTGGCACTCTACAGTTGAAAGGGGTATGGAGACTCCCCGTCACTCTGGTTTGAAGCTGCTGGCCTGCCCTGATGGCAGAGGGCCAGGTAGAGGGAGAGGCCTACCCCTGTGCTTGGCAGACAGCTCTGTCAGGCTGGGGGTTTCTGGTACCCAGGCCACAGGGCCCCACTTTTCTGCTCTGCTCAGCCAAGTGCCCCCTTTGGTTCATGGAAGCTCCAGACTTACTCCCCCATGCCCTGGGCTGTCCTGTCAGAGGCTTCTGAGGCTCAGTTTCCCCTCCCACTAGGGGCTGAGATCCTAACTAGTCTCCAGCGCCCCAAAGGGCTGGGCCTCTGTGGTAAGGCCCCTGCCCATGCCCCCCTAGCCTGCTGCAGGGGTCCCTGCAGGCCATCCCTAGGCTGCATGTGGCCAAGAGGGACAGAAGAGCCCTGAGCTGCTGGGAGGGCAAACTTACTCCTAGGTGTCCTGAGCTGTGTCACTCCAGAATCAAAGTCCCTTCAGATATGGCCATAAACCCCCTCTCCCCACTGCCATGTCCCCACTTCCATTCGCAGGGTCTGGCCCAGGCAGGCTGCAGACACTCAGGGGCCTTATGGGAACAGTGTGGTCCCTGACACCTTTGTGGGACAGGACCAGGGGGCCTCTCCATCACTCTCCCTTCAGAAAGGTCCCAAAGAACAGTCCTCCCTCCTTCCCTTCCAGAAAGTGAGCCAAAGGCAATAGCCTTACTTAGCAAAATGTAAATAACCATCTGCATCATTTTTATTGCAAATCACTTAACAAAAAAGATGAAAAAAAATACATCATTTTCATTATCTAGTTTTGCATGTAGATAACTTTAAAAATTTTTCCTTTTTCTGTAAACTACACTCTTATTTTATAAAACATAGTAAGAATCAACACCTATGTGTCTGGTCACACCCACGAGGGATGACATCGCCCCCACCCCCACCCCCCCACCAAAACCTGGAGAAGCTGCCCTGAGGTGGCAGGTGCTCCTGGGTGGCCAGGAACTGAGTCACCTTCTGACACCCCTCATCACACGACACATGACAGACTTGTTCATTTAGATTTTTTAAACAAAATCCACCATTAAAAATGTATTTACAGACATTTATTCTGCCACAGGCTTATACTTAACATCACAAGGGTCTGCTCCCCCCTGCCAGCACGCATCCCCACATAAGCAGGGTGCTCGAGACCAGGCTCCCCGCCTCCCTGACCACAGCCACTGGGAGAAGAACTAAGAACACAGCCCATGACTTTCTAGAACCTCCACGTAAGTGGCTCTGCCACATCTCTGAGCAAAACAGGAGCCCTGAGTAGTCGGGCCCACGAGCCTGGGCCCAGCCCCTGCTGAACGTGTAGGATGCCCTTTAGGCTGGTGTGCCGCAGCCCTCCAGCAGGGCTGGCCCAGGCAGAGTCTCTCCTCAGCAAAGGGTAGGATCCCACCGCGGGCGTCCCAGGTGGGACCATGGATCCATATGTCTAAGCTGTACGTATACATGATACTTAGAGGACCAGGGGTAACTACATAATAGTGAACCCGAAACAAAGATTCATGACTGGTACCATGGAATGAACTCTGGGTGTACCCCAAGAACACATTTTAAAAAGCATGCTTGAAACACATTATCAGAAAAACACCAAAATATCTGAATGCCATCATTTTACTTAAGTTTTCTATTTTATATGCCAATTAATCCACAGGCCTAACATGTGGATCTGCCCCTTTTTGTCTGTCTCTGGAGGCATCTTCGTGAAGAATGCAGGTGACGCTGGGGGAGGTGCCGGGCCGTTATGGGGGAGGTGGGTGCTGGGGAGAGGGCAGCAGGCTGGGCACCCTGGAGCTTTTTGGCTGATGCTTGTTCAAACCTCCCTTCTCCAACATCATTTCTTTTTGGATTATGAAAGTAAGAAATCAATAAATAAATGGCATTTATAAATCATGAATCTTTGTTTATATTTTACAAACACATAAAGAATCTTTATACTAACTAGAAAAATCATAAGAACTAGTTTATTTTCTTGGAGCCATACAAAACAGTACATATAAATAAAAAGGCAGTGTTTCTGTGTAAAATAAAAGTACATAAATAAATACTAAAAAAAAAAAATTTTTTTTTAATTCTTATTTTGTATAAAAACATGTTTTTTTAAAAAGGCTCCTTAGTCTGTGTGATGCCCAGACCCGCCTGCGGTTGTCTACTTGAAGGCCTCCGGAATGTGGGCAACCTGGGACTGCATGCTGGTGGGTGGGCTGGAAACACCCTCAGACCAGTCGGAGACATTGGAATGCGGTGATGAGCTGGACCACTGGTCGGGGGACTCTGGGGATGGGGTGAGGAAAGGGTGCTCGGGCACCTGCAGCTGGTGGCTGGGGGTGTTGTCCACAGGGGAGGAGGAATAGCTGTGCTGTGAGGGGGGCGTCAGAAACTGCGCTGTGGTCATGGGCGGGGCCAGCGAGGATGGCAGTGAGGTGGGCGGGGCCAAGCCCTCAGGTGGCAGGACAGTGTGCACTGTCAGGCTGCCAGGGCCCAGTGGCTGCACCTCGGCCTGGCTCGGCTCCCCACCCAGGAAGCTCCGGCCCAGGTGGCTGCTGGCCGCTGAGCCCACCCCAAGATGCGGCTGCAGGGTCTGCTGCTGCTGCTGGATGTTTGGTGGCTGCAGGGTCTGCTGCTGCACCTGTAAGTTCTGCTGCTGCACCTGTGGGGTCTGCCCCAGGTGGGGCTGGGTGGCCAGACGCGTGCTGGGCAGGCCCTGGTAGCTCATCATCTGGGACAGCGTGTTGGCGGCCAGGCCACTGGGCAGCGGGCCCATCAAGCCGTGCTGGAGACCGGGGCCCTGTGCGCTTAGGGTGCTGGCCGCCACACTCCCTCGCAGCGGGTTGTACTGGCTGGGCACCATGCCGTTCTGCAGTCGGGACAGCCACTCGCACTGGCCGTTCAAGCTGGCAGCCCCACCCACAGTGAAATTCATGGCCCCTCCACCGCTGGCAGAGCCCAGGATCGAGCTGGTGCCAGAGGCCACAGGCAGGTGTGAGAGGCGTGGGGGGCCAGCCTCAAAAGCCAGCCGGCCACCTGCACCTAGAGCTGCCATCTCTGGCTTGGCTGCCACGTTCAGGTGGCCAACGCCCAGGTGGGTGTCGGGCATGCCAGGCAGGTGGTTGAGAGGCATGGATGGAGACTGCTGGAACGGCGAGGCCAGGAGGGGCGGCGAGGCCACATCCGACAAGTAGCCGTGGGGCGACTCCAGGGAGTCCACAGGCGACAGCATGCTGGAGCTGTCCAGTAGGCAGCCCTTGCCATCCTGGGACTTCTTCCTCCGTGCCTTGAGGTCCTTGGCCTCTTTGCCGCCGCAGACCAGGCCTTTGGTGCTGGGCTTCCGGGCCTTCTTGCCCTGCATGGCAGGCTTGAGGTTGCCCAGGTAGCCGTTGGGTGAGCACAGAGGGGGTGAGAGGGTTGGGGTGGCCCCCAGGCCAGCACCATGTAGTGGGGGGCTGCGCACCAGGTTGTGCTCGTCCAGCAGCCGCACGATGTCATGGTGCATACGCTCCTGTGCAATGTCCCGTGGCAGGCGATCCATGTGGTCAGTGATGTCCCGATTGGCAAAATGGTCCAGAAGGACCTTGGCAGTCTCGTAGCTGCCCTCTCGGGCAGCCAGGAACAGAGGGGTCTCCTCCTAGGGGACACAGGCATAGGCAGGTGAGGGGACCCTGCAGCTGGTCCCAGTGCTCTGTTACCAGAGGCTCATGGGGGGCTGGAAGCTGATGGTGACTCTACCCCAGCATCCTGCAATGCCTGGCTTGGTTCACCTTTAGAGACAGGGTCTCGCTCTTGTTCAGGCTGGTCTCGAACCTGTGAGCTCAAGGCAATCCACCCATCTCATTCTCCCAGAGTGCTAGGATTACAGGCACGAGCCACTGTGCCTGGCCTGTAACACTTTTCTAAAATGTTAAAGCTTTACACGCATCTCCTAAGACCCTCTCAGGGAGGTCTGTGGGATCCCCTATTCCAAATGTTGCTACTTTAAGGGGAGAGGGTGTCAATGTGCCCCACTGAAAACCTGACAAACTGTGGCCTTCTTCCCTCTCCCCACAAACATGCACTGATCATGGCAGCTCACACCCGTAATCCTAGCACTTTGGGAGGCTGAGGTGGGCAGATGGCTGGAGCTCAGGAGTTTGAGACCAGCCTGAGCAAGAATGAGACACTGTCTCCAAAAATAGCCGGGCATTGTGGCAGGTGCCCGGAGTTCCAGCTAATCGGGAGGCTGAGGCAAGAGAATCACTTGACCCTTAGAGTTTGAAGTTGCTGTGAGCTATGACATAATGGCACTCTACCAGGGTGACAAAGTTAGACTCTGTCTCAAAACAATAAAAAGAAAAAACTGAAAATGCACAGACCAAAAAACACTGCAGCAATTCAGGGGCCTGGGGGTCCCCAAACTGCATCATGACAGGGAGGAAGCTCCCTGCCCAGATGGCACCAAGGTACCCAGGGTCTGCATTCCTTTCCAGGGTCTCTCTGTGCTACAGGTGCAACACACATCACGTGAGACTGCTGACCATGGACCGGGGACTGAGAAGTCTCCCGCCACCCAGCTACTGGGCAACCTCAAGCCTGCCATGCAGGGCAGGAAGGCCCGGAAGCCCAGCACCAAAGGCCTGGTCTGCGGCAGCAAAGAGGCCAAGGACCTTAAGGTGCAGAGGAAGAAGTCCCAGGATGGCAAGGGCTGCCTGCTGGACAGCTCCAGCATGCTGTCGCCTGTGGACTCTCTGGAGTTGCCTCATGGCTACTTGTCAGATGTGGCCTTGCCACCCCTCCTGCCCTCCCCGTTCCAGCTGCTCCATCCATGCCTCTCAACCACTGTGGCCAGCTGCTCTGGAGTCCTGGCCTCGGTCTCCCTCCTTCCCCATCAGGTCACAGGCCCCCTGTGGACTCTGGTACCCAACGCCTGCTGCATCCCCTCACCCAGGCAGGACAGACCCTGGCTCAACACAAGGGGGTGGGCAGGAGTGAGGGAAGAGCTTAGTGCCCACACCATACACTGCGACCCCAGCAGGCAGCCTTGCACATAGGGGCCTCCACAAACACAGGGGGTGAAGTGCTAAGTGGGGGTGAAGCGCTAAGCCCCATGTCTAGGGGCTCTGGGCTCACCTTGTTGTTCTGCATATCCTTGTTGGCCCCATTCTTCAGGAGCACGATGGCAGCGTCCACGTTGTTCACAGCAGCGGCCCAGTGCAGTGCCGACTTGCCTGTGTGGAGGAAACACACAGAGGTGGGTCTAGGGCAGACAGGTAGCAGCGGCTTCCTCTCCGCCCCTGCAGGCTGGATGGCCTCGTGGCTCACCCAGGTCATCCACGGCGTTGACGTCGGCGTGTGAGTTGATGAGGTCTTCCAGCATGCCCTCCACGGCCAGGCGGGCGGCCAGGATCAGCGGTGTTGTGCCATCATGCATGCGGGCATCCAGGTCTGTTGCCCGGTTCCTGATCAGGATCTGGGCGACGAGGAGGGACACAGGCTTGGCACATGTGCGCCCGATTCATCTGGCCCAGAACCAATACAGACTGTGGGCTCCGCTGCCTCCTTGACACAGATGAGGCCCCTCCCAAGACCTGCACAGCCTGGGAAACTATGTGCCACACCTGCGGGAGGCCGAGCTGCTCACAGACCAGCCCTTTGGGACCATGTGTGGCCTCACCTGATCATCAGTGTGGTTCTGACGTCCATGACTACTCTAGAACACAGGGTCCAGGCATTACACAGCCCGGTGGGGGGTGGTCTCTGCTGGTGGCGGAAAACAGCCGGCACCAACCCATGTGTAGTGTTGGCCAGATACTTGCAGAACACATGGGAATTCACATCTTAGTGTGTGGGAAAGGCTGTCTAGAAAGTTCCTAGGCAGACCCACACAGGGCCTGTCCCTGGGGGCTACTTTTGACTTTCCCTTTGTGGCTAATCTCAATTTCTTATTTCTGCAGGATGACAACATATCACTGGAGGTACGAAATTATTAAACTGAAATTTGGGGCTGACTCCAGGTCTGTGCAGCACCTGCACCTGCCCATGGCTGCCTAGAACTGTGGGACCTTCAGTGTGGGGACTGTTGGAGAAGCTCCCTCCAGGGACAAGCCCTAGAGACCCAGAATCCAGATGGATAAATCCACCTTTGACACAAGCTCTCTGCAGACCGGAACCCCAGATTCGCAGGCGGCGAGTAGCAGCCTGTAAGCCTCTTCACCGCCACAGGCTATGCCAGAGGCCAGGCTGAGAGGGAGGGGTAGGGAGCTAGGGGCTGAGCAGTAGAACTGGGGGACCCCAAGCCAGGCCCATGATCCTGAGACTGCAGCCTGTTATGGGTAGGAGTGGGGACTCTCCCAGCCTGGCTTCAGTGAGACCAGGTGGGCCTGACACCCCCTCAGTGCACCCCTCCTTCAAAGGCCTCAGCTGCATCTGCCTCAGCTGTGCTTGAAGTCAGGTCCCCAGGGCTAAGTAAGCCCAGTTTCTGCCCCAAGATTAGCTAGTGGCATTAAGGAGGTCAGGTGGCCGGGACACTGTGGACAGCCACAGGCAAGTGCCACCTACCTGGAAAACACCCTGTGCGTCCGCAGACACGGCGGCATGCAATGGGGTGCGCCCCATGTTGTCCTGGATGTTGGCATCAGCACTGGCCTCCAGTAGGCGTTTGGCAGCATCGGAGCGCGAGTAGCGGGCAGCCAGGTGCAAGGCCGTCTCGCCAGTGCGGTCAGTCTGGTTGTGTAGACTGGCCCCCTGGTAGATGAAGTCTGAGATGACAGCCGGTGCGTCCTCCTCCTCCTCGCTGTTGCCCGTCTCCAGGCCGCCCCCACTGCAGGAGGCGATCATGAGTGGCGTGAAGCCATCTGTGGGGGCAGGACAGGTGGGGCTCAGTCAGGACATAGCCTGAGCTCAAGGGGCCGCCGTGTGGGCTGCCACCCAGCACACAGGGGCCCCTACACAAACAGCCTCCCACAGGGGACCAACGAAGCCCCCAGGAACTTCTCAAGGGAAACAGCCAAGCCCAGCTGCCAATTCGCTGGACAGCAATAAGACCTTCTGTCCTGCCAACATCCCGCACCAAACCCCACCCAAGAAAGAGGCAAGGTGAGAAACACGATGTTAGAAAATCCACACTTCAGCTGCTCCAAGTAGAGTTTCAGGAGATGAGAATCATTTACAGGGCAGAGCAGCCTGAGTGTGGCCCCAGGGAGGGTAGCAGAAAGGCAGGCTGCTGGGGGTCTCCTCACCACTCTGAGCAGGAACAACCCCGAGGGCTGACCATCTGCCCCCTGGCCTTAGGGAAGGGGTGGGAACTTTTGGGTCTGGTCAGAGCAGCCCAGGCTGCCAGAAACCCGTGTCCCCACTGGAGACCCCCAGCCACGGAGGACAGTGGCAGGTGGTGCCCGTACCTGGCCCGCGGACGTTCACGTCCATGCAGTCCGTGTGGGCCTCGCCCTGGGGTGGTGTGGGGGCCATGGCAGACACACGCAGGTCGGCCGCATCCAGGTGCTGCTGCGTCCACTGCCGGTGGTCCGTCTGGTCATCCAGCTCAGGAAGAGCCACCGGCTCCTCGAACTAAGCGGGGCAGAGAAGCATGTCAGCTTGGGCCGCAGCAGGCACCCTGGGGTCTGTGGTCGTGGGACTCACCCGGAACTTCCTGGTCTCCAGGTCCTCATCCCCCCACTCATTCTGGTTGTCGTCCATAAGGGCTCCGTCGGAGGCGTTCTTCAGGGGCCTGGGGGTGGAGGGGGTGGGGGGAAGGGTGGGAAGCAAGGCTGAGCAGGATGCAGGTGCCAGGCCCCAGGCTAGGAAGGGGCAGAACCCCGGGGAGGCACCTGGCAGGAGGCAGCTTCCACTCACTTGAGGCCCACAGAGTCCTCTCCCAGGGGCTCTCGCCGCTTCTTCTTGCTGGCCTCAGACACCTTGAAGCCCTCGGGGAACCAGAGTTGGCCATGCTGCCGTCGGCGTTTCCGAGACAGCAGTACCCCGCAGCCCACGAAGAAGAGGAGCACAAAGGCGGCTGCCGCCACATACATCAAGTGCAGCTGCGCGGGCGCCGGCGGCTCCACGGTCTCACCTGCGGGCACAGGGGCCGGGGGCCAGAGCCGGGACATCAGCGGTGGCTACGCAGCAGGCCGGTGGCCGGGGGGCAACGGACAGGCTCTGTGGTCGGGCGCCAGCTCACCCGCTCTCCTCCATCCCGCCCCCCAAAATAAGGTCATTTTCTACGCGATTAATCAGAATTGCAAACTATCGCTAAATTCTCTCCTGCACCAGCCGGCTATCTGGAGATGGCTTTTACTTTTTTCTCCTTTAAGGAAGAAGGATTAGCCAACTTCAAATCACTGCACTCGCATTGAGCTGTTAAGACAAAGGATTTAGGGGGATTTTCAAGACACAAACTTCAACACTTCACATGACACCGATCAATTCTTCTCTCCCTCTCTTTTTTTCTTTAAAAAAAAAAAAAAAAAGCTGTAATGATTTTGAAATAATACCCAACAAAGAAAAACCCGGGGGAAGAGGAGGGCAGAGAAAAAGCTCCCACTTTCTGGCAGGTATGCTCAGCCTCTGGGTTTCCCTCCAGTAGCTGCCCACAGCTGGGGAGGGTACACCTAAGCTCTGGACGGCAAGACACACCCCCATGGGTGGCAACTGGCACTCAAACCCAAAACATTTTGGGGGAACGGAGAGATTCAGCCCCCAGCAGGTAGACTGGGTCGCAGGGCTGGGGGAGTAGGTGGGACCCACACTCACTCTGCACAGCCTCGATCTTGTAGGGGATGTTGAGGCTGCCCAGTGAGGCAAGTGCCCCCAGGAACGCAGCCACATCCGTGGCACTCTGGAAACACTGCGAGGAGGACTGGACACACTGCCGGTTGTCGATCTCTAGGTAGACAATGGACCTAGGACACACAGGCCAGGCTGGGACCAGTGGCTTTCTCCTTCCACCCTCCAGGGACCACCTCTAGCCCCCGATGGGGTCAGGAGTGGGGAGCTGGGTCTGATGACACCCACCTGCAGGGGGACAGTCCCCTGCAGCCAGTGAAACCCGATGCTCATCACAGACTCTTTCAGAGTGATCTCCCAGGCCCCTACCCTCTCCAGCACCCTGAGGTATCAGGAACACGCCTTTTCCTGATCTCAGAAGGACAGAGAATGTCCTCAGGAGCCCTGTCCTCTCCCAGGAGCTGGCCCCAAACTGGCAGGAAGTGCTGACATGCTGGGGGCAGGACACACCATGACAGGCCCAGAGGCTAGGGGTTCTCCCACCAGCCAGGACACCTGCTCCCAGGGCCCAGCCTCCTTGTGCGCAGGCTCCAAACCCAGCCCTGGCACAATGATATACTCCCGACTGCAGGTCTGTCCTGAGCCAGCGAGATTGTAACTGGCAAACCCACCAGGTCAGGGCATACCACAGGCACAACCAACCTGGCCACGTGGACCATGTGGGAATGGTGCAGCCTTGTGGGACAGCTGCACATGTGAGCTCCTCTACCTGCAGTCCCCTGCCCCTGGGGACACCCCTCCCAAATCTGCTCTTACTCAGGCCCCAGGGTCCAGCTAGGCGCCCTCCCCAGAACCCCCACCCGGCCTCCTCTCCAGCCCAAACAAGGCAGATGTGGCTGCTGAGTTGGGTTTTTCTCATCCAGGTGGATCTGCCAGCCCGTGGGAGCCCAGGAGGGCTGGGCTTTACCAGCTCATTCTCCATCACCCAGCACGCAGCAGACTCTCCAAGCTGCCCACTAGATGATGGAGTGAAGCCTCCACACACCCGGGAGGATGGGTTTGGGGGACTGCACGGCCCAGAGCTGGCAGGGCCCCACCCTCTTCCTCACCCCTGCAGACTTGGGGTCCTTTACTATACAATGAACAGAGTCTGGCCCACCCCAAGGCGGCCGCATGGGTCACAGAGGACACCGCTCACTTACCCACGGATGTCCATGGGGTCCAGCTCCCTGCGCCGGCGCAGGCCCCCACCACCGGGGAGCAGTGAGGCAGTCACCTGGCTGAGCAGGGTGCTAGGGGCGGCCCAACCCGCGGCCGCACGCTTTACAGGATGCTTGCGCAGCTCCTCCTCACGGCCGTAGTAGGGGAAGATCATGAGCCGGCCGTGGGCATCGCGCTTGAAGACCACGTTTGTGTGCAGCACGTGGCTGAGCTCCCGCAGGAAGTGCAGGGAGTTGTTGCGCAGCTGCTCCGGCGGCGTGAGCACCACCACGACCAAAGTGCCGGCCGCCAGGCGCTCGGGCACATGCTCCGCGCAGTCCAGCCCGTCCCACTCACACTCAGCGCTGTTGCAACCCTGGTCACAGTGCCCATCGCTGAAGTGGTCCTTGCAATACTGGTCGTACAGGGGGCTGCAGAAGCAGCACACGCTTAGACCCACTGGGCCTCTGTGGGGGCCCAGAAGCTGCCCCAGGGGTCGTGGGGACACCCTGCCCCCCGTGGCCCCAGCTCAGGTCCCTCCTCTGGCCCGAGGGGACAGCACCTAGCCCCTGCCGGCCTTACTTGCACTGGCCCTCTGTATGCTGGCAGTCAAAGCCGTCAAAGAGGCAGCCGGCCGAGTTGCACTGGGGGTCGCAGCGGCCATCGCTGAAGTACAACCAGCACTGCAGCGACTGAGTGCAGTTCTTCCAGGGGTCGTTGAAGTTGAGGGAGCAGTCGCCACCGTCCCAGCCGCAGGCATGGTTGTTACATTGCGGGTTGCAGACTTTGTCCCCGGCATCCTCCTGGCACTCAGGGAGCTTGCAGGCCTCCTCGATCTGTGGTGGGGGGATGTCGCGTCCAGCGCCACCCCCAAAGCTGTAGTCCAGGATGTGACACAAGAGCCCGTTGAACTTGGCGGGGCACAGGCAGCGGTAGAAGGGGCTCTCGGGGATGGGCTCACAGCTGCCCTGGTTGTAGCAGGGGTTGCCATTCAGGCAGGGGCTGCTGGCCGGGAACTGGCACTCGGGGCCAGTGTAGGGGCCCAGACACAGGCAGGTGGGGCTCCTCGGGCCTGAGATGCATGTGCCGCCATGCAGGCAGCGCAGGCCGCCACAGGCACGCGCGTCGTTCTCACACGTGGCACCCTCAAAGCCCTGCAAGGGAGGGAAGGTGGGACGGGCAGTCAGGGTGGGCTGGCACCCCGGGCCCCCCACCCAGCAAGGCTACCTGTGGCCTTTCCTCTAGCAGAAAAACCCCTAAAAAAGAACTGTCTCCTGATGGCAAAGGGATCAGGGGTCCCATGGGTTGAGAAATTGGAGACAAACAGATGGAGCACTGGGGACAAGGGGACAGTTAGACATCTGTGTCATCAGTCGTCAGCCTAAACCCACAGAATTACAAGGCCAAGGGTGAGGAATGTGGACCCGTGAAGGTTGAAGTTGCCTACAATGCATCAAAGCTGCCTCACCAAGTGTCAATGAATGCTTAGCACATGTCAAGGGGAGGAACTGGGTGGGGATATGTTTCTGTTGAATTTTTCTGTAAAACTACTTTTATAAATGTAATAAAACTCTAAAAATGGCCTCAGGGGAATGATAAAGATGAAGGCCCAGCGGCTCAATCCCTAACCTCTGCCTGAGAGCCCCAGAACCCAGGGCTAAGCTGCGCCAAGGGAGGGCGCGGGGCTGGACACTTTTGGGCCCACGCTGCACCTCCTGCCCCCACCCGCCATGGCACCTACCGCAGGGCATCTGCAGATGAACCCACGAGCAGTGTTGGAAGCCACCGCGCAGGTGCCCCCATTCTGGCAGGGCTTGCCCCTGCAGCCGTTGATGACTGACTCGCAGCGGCGCCCTGTGGGAACCGCAGGGCAGTGAGGCAGTCGCCCTGTGAGCACGCCCACCCACCTTCCCGCCCCCCGGCTGTCTGCCTGCCCACCACACCCACCAGTGTGGCCAGCACGGCACTCGCAATGGAAGTCGTTGACACGCTGCACGCAGTTCTGGGTGCCGCGGGCGTCACAGGGGTTGGACAGGCACTCGTTGACATCTCCCTCGCAGCGTTCGCCCACGAAGCCCGGAGGGCAGGCGCAGCTGTAGCCGCCCACCTGGTCCACACAGGTGCCGTTGTTGAAGCACTTAGGGCTCCGGGAGATGGGGTCAACAGGGGGGCTGCAGTCGTCCACGTTGATCTCACAGTGCACCCCTGCAGGGCCCAGGCGGCATCAGGGACCCGTGTACGTCCAGGCCCCAAAGCACCAAGGACTGGGCCATGCAGATGCCCAGGGCAGGCCCACTGGGCCCGCACTTCCCCCAGGACCCCTCTCTGGGGCCTTCCCTGCTAGCAAGGCCTCTGCTCTTGGCCTCACAAAGCAAAGTGGAATTTATGGCAGGTTCTGGGTACCTCTGCTGGTCACAGGGCACCTGACTTGCCCACTTTCCCGGACCCCTGGATCCCGGCCGTCCACATGGCAGTCCTCACCCTGTGTGCCCCGGGGGCAAGAGCACTTGTAGGTGTTGACGAGGTCGAGGCAGGTGCCCCCGTTCTGGCAGGGGTGTGACAGGCACTCGTTGACCTCCTCGGAGCAGTTCACCCCGTGGTAGCCAGCCACGCACTGCACAGGGACAGAATGAGGGGCAGGGCCGTGGCTCACGAGGGGCCAGGACACAATACTCCCCCCACCACCACCAGGCAGGCTGGTAGGGCCACACCAGCTGCCCTTGTGTCCAGTGAAGCCTGAGGTCCTTCACACCTAGCAGACCTGGAGGAAGACCCCAGCCCCTGTAGACCCTGGGCAGGACCTCAGTGAGGTGAGTCACCACCTGTGGTGTCAGTAGGAGAATCTGGACCCTGCCTCGTAAGACAGAGGTGAGGGCCCCAGGGTGGGTGTCAGCTCAGCTCAGATGCAATCCAGGGAAAAGGAAATTCCATCCCCTTCTCAGCCTTTCTCCCTCTTTTGGGGTCCCCATTCGCTGGTTCCTCCAGGAAGTCCTCCCTCATTGCCCTGGCCCTCCCTTATGAGACTGAAAGGTACACAGGATTTAGTCCTCTCTGCCACGCCAGCTCCTAGTTCCCAGACTGGTGTGCGGTGACACTTGTGCCAATGCCTCCCCTCCCACCCCGGGACAGGCCCCCACCTTGCAGGAATAGCCACCCAGGTAGTCTGTACAGGTGGCCCCGTTCTGGCAGGGGCTGGGCAGGCACTCGTCCACCAGGTCCTCGCAGTAGCTGCCCGTGTAGCCTGCCTGGCAGCGGCAGTGGTGTGTGTTGCCCTCGTTCACACAGAGCCCTCCATGCTGGCACAGGTGGGCAACGTCGACACCTGCAGAGTGTGGGGTCAGAGGGAAGGTGAGGTGGGGACCAGGTGGGCCTGGCAGGGCCAGACGAGGGCAGGCAGACACAGCTGGTTACCTTGCTGCCGTGCAGCCACCTCGCAAGAAACGCTGGGCACGTCGCAGTAAAGGCCAGTCCAGCCACTGGGGCACTCACAGCGGTACGAGGTGTGGGTCTGCCAACATTTGCCGCCGTTCTTGCAGGGTGAGGAGTCACACCAGCGCACGAGGTTCTAGGGACAAGCAGGGGTCAGAGGGCACGCCACCCTACTGGCCAGTTCCCACTTACAGCTCAGGACACAGGTCTGCCAAAGAACCTCACGCCCAAGGTGGGCTGTGACCCCGCTCTATAGAAGTAGAAACTGAGGCCCAGGGACTCTCTCCCTGTCCCTCCTATACCAGAAGCAGCCTAGGTCTGGAGGCCCTCTCAGGACTCTCCCAACAGAGCCAGACTGCCTGGGTCCTTTCTTTGAAAGAATGTCTTTATTCAGAATTGAATTTTTGAAGCTTTTAATATTGTTGCTATCTGTGGAAATCATCAGTAGAAACAACTATGCTATACCTGTGCCTTCTTTCTACAGATCAGTGACTGTAGCCACCTCCCCCAGCTACCCGGCTCCATGAACCACTAACAGGAACTGACCCACCTGAGCTGGCCCTCTGCCCTCCCTGAATTCAGAAGTGGATGTGGGGACCTGGTGGGTGGCTGCTACGAACCCCCCAGCAGGCACCTGCCCTGGCCACCTCCTGCCAGGCGCCTCTGCAGCCCCCTCACCTGGCAGTTGAGTCCAGTGTAGCCCTGGGGGCAGGTGCACTTGTAGGTGCCACAGCTGTCCTGGCAGGTGCCGCCGTGCAGGCAGGGCCGGGAGTCGCACTCGTTGATGTCATGTTGGCAGTAGCTGCCCGTGAAGCCAGATGGACACAGGCAGGTAAAGGAGTTGATGCCATCCACACAGGTGCCACCATTGAAGCAGGAGCTGGAGGGAGGCAGGCCACAGGGGAGAGATCAGAAGGGGCAGGTGCATCCCTGCCTGAGTAGGCTCCTCCATGCCAGCATCTCCCCTTCAACTCAGGCCAAAGGGCCTGGCAGCCAGGAGGCCAGTGGGAGCCCAGGGACCTCAGGCCACATCACACCTCCTTTCTCTACCTTCTTTATAACTCATGCTAACAGGGGCTTTACGATACAAACAGGTGGTTAAAGCAAAATGAGGGAGAAACCAGAGCCGTACATATAACATGGGAGATAATCACATCAGAAACCAGGGATGAGACGGACATTCATCACCAAGCTTTCTGGCAGCCAGTGAAAAAGGGAAACAACATGAATTACAAAGTTCTTGTTGTCTGACAGAAACAGGCACACCAGTTCTTCAGGATAAACTACCCAGGTTCCTGGTTCTAGTCACAGGAGGTCACAATGGCCCTTTTAGAAGAGACACCGCAAGACAGTGAACCACACCCGGACCCAACTCAGCCAGGGCTCAGAGCCTACTGGCCGAGGCCGACACCTGCTTGCTGTGCCAGGTTGCCACACACTGTGCCGTCCCTGCAGCCCGCTTCTCTCCCTCCCTCTTCATCTCTGCTCAAGGCTGGGCTCCGCCATGACACCCCCACACACCTCTCCGTGCAGTCAGGCGTGTTGTTCTCACAGTGGATCCCACTGAAGCCCGTGGGGCAGGTGCATGTGTAGCTGTCCACACAGTCAGTGCAGTTGGCGCCATTGCGGCAGGGGCTGCTGGCACACTCGTTGATGTCCTCCTCACAGAAGGCACCCTGGAAGCCGGGCAGGCAGTCGCAGAAGGCCGTGTTGACACCGTCTGTGCAGGAGCCACCGTTGTGACACGGGTCTGGGAGGGGACAAGAGGGTGGGCCTCAGCAGGCGGGCACCAACTCACACTGCTGGGGGATGAGGCTAGAAGGCTGTATGGCTGGGCCTTGGTGCTACCCATGAGCTACCCTGGTGGCAGTGCCTTCAGGACACATCATGCCTTCTCTCATGCCTGGGGTCTGTGCTCCCCACATGCTCCCAACCCTATGGCAGGGGACGATTTTGCAGGCTCAACAGCCCAACAGCCCAAGCAAGGGTCGAGTGGCAGTTCTTGCCTCTGCATACTGGGTGATGCCGGGCAAGACCCTCAGCCTCTCCGAACTTTAGCTTTCTGTGAACTGGGGCTGGGAGGCCTGAGGGTTCTGCACCTCAATGGGAACTGACCTGGAGCACAGGCCAGGCAACACTGCACCCCATCTGGCTCACACAGAGCTGTGGGAGGAGTGAGGGTGCCTCTGCCCTGACACCCAGCCTGGCCAGCTGTAGAAGGTGGAAGCCCCTCCACAGCCTGCCCCCAACACCTGCCTGGGCTGTCTTCCGGCCATTCTCAGAGGGACCACACTGAGGGTTTGGCCTCTCTGGGCACCACCCACATGGACCCTGCTTGGTGCCCACCCGGGAAGCGGAAGCCTGAGAGATCTCAGAGGTGCCGGAGCCACCGGCCACTCACTGGGCTGGCAGTCGTCGAGGTCGGCCTCACAGTGGTGTCCAGTGTAGCCCGCCTGGCAGTGGCAGCGGTAGCCGCCATTGGTGTTCTGGCAGGACGCACCATGCTGGCACGGGCTCTTCACACACTCATTGATGTCGATCTCACAGGTCTGTCCTGCAGGGGGAGGGACCGCTCGGGCACCTGCAGCCTTCACCTTCTGGGTTTGAGCCCAGGCTGGCTGTCCACCCACCATGCCTCTCCCTGGACCCCCGGGAGCCAGCCTCCTTGGCCCCAGGACCACCCTCCATCCCCTAATCTGGAGCCAAGAAGGTTACAGAAGCTGAGTGTAAAGGGAGCAAAGGGGGCTCTAAGGTCTAGTCCTGATTCTAGGGATTCCCTGACAAGTGGCACCTCACCACCCACTTGCTCACCTCCCAAGGCGTGGAGCTCACTCCCTCCTGCCTGTTCTGCCCTCCCATGCCCATGCCTCCCAGGACCTGGCCGGCCTCACCTTGCCAGCCAGTGGGGCAGATACAGGAGAAGCTCTCATAGTCCTCAGACTCCCTGCACTCCCCACTGTTTCTGCAGGGGCTGGGAGCACACGGGGCCAGGACTGCCTCACATGTGGCTCCTACGGGGGAGAGAGACACATGATGAGACCCAGGGAGTCTCGCCCACGGGAGCTCCGGAGTAAAAGCCATCCTGGCCATCTTCACGTGCACTCGGACCCTATGTGGGCTCCAGGCCGAGCCAGCACCTTGGCCCGAGGGATGAGTGAGTGGAACACATATGGAGACACTGAAGACAAACCAGACTAGGGCCTCCCTCTGCAGCCAGCCATGGCCCGGGGGACTCCACACCAGCCCTCCCTCTGCAGCCAGCCATGGCCCAGGGTACTCCACACCAGCCTTCCCTCTGCAGCCAGCCATGGCCCGGGGTAGCCACACCAGCCCTCCCTCTGCAGCCAGCCATGGCCCAGGGGACTCCACACCAGCCCTCCCTCTGCAGCCAGCCATGGCCCGGGGGACTCCACACTAGCCCTCCCTCTGCAGCCAGCCATGGCCCAGGGGACTCCACACCAGCCTAGCCCCTGCCAGCCCTCTCTCATCTCCAGGTGATGAAGAAGAGCCCAGGACCCGCCTAGACCAAACACAGACATCCAGCACACAAAGGCTGTGACGGAGGGGCAGGCTCAGGGACCCTCCGCTTTGAGCAGGCCCATGCCAGCCTCAGCCCCCAGCACACCGACCTGTCGGGGCATGAGGACCTCTGGGATGACACAGAGCACCCAAAAAGGATGTGTGGGAACTGTGAGTGCACCAGGCGGCTTTTTCCCTGTGCAACCCAATGGCTGGTTTCCTGTTTACAGGCGTGGGGGCTGGACTCCCGGGGAAGGCGGAAGCGTTATCTTCCTCGTCTCCCATTATCTTCCCAGGGCCTTGCTTCCTATCGGTTTCCACGGTGACCCGGGCTGCTGGGAACTCCGCCAGAGCTTCCGACAATTGTACAAAGGGAAGCAGGAAGCAGCAAGCAGGAAGCGCCTGGGCACAGGCTGCTCCTCCCGCCAGGCTGGCGGTGCGCCGGCCTCCGAGGGAGTGTCCTCCCAGACACAGGAGAGAAAAGCCAGGTCCCCAACTTTGGTCAAAGAAAACACCACCCTGCCCCCAGCCACTTGATGTCATGGGAACCACAGGCGTAGGCCCTCACCCGGGCCACCAGCCCAGGCAGACCCACAGCCGACCCTGCCCAGGGGCAGCACCCTCTGCCCACTCCCAGGGGAGCCCCAGGTCTGAGTGGCTGTGGACTTTTATCTGTCTCTTCTATGGAGGAGCCATTTCCTGCAATTCCCTTGGCTGGGGGACTGCAGGGGCTGGGGCAGTGGGGGAAACGCCCCGCCTCTGCTCAGCCCCACAGAGGGCTCCTTGTTTCCCACACACAAAGAGGGCCTGAGTCAATGGAATCCCTCAGGCCTGGGTGACAGTGGGGGAGGAAGGAACAGCCCACCCCACCCCCAGAGGTCCCCAGCAGAGTGGACGCTGGGAGTCACAAAGGCAACTGCCCAGGGTCCACCTCCTGCCTCCCGTGGGCTTGACAGATAAAATATCTGGAGGTGCTTCTACAAAAACCTTCTTCCAGGAACTCTGTATGTGTTTGCAAATCTGGGAACCTAAGCCCCAGGTAGGGCCCAAACACTGCAGAAGCTGAAGGCTCCCAGCAGGGAAGAGAACCTTCTGAACTGCCTAGGCAATAGCTAGCCCCCAAGAGCCACACGCACCTGTGTAGGGCAGCAAGCAGTTGCACCTGTACCCAGCAACGCCATCGATGCACGTGCCCTGGTTCAGACATGGGTTGGACGCACACTCGTTGATGTTGGTCTGGCAGTTGGGGCCTAGACAGATAGTAGTCGGTGTGTCCAGCACCCCGGGAGCTAAGCCTGCCCCCAACCTCAGCCCCTCCCTGCCTCCTGGAAGAGGATGCCCAGGCCTGCACTAGAGGCCAATGGCTCCTTGTCACTGGCAGCAGGGCCTATCACAAGAAGCAGATGCCATGGACTGCACCCGCCGGATCCATGTCCTGTCCCTGGGCTTTGAGCTCTCCTGACTCAAGGGACCGGACCTTGCCACCCCTTGGTGGGCTCACCCTGCAGGGAGACACACCCCGGGGCCCACTCACCACTGAAGCCTTCTCGACATGTGCACACGTAGCCGCTGGTCATGTCTTTGCAAGTGCCACCATTAACACAAGGGTTCGATTCACACTCATTGTTGTTGACATCACAGTTTGCTCCACTCCACCCAGGCTCACAGTCACACTTGTACCTGGACGGGAGACCATGCTGCAGGTCAGGTGTGGCCCGAGCAGCATGGCCAGGGCACTCCTGGCTCTGCACTATCCCATGGTCTGATGGAGGTGCCTGTCCACTTGCACCCTCAGGGGCCTCTGAAGTGGGGAAATAGTGCTGACCTTGCCCAAGACTGTGGCAAGAGTTTGGTTCCACATGATTTGAGACAGTGCCCAGTGTAGGGCAGTGGGGGTCCAGAGCCAGAGGCCTCCACTGCTCACTCACTTCAAAGCCCTGGACAGAGCACTGACCCTCCGCAAAATGAGGGCAAGGAGGTCCCTGTTGGTTTAAACGGCCCCAGACAGGCAGAGAACAGCCAGGCACATCACAGGTGTCAACACTCGCTTGTATGGCTACACGAATGTACACTGCTGGGACCACGCAAGGCTGTGCCCTGAGCTGACAGTGTAGAACACGAGGACGTGTAATCTCGGCTGCTGGAGGGCCCACAGGCCTGTCCCAAGCCCTGGCTAGGTGGCTCCCTGGCCGCTCTCCCAGCGGCAGAGCTTCTGAGGGTTTGGCACCAAGCAGTGGACCTGCTGGGCGCCTGCCCACCCCTTACCCATTGAGGCTATCCCGGCAGGTCCCATGGATGCAGGGGTTGCTGTTGCACTCGTTGACCTCAGACAGGCAAGTGGGGTCGTGGTAGCCATCGGGGCAGCGGCAGGTGAAGCTGTTGACGCCGTCCTCACAGGTGCCCCCATTGTGGCAGGGGCTGCCCGCACACTCGTCAATGTCAATGTTGCACACGCTCCCTGTGGGCAGAGGGGGCTGCTCAGGGCCAGTGGCCAGAGCCAGACCCTGAGAGTGCCAGGGCTTGCGGGTGGGCAGCTTCTAACTCATCCAAGCCTCAGTTTCCCCATCTGTTAAACTCTCCCACTCAGGTCCTTCTGAGGTGCCATAAAGTGCTGTCTATGTGACCCATGTGTCTCAGGACCATGGGGTCAGCCAGACCCTATGCTGATGCACATTCGCTGATGGCTCCCTCCCGGGGGCCCCAGGGCTGCGGCTGTTCCTGGCTGGGAAGAATCTGAAGCACGGAGGGGACAAAGTTGAGCAACAGAGGCAAGAGGCACACCGGAGCCCAGCCTCATGACCTGCCAGGCCACCGTGCCCAACAGGGCCCAAACCAGCTCTGACCAGGGACAAGAGGCACATGGGGGTCCATCCTGGCAGTGGCCAGAGCCCCTGCCTTGCCACAGTCTTCAGTAGACCACAGACAGCCCAGGTGGCCAGCCTAACGGCTGGGTCCTTGGGAGCCCTGGGACAGTCAGTGACCTTGAACTTGGACCACAGCCTCACCAGCCCCTCCCCTGGTGGCCGCTCACCTGTGTAGCCCGGCTCACAGACACACTCGTAGCCGTCGATCTTATCCACACAGGTGCCTGCCTCGCAGGGGCTGCTAGCACAGTCATCCAGGTTGATCTCACAGTTGGGTCCTGGAAGGGGTAGTGATAGGGGTCAGCTCCCAGTCCCACCCTGCCCACCCACCGGCCGCCAGCCTGACCAGTACCTGAGGTCCCCTTGAGGCAGAAACAGAGGTAGGAGTTGTCTCTGTCCTGGCAGGTGCCACCATGGCGGCAGGGCTGGCTATAGCACTCGTTGACATTGGTCTCACAGTGGTGGCCTGTGTAGCCCGGCCGGCAGAGACAGGTGAAGGTGGCGACGCCATCCTTGCATGAGCCATAGTGACAAGGATCAGGGTCACACTCATCTATGTTCACTTCACAGTGGGTCCCTGTGTATCCTGGAGCATGGGGAAGCAGACACAGGGGTCTCAGGGCCCACCTAGCCTCACAAATCTCTGTGCAGACCAGGGTCGCATGTCTTATCATGAGACATCCCCATCCCTGCCCAGGGTCAGAACTGCACCATGTTCTTGGCCACTGGACTAGACTGTCAAGGACCGAAGTGTTCCCACCTTCCTGCCACTGCTGAGCCCTGAGAGCTCCCACCGTGCCCCCAGCGCACCAGCCCACACCTTCCGCACACACGCAGACGTAGGCGTTGGGCCCATCTAGGCACTTGGCCCCATTCCTACAGGGCGTGCTCGCACACTCGTCCACATCGTACTGACACAGGTGCCCGGTGAAGCCTGCAGTCGGGGAAGGGTGGTCACATGTAGCGGCACTGCAGTCCCTCACTGACCCCACCAGACCCGAGTCGGGGGCCTGGTTTGGGCTCCAGTGCACCCTGGCCGACTCTAAGTCTCATCTCACTCTGCTCCTATATCTGACTGAGCCCCTTCTGGGGCACTGCTCGGGGGCTGCACCCCTCAGCTTGCAGAAGGGCCTTCCAAAGACCTCCTCCCACAGTGCCACAGGGTTGGGGTAGGAAGGGCAGGGCCAGCAGCCCCCTTCTACTTTGAGGCCCCCCTCTAGGCCCTGTGGGGGCTGGGGACACACTGTGGGTCCCCAGCACCCCTCACCCAGAAGGAGGGCCCCTGCGCCTAGGCTGCCCCCCCCCCGGCTGACCTCACCCTGCCAGCCTGGCCTGACTTTAGGGGAGCCTGAAAACACCCCACCTGCTCATGAGGTAAAATCCTCACTCTCCTGGCTGTGCCTTCCCACCACCAGCCCAGGACCCCACAGGACAGTGGGGCTCACCTGTAGGACACTCGCACTGGAACTCATTGATCTTGTCCAGACAGCGGCCACCGTGCAGGCAGGGGCTGCTGGCACACTCATCCGTGTTGACCTCACAGTGCACGCCCTCATAGCCTGTGGGGGTGGGCAGTGAGGGGCGAGGATGGCCTCGGGCCCATCCACACCTGGGCCCTGCAGCCCCGGCCTAGCACCCCTGGCTGGTGCACCTGCCCAGCTCTGGCCCCGTGCTCTGCTGAGCCCGGCCTCCATTTCCCCAGATACCCTAGGAAGCCACAGCCTCAGCAGGTGTGGAGGCTGCCCCGCCTAGACTTGGTCCCCAGCCCTGCTCCCGGGCAGCACCTGCAGGAGGGGGGCACGTACCCGGCATGCAGATACACTGGAACTCCCCGATCTGGTCCAAGCAGGTGGCATCGTTCTGACAGGGGTTGGACACACACTCGTTGACATCGATTTCACAGCGGGGGCCCGTGTAGCCCTGCAGACACTGGCACTCGAAAGACCCCAGCGTGTTGAGGCACTTGCCCGCGTGCTCACAGGGGTTGGCGCCTGGTGGGGAGCATGGGTGAGGGCTGCTCCAGGCCCCTAGCCTCTATAAGTCCCTGAGCATGCTGCCTCCCCCGGACTGGGGTCCTCTAGGGCAGGGTCACGCTCCCCACACATAGGACTGGGCATCTTCTGGGCACCATCTCCAACAGATTCTGGGTACCCGCCTCAGCCCCCCACCCTGCTGCGTCCCCACGTCTGCCCCTACCCAGCGAGCACTCGTCCACATCCTGGCTGCAGGCTGGGCCCGTGTACCCTGAGGGGCAGGTACAGATGGCCTTGCCGTTGACAGGGTTGGTGTCGCAGTTGGAGCCCTCATTGCAGGGATTGCTGATGCAAGCATCGTTGAGGTGGCATAGCAGGCCTGGACAGAGTGCAGTGCTCAGCGGGCACTGCCCTCCTGGGCCTGGTGAGCCACCCTTAGCTGTGGGCCTCCCCCAGCTCAAACCCTGGGAGGAGCCTCCCCTAGGACCCCACTGAGTGTCCCATCAGATTTACCACTCCCAGGCCCTGAAGGCAGGTGTCCCAGCCCCTCCTTAGTCCAGAAAGGCCCTCTAGGGTCATCCTTGGGGCACCAAAGAGCCTGCAGCCTGTGTCTGAGCAAGGTCACGCAGGTCAGCCTGGCCCTCCTCTGCATCAGGGCCCCTGGGCCAGTCACCTGTGCGGCCGTGGGGACACTCGCAGTAGAAGGAGGCCACGCGGTCATGGCAGGTGGCGCCGTGGAAGCAGGCGGCGCTGGCACAGTCATCGATGTTCTCGCTGCAGTCCTCCCCGGTCCAGCCATTCACGCACACGCAGTTGTAGCTGCCATGGGTGTTGTGGCAGGTCCCGCCATTCTGGCAGGCATTGGGCATGAGCTGGCACTCGTCCACATCTTCTGTGCAATACTGACCTATGGGTAAAATGGAACCGTCAACCCCAGGCAGCTGCCACACCCCAAGCTCTTTGTTCCCCAAGCAATGCCACCCTCTCCAGGAAGCCCCCCTGGCCTGACTCCTCATCCACTGGCAGCCCAAAACACTCCTCTTCTGCACACCCAGCATCAGGGGCTCTACTCTGTCTCCGGCTGTGGACACAGCTGTGTAGGGCACACCTTCACTCCTCACCGCCACCAGGGAGTGAGCCCCATGATGGCAGGGCCTCGCCTTGTCTGTCTGGCCAATTATCCCTGTTCTCAGCTCAATAGCCTCGGGCTGAATGGTGTGCACAAGACTTCAGGCTGGCTTAAAGTGGGGGCCGGTGTGCTGGGCACAGGGGCTGCCTGGGGTCAGGTTGCAACAGCCCAGATGAGCTGACCCCCAGGCAAGGGGCCATCCGGCATGTCGTCCTCAGTCAGCCTGGCACCCTGACCTGGGATGGGGTCTCACACCCAATTCTGTGGGTGTGCAGCTTAGTAAGTGAGGGGTGCTCCCTGGTCACTGCCAGGTACGTGCCTGTCCACTCTGGCGGGCATCGGCAGTTGTAGGTGTTCACGCCATCCACACAGGCACCCCCATTCTTGCAGTTGTTTCCCGGACAGTCGTCAATATTTTCTTCGCAGTTCTGGCCTGTGAAGCCTGCGGCAGGAGCCGGGAGCGGGTCAGCCTCTGCTCTCAGAGCCGAGTCCATCCAAGCCACACTGAGTCCGGCCCTTGCTGGACCCCAGACCCCTGCTCTGGACACACAAGCTTGCCCTTCACAGCCCTGCTCTGGGATGACCCTCCTTTGGTGTCCCTGGGGCCTGTGTCTGTCACCCTGATCTACCCTTATGACCAGGACACACTCTGGTGGCCACAGGGACATGCACACTCTTTATAATAGTTTTATAAAGAGCTAGCAGAGCAGACAGGGACTCAGGAACACAAGGTCCAGAAAGGCTCTGTTGCTCTGACTCCCCAAGGCTCCTGTGAGTGGATGCTGCCCATAGGCTATGGCTCTCAGCAGCACCACCTTGGGGGGCAGCCACAGATACCTCCTCTCAGAGGTGCTGACACTGGGGCTTGGGAGGTGTCCAAACCAGGAAATGGGAGATGTGGGACCCAGGAAGGCCTGGGAGGGGGGGCAGGAGGTGGGAGCCCTCCCCATGGCCTCAGGGGTGCAGAACCATAGCCCTTGGCCTCCCAGGGACAGTGCTTGAGGACTCATCTCTGCCAGAGGCTGAGGACGCCTCCACCTCTAAGCCCAGGGCTGGCCCCTGAGGCGTGGCTCCCACAGCAAGGTCTCTACACGGCCAGTTAGCTATTAATCCATTCAACTCCCACTGGTTCAATGATCAACCCAGAAAGGTGGGTCTGGCAACAGCCAAACCTGCAGCCAGTTACTAATTAATGCCACCCGGGATGCCTGTGAGCCTCCCCTGCCCTCAGAGAACCCTCAGCCTACCAGCCCCAATGGGGCAGAGACCACAGCAGGAACAGGACCATGTGGACTGCACAGAGGTTTGGGAGCGCGCCCCAAGTTGGAGCCTGGAACCCAGTTCCCATCCCTGCTTCTGGTGTGGCAGGACCCTGTGCCTCAGAGAGGGTGCTGGGCTGGGTCAATAGCCAAGGGCCACCCTGTGCATGCTGCAGGGCACCTCTGGAAGGAGGAGAGCAAGGGCTCCTGTCGGCTGGCCCCTCTGCTGGATGGCTGTGACCCTAACCCTGGCCCTGCCAAACAGGCCAGATCCCAGCAAACTCCAAGAGCACCCAGCGTCTCAGAGAGTCCAGGGCTCTATTCCAACTTCGGTTCCCAGTGACTCTTCAGGCACGTTTCCCAGTGAGTCCCTGACTCCTCCAAGGGGAGCTGAGGGCCCCTACGGTGACCTGGGTAGAGAGGCTGCCTAGGAGAATCTAGGTCAGGTCTGGATGGTCCCCAGCCCGAGGAGTTTGGGCAGGTGCCCTGGGTGATCACCTCTCTCATTTCCCCACCCAGAAATGGCCAGACCCTTTGCCATCCTGGCCTCAGAGACTGGCCCACTGCAGGTAGGTGGACTCCACTGGTCTTTCCTCACCCCGCCCCAAGCACCCTGAGCTGTCCTCTGTCCAAGTGGTGGCTCTGAGAGGGCCCAGGGCCCAAAGCATTCCAGTCGCTATAGCCCAATGGTGGGTCCTCCCTTGCCTGAACTGCCCAAGGTGCCTCGGGCCAACTCCACCCGTGTTGCTCACACCCACCTGCCCCGGCCTGCAAGAGCTTGAGCCCTCACCCTGTGTGACTGAACATTAGGTCACATGGCTACCAGAAAGGTGTCTGAACCCAGAGCCCAGAAGCCTGCCACACACAGGGTTCTGCCTTCCCGCCCTCCCAAGGACAAAGCCACCAGGAGTGCCGGGGGAGGGTGGAGAGAGGAGCCATTTGTCCCCACCCCAAGTTCATGCAGTGACTAATGCATGTGGCTAGTGTCTATACACAGAGGTGGTCGGGCCAGCTTGGCTGACGGGGCAGGGATCACACTTCCCCTTTGCAGGGGCTGGGTAGCCCGTGGGTCGCCCTGAGCCATCCAGGTCCTGTGTGCCCCCCAGTAACCAACACCCACCCCCACCTGAATGCCTACCCCTTCCTGCCAACCCGCCAGGTGTACAGCTGACAGCCTGGGGGCTCTCAAACCTCATTATTTTTAGAGCTGCAGCAAAACTGACTAAAGTAAGAGGCATAGCAGAAAGATGGGTACACAGAAGAGGGAGGGGGCAAGAACCACTGGAGCATGGGGGCTGCCCTGCCTACATCCTCCCCTCCCAGGGCAAACAGGGAGGGCCGGTACAGCCAGCCACCACTGAGACCCACGCTCCAACCCAGCTCCCCCAGAAGGCAAAGGGAAGCTGAGTTGTGTAAGCCAGGGAGCTCCTGGGACTGGCACCCGGTGTCCAGGGGACAGCAAGGATGAGGGGTGCTCTTCCGCAGGCTCCCTCTGCTGCCCCAGGAGGCTGAGAGCAGGGCAAGGTAACCCAGGGGGCAGGGCAGGAGTATGGGTATGTCTGGGGACGGCACTCTTGTCGTAAGAGAGGCAGCAGAGGGAAGGTGCACTGGGGGGTCATGGCCCAGCTACTCAGATCATGGTAGACCCCACCCCCAGGCAGAAGTGGGCCAGTGGGGGCCTAGGGTGGGCAGTGCTGTGGTAGATGTCAGGGTGGTTGGTGGGTCCTGGCCTAGCACCTGAACCCTGTGCAGCTTCGTCCTAATGGGCCCCCCATTCCAGCAGGGACCTCCAGGCTCCCCCTATTCTGTTTTGTGGAACCTGCTGGCCACCCCTTCCCGCTCCCCCACCTGGGTCCTCTCTGGGCTCCCACCAGTAACCCTACTCCCCTCCTCCGGCCTAGCAGTGGTGGCAGGGGGGCTTACACAGGCCTGTGTGTGTCTATGTGGGAGGTGGGTATGGCAAGCAGCCCTACCTGGCAGGCAGGCACACTCGTGGGTGACATCCCCCGTGGGGCGGCAGGTGCCCCCATTTTGGCAAGGTGAGGGGCTGCAGGGCACGTAGGGCAGCTCGCAGTTGGGGCCAGTGTGGGTGGCGCGGCAGGTGCAGCGGTAGGAGCCGACCTCATTGTGGCAGGTGCCCCCGTGGCGGCAGAGCCCGGGGTTCTGGCTGCACTCGTTCACATCCTGCCTGCAGGTGGGGCCGTGGAAGGTGGCCGGGCAATGGCAAATGTACGAGGCCTCAAAGGGCAGGCACTGGCCACCATTGGCACAGGGGTTGGAGGCACATGGGTCAGCTTGCTGGCACGACTTCCCTGAGGGACGAAGGGGCGAGAGGGTCATGCCAGCCTCCTGGTCCCCATAGCCAGAGCCTTCTCAGAGGCCAGGAGTAGCCTGGGTACCTCAGAAGGACCAGCCTCAGATCCTTAGAACCCGATGCAAGACATGGTCATATTTCTGCAGATGAGGTCCCAAGAGGCCAAGTGACCACCGATGGCCAGAAAGACAATAACAGAAACAGGTGGTCTTCAGGTCAAGCCCAGCATGTCTCCTCCCAGAGCCCATGCCCTTCAGACTTTGCTGATGGGACAGGGCACAGATGGACACTGAGTGCCCTCTCTCACAGAGCCTAGTGAGGGTTTGAGGCCCTGGGGCCTGCCAGGCGGAGGCCTGGGCTTTGTCAGGATCACAAACCCCATCCCCTCAGTGCAGACGTGGGCTCACATGACAGATGGTGCAGCCGGGCTACTCCCACCCCTTGGGCTGAGGGTCCCCCAATGGTCCTCAGGGAAAGCCTAACCTAGACACCCCAGACCCTCACCTGACCAGCCTGGGGGGCAGCGACACTTATACTCCATGAGCGTGACCAGATCACAGGTGCCCCCGTTGCGGCAGGGGTTGGTGAGGCAGGCATTGTCCAGGGGTGTCAGGCAGAGCGGCCCGGAGAAGCCCAGGAGGCAGCTACAGGTGTAGTCTGCCACACCACCGCGGTCCACCACGTGGCAGGTCCCGGCATTCTTGCAGGGGGAGCTGAGGCATGGGCTGGGGTCCTGGCATCGCAGGCCCACAAAGGCCCCATTGCAGCTGTTGGCAGACATGTCAGGGTGGTCAGTTCCTACCCTCTCCCAACCACACCCACCCAGCCACAGCTGCCCCCAGGCCCTGAGCAGTGAGCATAGCAGTGCAGGCTTCCAAGCCAAGGCCTGATGACCGCTTTGCAGGCAGGGACTTCTCTAGGGGTGACAGAGCCACTGCAGCTAGGCAGAAACTGGTTAACTTCTTGTTAAGTGAATTTCACCTCAATAAAACAGCAAAAGGAGAATGATGGGGTGGCACCTGTGGCTCAGTGGGCAGGGCGCCAGCCCCATATACTCTCTGAGAAAAGTCAAATTTTATGAAGAACAGAATCAGCAGGGTGGTGGATTCGAACACGGCCCCTGACAAACTGCAACAAAAAATAGCCAGGCATTGTGGCGGGGCCTGGTCTCAGCTATTCGAGAGGCTGAGGCAAGAGAATCACCTAAGCCCTAGAGTTGGAGGTTGCTGTGAGTTGTGACGCTACGGCACTCTACCGAGGGCAACAAACTGAGACTGTCTCTAAAAAAAAAAAAAGGAGAATGACGGTTAGTTGGGAGACCAGGCAGGAGGCCAGAGACAGGGCCAAGCAGCGAGAACTGTGTGCAAAGCCTCTTGCTTTGAGGCTGGTCTGCGTCTTTTTCCAGCTGCCCTATAACGAATACCCACTGGGTAGCAGCAGGGTTCGTTGCTTCGTCAACCTCCAACCTCAGTACACAGCAGCCGTGGGAAGTATGACTGTCCTCCCCCCCATGGCTCTCTGGGCATTTTACACCCAGGGAATGCCTGGGGCAGGTGAGCGTCCTTCCCTGCCCACACTCAGCCTGGATATAGCTTCCCCCTTTGGTTTAGTCTTTCCTAACACTCTGCCAGGCAGTCCCTCCAGGCATCAGCACCTGTCATAGCCAGCAGAAACACACACCCCAGGCTCACACAGAGCCTGACCAGCCAAGAAAGGCCTCCTGCCCTGGTCCAGGCTTGGAACCACCTGTTCCTTACAGGGACAGGCGCCGTGTCTACCACTCCCACCCCCACAAGCCACCTCGACCACCTGTTGTGGCCATAAATCACCCACTCCCATCACCTCCCGTCCCAGGGAGAGTCTGGGACCAAGCAGGCATTGCTCTGCCTGCCAAGGTGGAATGTGCCAGGCCGCCCCACCCCCACAGCCCAGGCACGGGCTACTGAATTGCCTGTCTTCTAGGGTCCATCTGGGGTGGGGGCGGCCCCAGGACCAATACCTGAGGCCAGATCCCCAACCACACCAGCCTGCTTGGCCCCCACTTCCTCTGGTCCTGCCTGCCAGCTTATTCCCACCTTTCGTGGCTAAAACCAAACCTACGTGTGATAGGGCGGCCCTGCCCCATAGGGGCTAGGGAGGCAGTCCAGGGCCTGTTCCCCCTTCCCAGAGGCCCGGAAGGCATCTGTCTTCCCTGAAGGCTTTTATCTGTGACCATGGCTTGGGTAGGGAGGACACAAAATGGCCACTCAGCTGACCATCTGTTGCGAGAAGCCAAAAGTCCCAAACCAATTGGCTTAAAGAAAACAAATCATACCCCAAAGGGGGTCTGGGAGTTAACTCAGGCCTTAGCTGTGGCTCTGGCCCAGGAAGGAGGGGGTGGGGACAGCTGTCTCCTCCCAGGGCGGGCACAGTCCTGGAGGAAGGCCTCCCACATGGCCAGCAGCTCTTGGAGCTTCCGTATCCACACCAACCAGCCTCTCTGGGCACCATGGCTCCTGCAAGGCCATACTCAGAGAGTCTGGGGAAGGCAGAGCTGGCTCCCACCACAGGTGGATCTGGTTCCAGGCTGGCTGGGTCTCTGCAGCCTGAGCCACCACTGGGACTCCGCAGAAGTCAGTGGGCTGGGTTGAGCCATGGCCACAAAAGCAGTGCCCTGCCCACCTAATCAATGCCCCATTGTGAGGCAGAGGTTGGCCACGGCTCCACTTAGAGAAAAGGCCCTTTTTGCTTTCCCAGCCACTGACGAAGTCAGCAGTTGTGTGGGTGAGGGACAGAAAGAAGATGCTCCATCAAAGCCAGGTCTAGAGTGGCCATCTGTGCCTCAGGCACACTTTCTGGGTGCCCCTGACCCCAGCAGACCAAGGCTCCAAGAGGTGCAGAGATGCCTGGGTGGGCAAGATGGGCCAATCCCATCGTATTGGGGGACCCCGCACACACTGCCCAGTGCCTGGAGGGGACACCCTGAAGGCCCTGGCCCTGCAGCAATCCCCTGCTCCAGTGTCTGCCCTAGGTGACAGACACTGGAATCCCCAAATGGACCAGAAAGGCTTGCTCAGACACACAGCCCACTCCTCTCCCCAGTGAGGGGCCCATGGCAGAATCAACTGGACAGACTCATCCCAGCTAACGAGGCAGTCCTGTGCTGGGCTGGCAAGAGGGAAAACACGCTCAGCACTGAGGCGGCAGCAGCTGGAGCAAAGGGCGCTGGAGCAGGCGCTGGAGCAGGTGCTGGCCGCTGTGGCAGCTGCTCCCGGCGGGCGGGGCAGGAGTCCCAGCGCTCCCCACAGGGGAATGCCTGGCTGAGAGGATGCATTGTCCTCCACACCCCCACCCTGGGCTCTGGAACACCACAGTAAAGGCACGCTGCCTGAGGGCCTGTCACTGGGCCACTGTCCCCACAGCCACAGTATATGCAGGGCCACGAGGGGCCCCTAGAGGAGGCCCTAGCTGTGGGAGAAGCAGAGCCCGAGTGGGAGGAGGCTCCAAGCCAGGGGTGGGAGTGTGGGCAAGGAGGCCCAGCTCTGGGCAGCTCTCGCCAACCTGGCCACAGCTCAAGTACCTGGAGACAGCCACCTGTTACCTCCTCTCTACACAGCACCTAGACGACCCTGGGAAGGAGGGAGGGACCTCAAGGCTGCACCTCAGTGCACCCAGGATAGCCTCCTCAACACCTGTCCTGGCAGGTGGGTGACAGCAACAAGGACGGGCTCTAGGGCCTGGCTGAGGAGGTCGCACCCAATAGCTGCCTGGCCCCACAGGCCAGGGCTTCGCAGAGTGGCTGACACAACCCCTGCTGACCCTGCTTCACCACCTGCCAAGGGCAGTGGGAAGACCCTTCCAGGGCTAAAAATGGGCCTTCTTCCAAGGTGCGGGTATGAGCCTCCACCTTGATGAGAACTGCCCCGTCTGCCACTGCCCACTCAGGGCCTCCTCGAGAGGACCTAGCCCACGGCAGGAGTGTACTCCACAGGCTCCCTCTCCTTGAGTCTCTCCTAAGGCCACCTGGGCACCTGCCCAGTCCTGGCTGGTGGCAGGTGAGTGGGGGCTGGGCCGGGGACTCCCGCAGACCAAATGGCTCCCATGCCTGCCGCTCCCCCCCACAGCCCCACCATCCCTCTGGCTTTGTCCTCACTTCAGTGTCTCCGCTATGGGCGGGGCAGGGGGAGCTTCTCTGCCAGCCTCTCCATAGAAATGCGACTCCACAAAGCATCCGGAGGCAGATGTTGCCTCAACCTTTCACCCAAGACTAATTCTAAATTGTGCTATTTTCCTTTCTAAGCTAAGCGGCCATCTGCCACTCCCAGGGGACAGATGACAGCTCTCTCCACCCCAAAATGAAGAGGGGGGAAAGGGACCAAGTGGGAGCTTATTTAGTTCCTGCCCTCGAGGAGTTTATGGTCAAGTGGGATGAGCCACAGAGTGTGTGTGGGAGGCTGACAGGGTGGGGTGGGAATCAGCAGATCCAAGCCAGTGGGGTTGGCAGGAGGAACCAGAGATGCTGGGAGAGACTTCATGGGGCATGGGAAGACCCGAGTGTGTAGGGGTGGGGAGAGACTCAGGTGTGCAGGGGCGGTGGGGGACCTGAGTGTGCAGGGGTTGGGGGAGACTCAGGAGTGCAGGGGTAGGAGGAGACTCAGGAGTGCGGGGTTACTGGGAGACCCGAGTGTGCAGGGGTTGGGGGAGACTCGGGTGTGCAGGAGTGGGGGTAGACTCAGGCATGCAGGGGTGGTAGTGGGGACTCTGGTGTGCAGGGGCGGTGGGGGACTCAAGTGTGCAGGGGTGATGGGGAGACTCGGGTGTGTAGGGGTGGTGGTGGGGACTCTGGTGTGCAGGGGTGATGGGGAGACTGGGGTGTGCAGGGTCCATAGGGACTCAGTCCCCATCCTCAGGTGGCATGCTGGAGGTCCCATGTGCCCCCCCAGCCATGCTCAGCCTGCCTAGACAGCCCCCCTCGCCTGCCCTAAGGGCTCCTATTCTGTCTGTTCCAGCCCAACAGGTGTCCCTCAGGGCAGCCCCACCCAGACCCCCATGCTGCTCACTTAAGACCAGTCATGTGGGCTGCCTCCCCCAAAACCACTGACAACAGCCCCCAACCAGGGTGGCCACTGCCACCCAGGCAGCCTCCATGCTGGCTTTGGAGAAAATAGCCCCCCCAGTGAAGGAGGGAAGGGGCGGCCAGGACTGACAGAATGGAGATGGGACCAGACCCCAGGTTGTGGTGTGCCCCCCTAGTGCCTTATGAGGTCAACAGGCCAACTCCATCCCTGGGGGCTTCTGGCAGTGGGGGGATTCTGGGACCTCAGCCCCTTCCCTGGGTGAGGCCAGTCCAGGTCCCCTAGATCCCAATGGGTAACAACTGCCTCCCAAGAAGAGCCAGCTGCCAGGAAACAAGGTGTCCACACAGGCTGGGAAGGGGCTCTGGGGTCCCTCCCTGTGGGAACAGCCAGAGCAGCTCAGCCCTGAGTGACAAAGCCTTGGAGAAACACAAGAACCTCTCCTCACTGCACATGACCTCCCCAAAGCCCCTGGGACAGAGGAACAGAGAACAACCTGCCAGGAGCTTTGTCCCAACGCCTGTCACCTGTGGGAGGATCAGCTAAACTTCCGGCTCCTTTCCCACCTTGGGTGGGAGAGAGAAAGGCAGGGTCTGGAGCAGCTCAGGGTGGGGCTACTGGCTCAAACACCTGTGGTCCCACCTGCCCCAGGGAGCAACTACAGGCAAGGATGGGCCAGCACCTCTGGAGCTGTGGTGACCCCTGGCATGTGTGGCAGTTGGGTGGGGGCTGTTCCCAGGGTGCTAGGGCCTCAGGAAGGAGGAGAGGGGCAGTCAGGGCTGCCGGGAGGTTGGGGTGGGAGGCACCCGAGCAGGTGAGCCACTCCTCAGACCAGTGACAGGGAGGAAACCCTACAGGGGATGCAGCAGGGGGCCCTGGGTCTGAGCTGGGCGGTTGGGCTTTCCGGCCTGAACAGCTGTTCCCAGCACTCTCAGCTCTTTGTCTGCAAATCTTTTCCCCCAGTTGCATCCTTGGGTGGAAGGCGGAAGTCAGAAAGGCTTCCTTCCCTGGCTCAGGGAAGCCCTTTGTGTGGAGGCGGGGAAGCAGACGGCCGTCCTCCCAGGAAGCCACCTTTCCCACGGAGGCAAGGAGGCTCACTGTCCCCACCTCTGATGTGTGTGGGAAGTGGTGTCCTGTCTGAGGGGACAGAAAGGCCCATGTAGGGTCAAGCAACTTCCCGGAGATGGTCCAGGTGGACAGGCAGTGGTGCCCCAAACTGACCCATGTGTCTGGCTAGACCCTCTCACTACCACCAGGGAATGGCCCAGCCAGCTCACAGCCACCTAGGAATAAGCAGTTACCAAAGCATCGCACAGGTTGTCAAACAGTGAAAAATGTTTGTTTGAGGCCCCCTTGCCCTACTGGGGGGATTTCCCACCTGGGACTCTCAGGAATGGAGCCCTGAGCTGCAGACAAACATGGGTCTATGGCCTGCCCAGGCTAACTTGGATGCCACCCACCCAGACTGCCTCTAGGGACCCAGTGGACAAAGTTTGAGGGCCTGTGCCTGCACCACCTGGGGCACTGGACCTCTGTACCCCAGCGTGCACAGACGACGTGCATCTCAATGGCTCAGATGCAGTGAAGGCAGCCGGCAGGCAGGCACTGCTGAGAGGGCTTGATCCAAAACTCACTGGTTAATAAGCCAGCAACCTCAGACTCAGCTGGACACCAAAACCAAAAGGATTCCTGCAACTTTCCACCTCTGCTTGGTGGGCAGATGCCATCTGTGGGGTGGGGGGGTGGAGGGGTTGCCCAGCAGAGAACCTGTCCTCCAAGGCCGGGCCATGCTGGTACCTCTCCTTCCTCAGAGGCACCTGGCTCCATGTCCGGCCATCCTTGTTAAGAATGCTGGGGTGGGATAAGGACTCCCTATGTCTCTCTAGCACACAATAGTCGTTAAGAACCTTAGGTCACAACCCTCCTGAGTCACCTGTACATGACTCTTACAAGCATAACCTCACTGCAGCCCTGGCGTGCATCCTGGGCAAGGTACTCTCTGCCTGAGCCACCTTTGTGTGACATGGCTCTCCTGCCATGGGTGGGGGAGCAGACGCTGAGCCAGCAGCATCCCTAAGGCAGAAGCTCTAGGGGCAGAGGAGGGATGTATGTGTCCCCTCAGCCCCCAGCTGCCCCACCCAACAGCCTGGATTTTGCCCCTGACCCCCTGATCTCCCCAGGCCAGGAGGCCAGAGCAGACAATGCCTGAGCCAGCAGCTCCACAGAAACCTGGAGCCCTTGGGCAGCACGGCAGGCTCTGGGGTGCCAGGAAAGGAGCCCCCAGCAGTGCACACCTCCTCTGGTTCCTGGCTCCCCTGCACCCTTCCGTCAGGCAGGAGGGGAGAGGCACCCGGTGCCACCTTCACCCATAGCACCTCATGGCCTCAGATGAAGCCCAGGCAGGTGGGTAACTCTCTGCACATTCCTGTCTGCCTACTCCTAGGAGACTCCAACACCACGGGTGCAGGACCAGTGGGCCGGCGCTGGGCTGCCTCCTGGCTCAGCTGCACCCAATGGAGGGCTTCCAGGGTGACCCCGAAGGTTGTCCTGACACCCCTTTTTCTTCGGCCAGACAATTCACAGAGGAGCCTCCTCTAACGGGAGTAGCCAGCCCTGCCAGCTGCACCCCACTGGCCCCTCACTGCCCTGCAGAGATCCTGTGTGCCTGTTGTCAATGAGGAGTCCTCACTCCGCCCCAGCCCCATCACTGAAGCCAGGTACTGGGACACAGCCAGCCCTGGAAGGCAGATGCAGCCAAGTGCGCCCAGCCCCAGGGGAAGGGCCTGCAGTATCTTACCTTGGGGGACACCAGGGTGCCCTGGATCAGTGGGCACAGGTCTAGGAATATCTGGGGGCAGCTTCCCTGCAGAGGAAGTGGGGGCTTCTTGTGCAAGCCAAGCTGATCCTAGACTGTCTGCCTCACAACCTCCTCCCCCCATCCTGCACCACCTTGGTCAAGGTGCACACAACTCCTTGTGCAAATCCCACATGACCTCACCCAGTCCTGTGGCTGGTCTGGTCTCTGGGGACCTTCTGGACAGCCCCACGAGGCATTCTAGCACAGACAAGACAGAACTGAGCCATCCCTGGCAAGGACATGGGGCAGGCAGCAGACAGGCCAGGCTATTACGTCCTGCAGCCCTGTATGAGTCTAAATAATCTCAAAATGAGACATGGAATTAAAAATAAAACAACAGACCAAAAAAGAGGGTGGCACCTTGACCTGTCAGAGACACTTCACGTACCCCCAAAGAGGCTGGTTCTACCTTCTATGGATGAAGGCGAGCTCACAGAGATGAAGGAACAGCCTGAGATTGCATAGCCCACGAGATGGGAGAAGCCAACCCCAAGGCCTTGGCTGCCCCCAGGCCTGCAGGAACAGAGTGCTCAACGGGGGTACAGGGGCAGGGGTACATTCAGTGGAATTGAGCTCACTACAAGCTGGAGTAGGTGCCACCCACCTGGCCCCAGGCTGCCCATCACCGCCTGGTGGTGATATTGCTCCTGGGCACCTGTGCTGGGCTGGATCTGGGCCCTAGACCCACTAGGGGAGGACATCGCCAATCTGAGACCCCACTACAGGGCCAACACTGGGACATACAGCCCTGCCTGGCCTCCCCACCTGGCTCTCCATCAGACAGGGGTGAGGCCGCCCTCATTCTAACTACTAAGAGGAAGTAAGGCAGGGGCTGCCCCCACTCTGTGTACAGGTGGGGAGTCAGAGGCCCAGAGGACCCGCCCAGCAGTGCCTGTCCAGGCTCAGCATCAATTACTGAAAAGCATCAGGAAAAGTACACTTGGGCTCTGGCTGCCCCCCCCCCCCCACCGCCCGCTGCGGCCTCTCATTTCCAGTAACTGTCGTCTCTGCTAATCTACTGAAACCGAGAGGAACTTGTGGGAGGCAGGCCCAGCACCACGACAGGCAGTGCTGATCGGCACCAGTGGGTGGATCTTCCCAGCCCCCGCCACCCACCACCTTCCCAGGTATGGCAGATTGGAGAGGGCAGGGCAGGGCAGGGCCTGAGGCTGGGGCTGGATAATGTGTGGGCCAGGTAATTACATTCCTTCAAGAGAATAGGGTCTACACAGGGGTGACAGTCTAGGCCCAGAGCACCACCCTCCTTCAAACATGCCATAAAAGAGGCACTTGGTGGGGGGAAACCCCGTTCAGGGAAAGTGATGGTGTGCAGGCTTTGTCCTGGACTAGACCAGGCACGAGCCATCACTAGTCAAGCCAGGTGGACACCCACGGGTCTGGCTCTGACTCACGCCAGGTGACCTGTGCAGAATGAAGGAGGCAGGAGGCCCAGAACAACGCCTCAGTTTCTTTCTGCCCTCCAGACTCATGTTCCCCTGTCCAGGTCTAGGGGGTCAGGGTTGGGGGGGTGCCCATATCTAGGTCCTCCCCAGCTCGGGGGAGTGGCGAAGTTGGCCTTTCATGCTGCCTGTGCAAATTAACAGCATCAACAGAACAACAAACGGCCATTTCCCCAGCTTGTAAAAACAACCAATTCGAGCGCCTTGGACACACACAGCGCACACCCAGGCTGGGTGACAGGGAGAGCTAGGAGAGAGTCTGACGGCAAATTCTCCCACCTGCCTCTTAAAACAAGGCTAGATGTGGTCCACCCTTAGTTCCAGCTGTCATGGAAGTTACAACATGGCTACTTCTTTGATGAACATCTCAGCAAGCAAGCTAGGACTCGGCCTGTCCTCTCACTGGCGAGAAAAGCTCCCACCTGGTGCCCACCTGTCCCCCACAGCACCATGCAGATGAGGCCAGGGTGAGGCCTGATGTTGGCTGAGGCTGGGGTGAGTGTTCTGTGAGCAGCAGGCCCCCATCTTGGCAGGGTGGACTGTCTATGGGTATAGGGCCTGGCCTGACCCTCAGCCTCTGCTGCTAGGAACTTTGATTGAGAACCTGGACTTGGCTACTGCATTTTGGGTGAGGGCACCCTAGCACATCCCCAGTACATCAGAGTCACCCCATCCCCACAAAGGCCTACCCCAAACCAGGACCCTAGAGGCTCCTGCTAGGAAACTGCAAGAACTATAGCAGGGCTGCCCGCCCGGTCAGGGGAACAGGGCACCAGGCCAGCCCTAGGAAATACCCCCACTCCATGAAAACCCAAGACTCTCAGCCCCACAGCATCAGAGCTTTGCAGATACCAGGCGATTAAAGCTAGCCTAGGCCAAGGGGCTGAGGGCTCAGGGACGGTGAAGCCCAGCAGCTGCCAGGCAGGAGAGGCCAGGCCCTGGGAGGTGTCCACCAGCCTCCCTATGGGCTCCCCCTAAAGCAGCAGCTGTGTGTGGACAGGAGCAACACTTGACTCAGCTAATCCGCTCCAAAGCCCTGTGCCCTTGGGCTGGGGGAAATGGGGACAGGTGAAGAGGTGATGGCCCTTCCATCCCAGAAGCAGTGAGTGCAGGCGGAGTAGGGGATCTGAAGCAAAAAGGGGCCACATGACAGTGAAACTCTGAGGCAGAGGCTTGGGTCTCTGTTCCCAGAATTTCAAAGGTCTCAGGGATCCACAGAAGCAACCCCAAAACACAGAGACCATATGACACCCCCCCCCCAACTGCCACAGGGGATGACCAGGAATTCAGATGCTAAAACTCACATATCTGCCTGACTGAGGAGAAGAGCATCATCACCACTCTGTCATGGGTTACCAGCCAGGCAGGAGCTCTATAGGGGACGTGGCACTTCTCCAACCTCCAAGGGCAACTTGAAGAGGACACTACCTGTAAGAGCAAGGACCCAGGCCCCCCATCTCCTGTGTCACACAGGGCTGGAGGAATGGCCACTTGCTCCAGGGGGACCAAGCGTCCAGAGAATGATGTGGCTTGGAGTCAGCCTCGCAGCTCTCAGGATGAGGGAGGCCTGGTCTCATCTCTGCCATGTCCAAGGCCTCACTGCCCACTGTGGTCCTGGCAGCTCCTACTGCCCAGGACTCTCTGCTGCCGGGCCTGTCCCGCCAGTCTGGCACACCTGCCTTACAGATACCAGGCGATTAAAGCTAAATAGTGCACACTGTCCTCTCGGGGCCAAGCCTGTCTGTTAGCCCTGAAAACATTGTGCTCAGGGAAAGGAGCTGGATGCAGAAATGCCCCAGACGCAGACCCTCCGTCACACAAACTGCCCAGGAGCCAGAGACGCAGGCGGGTCAGCAGGTGCCTAAAGGGGAGGGCCTGCTTTGGGGTACAGAATTTCTATTTTTCATGATGAAAAAATTCTGGAACTAATCAGTGATGATTGTCGCACAGTCCTGCGAATGTGCTAAGGGCGGCCGAAGCGTGCTCTGTGAGTGGTGAGAAGAAGGTTGTACAGCACACACAATCCATAGCCTCAGCTGCACACATGGCCACCACTCTCCCCCATCCTGGTCCTCAGCTCCCTCATGTCCTCAGGGACCTAGCAGGGCCACAAAGAGAACAGGGTCAGGCCACTTTGGAAAAGGGTTCCCTCTGCCCTCCTACCCCTATAATGGCTACCCCCTCCCAAGCAGGGGCGTCCCCAGCCCACAGGCCAGGGGGGACGCCAGGCCCAGAACAGGCCCCAGCCCAGTAGACCTGCCTGACCACACCAACCAGTGCCACCACCAGGCTTGCAGGCCCAACTTGGGGTCCTGTCTAGACATGGCTGGAAGGGAGACCACCCAACCCAACCCCCACAGACAGAGGGGGAGACCAAGGCCCAGGGGGAAGACAGGGAGGGAGGGGTACAAGAAATCTGAGCCAGCCCTGCCTGGGAAACACATCCTGGCCCACAGTCATGATGCCCTGAAGCCAGTCGCCCATTAAAGCTGGTGATGTTTCCTCCTCAGCCTCTGGGAACAAGCTGGAAAGTTCTGGATATGCCTGCACACGAAGGTGAAAGCTGATGCAAGCTGGCCTCAGATACCCACCCCCTGCCCAGCCTCAGCCTTTCACACCTGGAACACACACAGCCCTGGCTACTGGGAAGGCCTCAAGACAGCAAAAGACCCCTGGGTGAAAGCGCAGTCCCGAGCGGGCAGCTATCATGGTTGTATTGTTGAGGAAGGCAATCTAGACGCTCCATCAACTCTGCAAAGCCACATCCTTCCACTATTTATAGATAAGATATGAAACAGGAAAGGTCTCCTCCCCATTGTAACCCCTCAGCCCAGCTGGCACTGCCAAGCAGGCCCCTGTGGCCACCACAGGTGCAAGGAGTGAAGAACTGAAGCCATTCCCAGCTCCTGCCCTGGTGTGATGCCCTGCAGAGACCCCACCATTTGGGGTCCCAGCACCCAGCCCCAAGACTCCAGTCTCCCAGACCCAGCTCAGCCACCCTGCCAGAGAGCTTCCCTGCACCTTGTCTGCACCACTCCACCCTCTTCCTGCTAAGGTCACAGTTCTCTCTATTATTATTATTTTTTTCAATGGAAAAAATGTTGGCTGCTACTCAGAGGCAGGGCCCGCCCCCAGGAGGCACCTTTCTTACAGAAGCCCCGGCTGCCCCTCACAGGTCTCCTGGCTCAGGCCCACCATTTCCTGCGTCTCTTGCAGTTCGGGTAAGTAGGTGAGACTTTCTATTTGACACTGTGTGTTTTTAAACATGTTTTTCTAACCTGGTGTCCTCCTTGAAGACAGGATAGGTAGATAGACAAAGCCCCCACCACTGACCTTTCTCGCTCAGACCCAAGGATAAGAATTAACCTGTCCTCCCCAGCCTCGCCTGAGACAAGGCAGGTGACTCAATGGAAATAGCCAGACCAGGTGACAGAAGATGCATAACGTCTGTCCCTCCCCAGCTGACTGACCAAGTCACTTCCCGCCTGAGCCTCCTTCCTCCTCTTTCAAGGGAAGTCACACCCCCAGCCCCGCTTGCTTGCAGAGTAGCGGGGAAGTGACTGGGGCAGTCCCAGCAGGATGGGGCAGTGGTTAGGAACACATGCTTTGGAGAAAGAGGGGCAGGGCTGGAAGAAACTCTACAACAGCTCTATGACCCTGACGCCAGGTGTGACTTCTCTGGACCTCTCAGTGCCTAATCCTGACAGTGTCACAGGGCAACTAGGACCCATGCCCAGCCACACCCAGCACCAGCCCGCCCCCCACACCACATACACAACTCCGCGGGGACAGGGACTGTGTCTACCTAGAGTGAAATATGGCACAAGACAAGGTAAGCCATTCTGGGTGACAGGATCCTCAGAACTGGTGAGCCCCTCCCTAAGCAGGGCCCAGACCTGGGCCCACCAAGCAGAACCTTTGGGATTCTCTGAATTTATCCATTAACCAATCAAACATTCCAGAATGAGGATCTTGAAAGTAGCACCATCAGCTCACAAAGAGAAGGCTGGGAGGAAATGGACACTTACTTGGTGCCAGCTCCATACAGTGTTGATACAATTTGTATGTGCCAAGAGAGCAACTGCATATCTGCCTGGCTTTATAGATAGGGAAACTGAGGCCCAGGTGAGTAGAGGCCCCAGAGTATACAGGATTAAAACTCTCATGCCCCTAGACCCAGCAAATGCCCCCCCAAAGTGCCTGTGAATTCAGCACTTTGTGCCTCTGCAAAGCTGGAACTGACTGTGGCCCCGGCCTCTAGCACTGTGCTGCCCAGAGGTGGGTGCCTCTGAGGACGGCACTTCTGTTCCATCTTTTAACCCAAGGTCAAGGAGCTAGCAGGCTACAGCCAGGTCTCAAATTCAAGGCTGTCCAAAGCTAAAGCCCACCGCCCACCAGCCAGCTGGACATCCCTCTGGGATGTGCTGAGCAAAACGGCTCGCCTCACTTTTGTGAACATCTGGAAGACGCCCTTGTAAAACTTTGACTTTGCTACAGGCAGGTGGCACCTCAGTCTTCCCCTGCCCCACCTCCTAGGCCAGAGCTGCACATCCCTTGGATAAGCCTTGCCAACTGGGAGCCCTTTCACCCCAAAAGACAAAGGTCCCTCCAGCTCTCCTCATCCTGGTCTCAAAGAAGGGGATGGGGCACAGTGGCTCACACTGCAATCCCAGCACTTTGAGAGGCCAAGGCAGGAAGATTGCTTGAGTCCAGGAGCTCAAGACCAGCCTGGGAAAGTTAGTAAGACCCCTTCATTACCAAAAATGTAAAAGTTAGCTGGGCATGGTGATTCTAGCCTATGGTCCTGGCTACTCAGGAGCCTTAGGCAGGAAGATCACTGGCGCCCAGGAGTTTGAGGTTGCTATAAGCGATTATGACACAGTACTTTAACTTGGGCAACAGAGCAAGATACTGTCTCAGATCAAAAAGAGGGACAGGGTGGAACCCATTACAATATTTCCCTCTTAGCATTGACGGAGCTGGCAAGGAGGCTAGAGCAGGACCAAGGGCCACAGTGGTTACCCTGGGCCCACTGGGCCACCAACCTCCTATCACAGCCACCGTGGCCAGCCCACACAACAGCTGCCCAGAAAATGGCAGTGGTCCACCCAATGGTGTGTGCAACAAGCTTTCCTGCCTGGCCACAGGCTGATCAGGCCTTGGTGACACTCTGACCTCCTGGGAGGCATTTGGCATGAACAAAAACCACTTTTTCCAATGCTGAGCCCTGCAACCACCTGACGGTGGCTTCTAGGAAAAGTTCCTCCTCTTTGGGATGGAAAAAGATGATTCACCTAGTGCTAATGTGCCTGGCACTGTGACTCCCCCGCTCCCCACACCCTTTCTACAAGGGGAACCAGCAACCAGCACCACAAGTCGAAGAACTTTCCGAGGGTCATGGCCAGATGCCACTGAGTTGAGATTTGCACTAGGCTGGTGGGCTCCAACAGCCTGCTCCCTAGATACCTTCTCCCATTGCTGGAGAGCCAGGCTGCTAGCCCATGCTCTGGCCTACTGCTAGGTAGATATGCTGAGGCCTTCTGAGAAGGGTGGGTGGGAACAAGTGAGTAGAGGCCCCAGAGTATACAGGATTAAAACTCTCATGCCCCCAGACCCAGCAAATGCCCCCCCAAAGTGCCTGTGAATTCAGCACTTTGTGCCTCTGCAAAGCTGGAACTGACTGTGGCCCCGGCCTCTAGCACTGTGCTGCCCAGAGGTGGGTGCCTCTGAGGACGGCACTTCCGTTCCATCTTTTAATTGGATTTATAGGGTATGCACAATGGGGTCTCTGTGGGCTGAGCTCGGCTGCCTGCCAGGCCAAACTGAGGCAGGCTTCCCACCAAGAGGGAGGGGTGTCAGGCCCCCATGGAAGAAACGAGGCACCAAAACCCTTATCAGCAGTCTGGCTTGGCCTGTAAGAGGCTCACAAGGACTCCAGGTTTGGAGAGCAGGAGGAAGCCCACGATACCACTACTTGCCTTGAAGGATCTCAGCCCCGATGCTGGAGACCAGGGGATCAGAAGGGAGCTGTAGCCACCTGCACCTCAAAGCCAGAGAGGCCTCAGCCCCTGTGGACCATGCTAGGCTCACCCCCCCCATTTCTCCAGCACTGCAGCCCCCGCCCTGTTCTACAGTTCTCTGCAGAAGCCAGCAGCTTCTCATCATGCCCAGAATGGGTGAGAGGCAGTCAGAGCAGCAGCGCCATGGCCAGGAAGGGGCCTGTGCACTCTGGGAAGCCACGCATAATTAATCACACAGCATTAATCTGCCTCCCCAACAATGGCTGCCGCACTTCCCCTGAATCCCAGCTGTCGGTCTCTGAATGAAAAGAAATAAGATTTAGGGCATCAAGCGTCCATGAGGCTTCTGCAGGGGGAGAAGAAGGCCCCAAAAAAGCAAAAAAAAAAAAAAATTGTGCGCATTCATTAGCATCTGACAAAGACACAATCGGCTTTGTCCATTAAACTGCTCACAGACCTGCTTAATTGGCTTCAGTTTAGGAAGGGGGTGGGGAAAGGGGCTGCCTGCCACAGGCTGGGCAGTCAGTGAGGCAGGAGCTGGGCTGGGGGTTGTCAAGGGAATGGGCCCTTCAGCAGTTGGAATGAGGGCCCGCAGCCTGGCCGGGGAGCCACCAGGGGAGTGGGAGCCCTCCCTCCAGGGTCTCTCCCCGCTTTCAGCCTCCAAACATCCATCATTCTCATCAGCGATAAACTCAAGTTGAAGGGCATGGGCCACAGCAGCAGCACCACCCCGAGGCTGACTGGTATTTGAGGGCAGGCAGGCAGGAGCAGATTCCAAAAGGATTTCCCAGCACTCCCCATCCTTCAGCTGAGGATCCGAGGCCAGAAACTAGAGTTTGTTGATGCCGGGCAGAAACCAAACTCTCAACAGGGAGATGGATGCCATCAATGAGACTAGCCCCAACTGCTCTTCCTCAGCCTCACCGTAAGGCCAGGGAGGAGTGAGTGAACTGGGGCAAGCAGAGCCCAAAGGCTAGGTCAGTTCCCTGCTGAGAGGCTCACCTGCCCAGAGGAGGCCTCACCTGCTCCAAACAGGTGCTCCCCAGTGAGCAGGATGAGGGCGGCTGGGCCTCTCTGAATACAGCCCAGAGACCCCTAGCAGGTCAACTGTTTCTCAGAGACATTGGGAAGAAATGGGGCACTGGCTACTGCCACCTAGTGCCCCAACAGCCTGCAATGGCCACAAAGGCAGGCATGCTCAAACCTCCAGCAGCCAGACCAGCCCCACACACGCATAATTGCTGCTGATTAAGTAATTGCCAGACTTTGTCCAATAAAAGTCAGCACGTGACCGTGCCCAGCCTTCTGGGCCATCTCCAGAAGACAATGGCCTAGTGTTCTGTCCCCTGCCGGCCTGCTGTAGAAGGCAGGGGCTCTGTTCCCGACAAAAGCAACAGGTCCCCAAAGGGGCGGTACTCACACACAGGCCTCTGTGCCATTGACCACTTCACACTTCCCGCCATTCAAGCAGGTCTCACTGGGCTGGGAGCATCGCAGGCCTGGGGAAAGGCACAGGAAGATAGTCAGCCTCGCCTGTGCCAGGGCCTTCATTCCCTGGGCACAGGATCCAACACAGCCCCCAACCAAGGGGCACCATCTGCCTCTCAGCTCAAAGGCACTGTGCTCAGTGACAGGGGCCGCTGGGGGCTGGGACCACAGGAAGTCCGGCACGAAACCCAAAGGCTTCAACATTCTGCAGAGAGCTCTGTAGTCAGGGATGGGGGATACAGGGAACAGTCTAGGTGGTGGGTGAACAGGTGGTGCTCAAAGGGGGAGGTGGCCTGATGAGCCACCTGGATGGCAGCAGAGAAAAGCAGAGATGACTTGGGCTGCTTTCCCAAACTTTGTACTCCTGCGCCCTCTGATGCTCTGGCAGGGCTGGGGCCCCCATCCAGCCATCGAGATGATCTCTCTGTTCAAATACATTCTACTAGGGGGCTGCGCTGGACAGGGGTGGCCACACTCAACTCCCCTGCTCGTGGGAAAATGCGACAGCTGCTCAGCCCGCTGCCCCTCCCGCCAACAAAGGGCACGCCTCTGAATCAGAGCAGCCCATTGTCGGCCAGGGCCACCCCCTGGGGCTCCAAGACTGCACCCCAGGGACCTGGCCCCGCCTCCACTGACACCCAATACCTGCTCCTAGGGCAGGCAGAAGCCCCCCACCCAAGGGGGGGGATGAAGATCCTCCATTTGGAAGGGATTCAACCCCATTCTGAGACTTATCAAGCTTCTCTCCCCAGCTTACCAGGGCTGCCCCAGATGAACAGGGAGGTGGAGGGGGGAGACTGGACATGGAGCCCAACTTTCTGGAAGAGGACTGATAACTCCCACCTCCAACTTTTGGAGGAAGTGTGGAATTAATCACTAGATTTCCGGAGACCCCCCTGGATTAGAGTAGGGAGATAAACAAGCGCTGCCCCTTTGTGCCACTCCTGTCCCTACAAGATTTTCAGACTTTTAACTCCCTAAAGCAAAATGAAAGTCAGTCCCGCAGAGCACAGCCGAGTTTTCCGAACCCTCCCCCAAACTGTCTAAGAGCTGAGCTGAGGGACAACGCTGGGTGGGGTGACCCGGCGGGGCCCCAGCAGTCTGCCGCCCCGCACCCTGCCCCGCTCCCACCCAGCCGCAGCCGAGTCGGGCCGTAAAGGCGAACGCTGCACCCCAGAACCCACACTCCGCGCCCCAACATCCGCCCCTCGGCCGGGCCAGAGGCCAAGAGAAAAGAAGATAAATGGCCCCGAAAGGCAACAGGAAGCCCAAACCGACTCGATTCAAATCGAAAAGCAGTAGGCAGCCCGCCCGCCCGTCCGTCCCAGCAGCAAGCCCCACGCGCGGCTGGTGAAGGGCGAGCCCAGGGTTAGGCCTCCGAAGTCCTCAGCACCCCACGCCTGGCTTCAGACCCGGCTCCGAGGGGAAGGCCCAAAGAGGAAGGCGCGGGACTTCAGTTCCCCCATAGTATGAGCCACCCGCTCCTCCCTCCCTACCCTGGCCGCCCCGTATCCCCGTTCCCAGCCACCCAGACCGCGCGCGCGCGCAGAGCACCGCCAAAGTTTCCAAAGGGCGCGGGAAGTTGCGGGATTGCGAGTGGACAGGCGCCTACCTCGTGCGCCGAGTGCGGGCAGCAGCGCCAGGCAGAGCAGGGGCGCCAGGAGCGGCGGCATGCCTGCCCGCCCGCTGCCCGCTGCGCCCGGGCGGAGGCCTTCTGCGCTGGGCCGGCGGGGCGAGGGCGCACACGAGCGCGCCGGATGGTCCCGCGGGCGGCGGCCCACTACTGCCCTCTCTGTCCCGGCTAGCAGGCGGCGCTAGGCTCTTGTGGTCTCCCGGGCCCCACTGGGCGCCCAGCTCGTTCCTTCGCTAAGCTCGCGCTCGCGCCCGCGCCCGCGCCCAGCGCCCAGCGCCCCCTGCGCTCCCTCCCGCGGCCGCGGCACTACTGAGGCGCAGGGCCGAGGTGCGCTCCGCCCCCGGGAGCCCGCCCCGCCCGCCCTGCCCCGGGCCACGCCCCCTCCGAATCTTCCGTGCCCCTCGCCCCCTCCGTGGCCGCACCCCTCCGCGTGCCGGGTCCGGCCCTGCGCCTCCGGCGGCTAGGGCGCGCGTCCGAATATAGCCCCTTCGGAGTAGAGGGGCACCGGGGAGGGAGTTGAGAGCGGGCGCCTAGGGACTATTTCTCGCTGAAAAGTTTTCAGACCGAAAGTTTGAAACAGAGCTGCGGAAGGATCCGGCTCTGGTTGTCGCCCCGCTTAGCGACAATTGGCGACGGAAATTTGCATCTCAATAGCAGAGGCGGCCCGGGAAGAGTGGGGAAGGCGAGGCCCCGGGGAGCCGTGTCCGTTGGGGCACGGGACCTGGCTAGGTGGGGAGGAGCAGCTGAGGCCAAGTTTGCGTCCCTAACCCAGTAGCCTCACTCCCAGGAGCCCCGAGGCCACGGCTCTAAGCGTCGGTGGGATCGAGGCCAGATACCTCTCGCGGTGACTTCCGAAGCCCTTGACCGTGAAAGGTGGTGGCGCCACGGCCGCAGCCTCTGGAGAGGGAGCGGGGCGCCTGGAGTGAACAACCTAGTGCCAGTGCCTCGCCGAACGGATTCCCCAGGAGGGACCCGCGCCTAGACAAGTCCGTGGTCACTATGTTCCTCCTGCCCCGGGCGCCGCCCGCCTAAGGTGGCCCCTGAAAGCGCACGCGGGTCAGGCAGACCCTCTGCTAGCGCCACCACAGCCCCTCCCACGTGTTCCTTCCGGCTGATTTATTTCTCCACCGCGATGCCAGACATGGGCATCCTGTGCCAAGCCGGGTTTAGCGCTAGGCGTCCAAAACGCAAGCAGGGAATTCCTGCGCCGCCGAAGTTCACGGCCTCACTCTAAGGCGGAACAGCGCCCCCCGCCATCCCAACGTAGGGTAGTGAGTGCAGTGATGGAGGCGCACATCCTGCAAACCCTCCCCAGTGGAAGGTGGTGCCTGAGGGCAGCCCTAGCTGAGTGACTAGGCGGTTGAAAGCAGGGATGGGGGGTAGTAAGAGAGCCCCGAAAGTCCCAAAGGTCCTGGAGGCTGTGGTGGAGGCGCAGGAATGGGGCCGACTTCACACCTGACTCCAGCCTGCCTTTTTTGGCACACCTGTCGCAAGGAGTGGTGTGCAATCTTGAACCGCCAATCCCTTCTAATCCCCGCCCCCCCCCCAACTTCCCCCTAAACTGGCCTCATTTCTCAGAGCCAGGGTAACATCTTGGGGTCAGTGCCCAGGAGAGGAGGCGCCTGGAGGCATCAGGGATGTTTATATAACAGCGGCTGCAGCCTGGAGGAGCCGATTTTCCATAGAAGGAAGAGCGGGACTGGGCAGTTCCCAGGCTCAAGATCACACACCACGTGCCTCTCTGTTCCGCAGGTCTGAGGGCCTGGGGGGACTGCTCCAATTGTGTGCTTGCATTGGTGGGTCTGAAGCCTTTGCCTGGAAGCAGGTTCTCAGCCTTCTGCCTGCAGACAGCACCTCCACTCTGGGCTTCCTGCCTCTGCCCCCAGGGAGGAGAGTGGTCAGCTTGGTGGCAGCTGTCCCCCCACTCAGGAGATGGACACACGCAGCCTATATCACAGATACGGGCACACAGGCGTGAGGGAGGGCACAGGTCTGGGCCTCCCAGGCTCCCCATCCCTGCACAACCTGCAGCTGGACTGCCTTGGATAACTGGGGGCTGAGGAAAGGCCAGAGGTGGGGATGGGCTCCTAGCAAGTGGGCATAAAGCATTTTCATTCATAAATTCCTTTTCACCAGGCCAGAGGGCCTGGCAGCGAGATTTCGGGTTCTGACTAACCTGGAAACAAGTCCTGATGGCCTGGGGCCTGGAGACCTCCTGCAGGTCAAGTGGGCAGCCCTAAGCAGTGGGCACTGGGGGCCCTAGGAGGAACATGAAGGCAGGAATTTGTGGGCACAGCAGCTGATACAGAAACACAACGACAGAGTGAACATTGGGAGCCCAAGAAGCTGACCGACGGGTGCAGCACAGCAAGGCCTTGCTAGTGGGAAGTCACTCCAGGCTTCCTGTCCCTGTCTACAGTGGGAGCCAGGACAAGGTTCCCAGGGTACACTTAGGGGGTCCACCAAGTGAAAGTTGCTCTCACATTGGCTGGGGAACCTAGAACAGGGGTGAGGCTGCAGGACCTGGTGTGCAGAGGGGAGGCCAAGAGTGTCTGGCAGCCACACCTATAGGGCCATCTGCAGGCGCTGATGGGGAGAAGCCCCTCTGACTGTGTACCCCAGGCAAACTGAATCAGGTCATCTCCCCTCTTTCTTGTCTTCAGAGATATTGGGGTTCCCTAATGACTTTGACCCACCCCAGCCCTTCCTGTGAAGCCAATGCCAGCACTTCTAAGAGCAGAGCACACCGCTAAAAAAATCAAAAGGCAAGTGTGGCTGACCAGCACAGGGGAGCATTTATGGAGCTCCTGCTGCATACTCACCCCAGGCACCATGTGGCACCAGGACAGACATTAGAACCATCCAGGTGACCTTAAAACAGATGAAGTCCTGCTCTAGCACCAGAGAGATTTGTTCTGCAGGTGTGTAGAGAAGTCAGCATGTTTAGAGCCCCCAGGAGAATCTGACAGGACTTTGCATTCCATCTTGGGCCACTGGTCCCTTTCCTTCCTACAAGGTTTCATCTTGGTACTTGCTCCCCTGTGACTCAGCCCCACTGCAGGACAGGTAGCATGCAGCTCCCTGCTCTTTAGGAGGCAAGTTGAGGCTCAGCTGTGTCATGATGAGACTGGTTCAAAGTCAGGCCAGGTCCAGGCCTTGGTCTTCAACTGCTATTGTCAACTAGGGCAGGTGGGGTCCTGGCTGTTTGTGTATACGACAGGGCTGTGGATGCTGCCCCCACCCCCAGCTGAGCTGGATTCAGACTGACATTGGAGGGCTTCACCTGCACTTTGAGGATGGAGAGACAGGATTCCCAGGGAGGTGCCATCTGGGAGTGGAGTTTGCCTCCCTGCCCATTCCCATGCAGAGTGGGTCTCCCAGGCCAGATGTGCATCCAGCTGCCCGGGGCCTCCTGCAGGTGCTGGGCATCTCCTCTCACACCCTGCACACTAGCATTCAGTGTCAGGTGACTTCCCTAGTCTCATCCCCAGCCTCATCTTCTGACGTGACCTCTCCCCTGTTTGTCCCTGAACAGCTCCTCAGCCTTGATGTCCTCCATGGAGCCATCTCAGAGCCCCTCAGCCTCCTGCTCCAACCCTGACCTGCCCACATTGGCTGTGGCTTCTGGGGCACACATGTCCCTTGCGAGTCCCAAACTCATGTGAGATGCTCCAGAAGGTTTGCTGACTGCCCTGTGTCTAAGAGATGCTGATAGGGTACAGGGCTGGGGGAGCCACTCAGGGTCTAGCTCAGTACACACCTGCTGGGTAGCTGCCTGGCCATCACTGCCTCCAGGTGCCTGGTGGGTTCCCTGGGCCCAGCTGCAGGTACAGCAGCCCCCAGGTGTGGCTAAGACTGTGCCCGGGGCCATCTGGTCCACTCAGGAGCTCATGCTGCCCATGAGTCCCGGGCAGGAGAGCCAGTACGCCAGAGGCAGGCCCCGCTGGTCCCCCCACACACACATTGCTGGGGAGGGTGTTGCCCGGGCAAGTCCCCAGACAGGTACCAGGCCTTCTGAGTTGGTGAGCTGGTAAGGCCCTGCTATAGTGTGAGTTTGAGGGCTGCAGATCCAGCCATGGGGTAGACCGGGTGTGTGGGTCCAGATGCACTGCAGGCTGGGCAGTGGGTGCAGGCCTCAGGCAGAGACCATCTAACTGTCCCTGGTGGCTCAGGGCTCTCTCTGACTCACTGCCTGCTGCCTGTTGCCAGAGTCCTTGGACTGTTCTGAACATATAGCCCGACTTTGGGCCCAGAAAAGACAGCAGATGGCTCTAACTTTGAGAAGGAAAGACCCCACTTAGACCTTTCTAGGCCCCAGACCCCAGATCCCCTCAGCTGCCCAAAGAGTCTAGGCTGAGCTGGACCTGGGGCTGGGTCACTCAGGGGGCAGTGCCCTCCTCTGCAGTATTCTGGGAGGTCAGGGAGATAGTGAGGCAGTGCCCACAAGATACCCTAGGCGTCATGTGGGTTGGGGTACGTGTGCTAAGAAAGCTGCTAGACCCTCCAAAATTGGGGGGTTTTGTAGAGGAGGAACATCAGGAGGGTGGGATCAGGAGGCCCCTCCAGGCTGGCACTGGCTGGGGGCTTGGGCCCACAGGGATGTTGTCAGGACACCCCTCTCACCAACTGGCATCGAGGCTCTGAGTATTGCTGTGGGACCTGGCATGGCCCCCAGTCTGCCCACAACCCCCCACACTCCCAAATCCTGAACAGCCCAAGGACCCCTGCAGAGCCCGTGGGAGGGGCACTTCCACCATCCCTGGCCTCCTGCCTGCAGCAAGCAGCTCACAACTCTCTCCAGAAAGAAAAGGCCCTGGGGGACGAAACTGCTGGTCCCGCCCCTCACCCTGACAAACTCAGAGCCTCTGAGGGGTGAGTCACTGGAGAAGCCAGGCCGGGCTGAGTCCCAGCTCCTCTCTCTCTCCTTCCTCTTCTCCTTCCTTCTTCCTTATCCCTCCTTTCCTCCTCCTCTTTTTTTCTTTTTTCTCTTTCTTTCCTCTCTCCTGCCCTCCCTCCCCCACTTTCCTTCCTCCTTCCCATCCTTCCCTTTCTTCCTTTCTGGGGATAAAAATAGCTGGAAAGCTCCCTTTTAAGAAAAAGTTCACTTTAATTTTCATAGGAAAGATATAGTCTGCACAAAGCAGAATCCTCTACCCCCAAAGGAATCACCTCCAGGAGCCACAAGCCCCTGCAGAACCTTTGTCCTCGCTCTGTACCCACGGGGTGCCCAATGCCTGGGGTGCAGCCAGGGCCTTCCTGAGCCTCAGCCACCCGAGTTTCCCAGGGCTGCCTGGGTTTCCTCCCATTTGCTCCAGACACATTTAAACATGTTTAGAACTTCCGCCCTCCCCCATGCTTTCCCCCATGGACCCCTCTGAAAATGAAAATGTGCCTGGAAATCAGGGCTTGGGTTACAGAGCGCTCAGGGAGTTATGTTCACGGAGCAGTGAGGCGCAGGCATCAGCAGGTACTGCACATCTGTGAGCTATTTTCGGGTCTCTGGGGGAAGGGAAAAAACCCCAACAATTCTTAAGTAAAACCAGAATTCTTCTATATTTTTGCTTTGACAGCTAAGGAAAATTTTTGCCAAAAACCAGAGGCGCTGCTGAGTGTTGGCGTGGGAATGTTGGTTTAGTCAGAGACTTGCTCCGGGCCATTTAAATAAAAGCAGGCGCTTTGGTGGCGGATAGAGACTGGCACTTCTGGGACCAAGGAATGGGTTTGCAGTCTTGCTCTCTCTCCCCCTCTCCCCTTTTTTCTCAGCTTCTCCAGGCTCCTTATCATCACAATCAGCATTTCACTGCTAAACATTTGGTACAATAATTTTGGTGCAAAATCAGTGAGAAAAGCCCAAGTCTTTGACACGTGGTAACTGCACTTCCCAGCTGGAGGAGCAGATTTCTCAGCACCTCCTGGAGCCTGTCTCCGAGGGATACTTCAGCCAGCCGCTGGAGGGTCTTTGCACAGCATGAATCAGTTGAGGTCTCATGGGGGGAGAGACAATAAAAATACTTGCCATGGTGTGGAAGCCAGGCAGCCATGAGATTAGGTGTAGGTTCTCAGGGGCTCCCAGCGGTGAGGTGGGGGCGAGAGGACCCCAGCCCTGGCAGGCAGCCATGGGAGCCCCAGATGCCAAGGGGACCCACATTTGGGACCTGAATTCAGGATGCACCTTAGGAAATGAGAGCGACTATGCCCAGAACAACAGATCTTGCTGGTCCTAATGAGGATGCCTCACTTCCACAGCCCTCAGGACCTAAAGGGCCCCAGGGGTGGGGCAGTTGGGTTTTCCACCCTTTGGTTCTCACCCATCAAAAGGAAGCTGGTTCCCTTTGACTAAGGGCCGGGCTGGAAGGGGTACTGACTCTTCCAGTGAGGGCATGTGCAGGGAGCACCCCTCTGACACCACCCTTTGGTGACACTGGGCCCGCTGGAGAGTCCCTCCATGCCTGCATGACTATCAGGCAGGGGCAGGGGGTGGGGGGCTGCTCTCCCTGTCCCGGGGGACCCTCACTCCTAGAGAGGTCTGTCCTATCCCCTGGAGCTAAGGGTCCTGAGTGTGGTTGTAAGGACACCTGCCCCTCACTCAGAGCAGCAGCCACCTTTGTGGATCCATTTTCCCCACCCCTGGGCCCTGGGAAGATTCCCCCCAGAGCCCCAGGCCCTGGGAAGTGGGGTGGGGAGGGTGGGGAGAGGAGAGCCGTGGGGCCTTGTCCCTCCCTGGTCTCAGGGTCTCAGGGACCCTGACCAAGGTGGCAGCACTGGGCAGGCCTTTCATCACCTGTCCATTGGTCTGTCTGTCTACCTGTTGGTCAGCTGTGATAGGCCTTGTACCTATGCTAAGAACCCACAGGGCCCCACCTCTCCCATCACTGAACCTAGGTCCAGTCTCCAGCAAACCCCCACCCTGGGCACAGAAGGCTGGTAAAGGGCCAGAGCAGGTGCTCAGGGCAGAGGGCACTTTTAGAGGGTATAAGCTGGGGGAAGCAACGCCATTGTCTTAAGTTTTAAGGTCTTAAAACCTGGGAGCAGGGCAGGTGGGAGGGAGGGAGCCCTGAGGGGCAGTGACAAGGTTTCTGAGACCTCAGGCTCTATTTCTCAAGCCCTTTCTCTGCCTGCAAGGTCCTGATAGAAGTAAGGAGATGGTGAACAGATGCGTCCATGTGCTTGAGCACGTCCTTGTGGCCTGTACAGGTCATGGGATCAGGGAGGCAAGTGCTGGGCCATGTCTGGGCCATGTCCAGGCAGGAGGCTCCTTGAGGAGGTGACACAGGAGCAGAGATCTGAGGAAGTAAGGGGATGGCTTTCAGGTGTATGTGGAAGAATGTTCTGGCAAAGCAGCTCTCAGCATGCTCCCTCTGCTGTCTTCACCCTGCTCTTAGATCTGTATCTGTAGGGACCAGCCACAGAGCCCAAAGGGTTGACAGTAGCTAACACTTGCTCATGATCCAGCCTGGCCAGGCCCTGGGGCAGCCACAGGCCTGGGGGGTTGGTCCCATCACCCACCAGGGCAAAGTCAGCCCAGCCCACACCCTTCCCTCCCTCGCCTGCAGGGAAAGCGTGCCTGTTTATCATGGCACGCTTAACATTCATGGGATGTTATGGGTTAACTCCTCTTGCTGCCAGAACATGTGAATGGGACCCAATTTGGAAATAAGACTCTTGTAGGTGTGTCAAGTTAAAATAAGGTCAGAGTGGGTTAGAGTGGGCCCTAACCCAACAATCATTGTCCTCTGGAAAAGAGGGAAATTTGGACACAGGGAAGAGGTTATGGAAGACAGGTGGAGACTGGAGAGACCCAGCCCCTAGCCAGGGAGCATCAGGGTGTACCAGCAACCGGCAGACGCTGGCAGAGGCAGGACCGGTCTCTGCTCCCCCCACCCCAAGGGCGTGGCCCTACTGCATCGATTTTGCCCTTCTGGGCTCCAGAACTAAGACAACATAAATTTCTGTGGTTTGAAGACACCAGGTTTAAGGCCAGGAAATTAATAAAAGGGGAAAGGTACTTTAACACAGACAAAGATGGTCTTTGAATTTCATAAGCTTTACACAGGCTGTGAGAGGCTGGCTGGGGAAGCAGGACCTCTCTGAGGCCTGCGGGGCACCTGCCTCCCTGCTCACCTGCTGGCTCCTGGCTACAGCAGCGCTCTCTTTGGGGAAACTGCAGGATGAGGAGCCTTCATGTCTGTTAAATTACAAAGTAGGAGGGTGTGTGTCCCGTGTCTGCCCATCATGGCTCTGGGCGGATCCACTTCATGCTACACAGAGGGCTGACTCTTGTTCCCTGTTGGGGCAAAAAAATTGCTTAAAGGTGACACCACTGGAACTTGAACTACCACTGTTCCCGAACACACCAACCCAAATGGGGCCAACCCCGTGACTGAGGCAGGACTCAAGGCTTTCCAAAAAATGCACAAAAGAAACATAATGGCAAAAAACGCCTCTTTGGGCTACCAGTATGTCCAGCTTTCTTAATCCAAACCCATTGGCCCAGCCTTTCCCAAGGAGGGGACAGAACTACCAAAGGAGCCTGGTTCAGGTTACAACATCCCAACTTGGCTTCAAACTCGGAAACTAAATAAGGGCAGATTCAAATTCCATGTGACTCAGGTGAAAAGTGGGGACTGGGCATCCCGAGACTGCAGCTGTGTCTGCGGTTATTTGCCCTGGGGGCTGGCCCTATTTGGAGACCAGGCTGAGGGGTAGCTGGCAGGAAGACCAAGATCCTCTAAGGGACCATGTGGCTTTTCTCTGTAGAATGAGGAAAATGCTTTCTTCACTCTTCATGAATTAGACTCCCTGGAAACCCAACCTGAGCTATGCCCAGCACCCCCGAGGGGCTGACGTCTGGACCCTCACCTTCTCAGCTTAGGTTCTGAAGCATTGGTTCTTTTATGTGGTGCTTTTTTATTAGAGACAAAGTTAGGAGTCTCATCCTCTGCTTCTAACTCAGACATAGGAAAACTCAGGTTAACTTGAACCCAGAAGAAGGAAGGGTTAGCATGAAAAGCCCCTGCCAGAGTGTGAGCTCTTGGCCCGAACAGCCAGTGCGCCCCCATAGCATGGTGACATTGTCATGAGCAGACCTCCTTAATCACAAGCAGATAGCGATGAAGAGGATGGTGCAGCCCCAGCTGCCTGGACTGCTTTCAGGTCCTAGGGGCAAGTGGCAACTCACTTGTCCCACCCCAAGCAGGGGTGTGAAGCTGCCCAATATATGCAACCCCCTCAAAGGGGTCAGCCTGAGGACCTCGGGGGCCTGTGCAGCTTGCTTTCTCCTAAAAGGTAGCTTATTGATTCCTGACAGCAGGGAGGTAGCACCGTACAGCATCTAGCTCAAGGACACTGGGATTGTCTGGGCACCTGCTCGTGGCTGCTGGCCTTGGTGGAGCAGCCAACCCTCTGAGACACCCTTCCCTCCCTGTAGAAAGCATGGGGCACAGTGGGGCAGCTCTGAGGGCACTTCCAGGCAGTGGTGATGGCCCTGGCTAGGCAGGGTCAGGAGGACAGCTATAGGATTTACTGAAGGCCCTGTAAGTTGCAGCCACCCAGTGGGATTCCAGGGTCCCAGACCCAAAGCAGTTTCCTTCCATGCAAGGGGAAGAGCCCAAGTACCTGTCTCGTAAGGGCAACAGGCTCCCTGAAGAAGGTGGGACCTAGGGTGTCAGGGAGCCCATCCCGGCTGGTGTGGCCTCCAGGGGCAGCCCTCCTACCCCTATTCTCAGCAGGAGGCCCTAGTCCCTTGGAGCCCAGAGCTCAGGAACTGGCTTCCCACCTGACCCCTCCCAACAGGGTGGGCCCTGCCAGTGGGCTCTCTGCTCAGACCCTGCAGCTGCAGGAAGCCTGTCATCCTGAGGGTCCCACTGGCCATAGAGGTGGGGAACAATCAAGGTAGGGACACAGACAGGACACAAAACCTCTGGCCACAGCTAAGCCCAGGTGGTCTCTGAGCATCCCAAGTAGGGAAATAAAATCAGAGAACCCCAGGGGTGGGGCCACACTTCCAGGAGCCTGGGCTTCACTCTATGGGGACATTTGCTTTTACTTCAAGGCCAGTTTAGAAAAAACAAAAATTTTTGTGCGTACTAGTTATATTTCTCTTACACAAGTAAAAATGGCTTTTTCACCCTGATTATACAAAGGCAAACAGAACAAAACAAAAGAGAAGAAAGTCACACCACCCACAGCAGGGGGCCAAGTTTTAATGGGAACAAGCCCCTCTTTGCTCCTTTCCTTATGGAACCAGCAGTCACAGTCTGGGGATGGGATAGGGTGTGTGGTTGGGACCCGGCTCCTGCCTTTCCCTCAGCTTGTGGGACCCCCTCATGGACCCTTCCCCCAAAGCCCCCACCAAGCCTACTATGCCCATCATGACAGTTCAAAGCCATAGTCCTCTCCTCTCTTCCCCTTCCCTTCCTTTCCCTCTCCTCTCCTTTCCTGAAAGGGTCTCACTCAGTTACCCAGGCTGCAATGTGGTGGTATCATCGCAGCTCACTGCGGTCTCCAACTCCTGGCCTCCAGCCATCCTCCTGCCTCGGCCTCACAAAGTGCTAGGATTACAGGTATGAGCCCTCCTGCCCAGACCCATAGTCATTGTCATAATTCTTCACTCAATACTCTCTCCACCACTGCACGGAGACTCACTGAGGACAGGGTAGGTGGGCCTAGCTTGTTCGGTACAGTGTAGACACTGAGCCTGGGGTGGGTGACCAGGAAAATGGGGCCCCTTGGAGCCAGCACAGGGGAAGCCTTCCCATCTCCACCCTTCCAGTTGTCTCTGCGTTCTCCCAGTGATCACACCCCTTCAGTCATGGGGAGCTCACCCCTTACAGCCCAGACCCTTGGCTTCCCAAGATCATGAAGAGTCTGGGCTCTGGGTGTGCTAGGAACCCTATGTTGGTCTGCTGGAACCAAGTGGAACTAGATGTTAAACTAGAAGAACTATTTTCCAAAAGTAGTAAAGTCTCTCAGGGATGGCTTTTGCCCCAATAGTTGGGGGGAGGCTGTGGCCTGGTCGTGGCCATGGTCAGAGTTACCATGGCCAGCCTGAGTAAGAGCATATGCTGGATGGTGTCCAGAGCTCATCTGAGACTCCCAGGCAGTCTGGCACTAGTCTAAGACCAGTGGCTCTGTGGTGGGGCTGCAGCTGGCCAAAGGGGACTCCGTGGCTCAGGGCCCCAGTGCCTTCCCTGGACCTGGGGTTCTCTACACAGGCTTCTCCTGCAGCCTGGCATCCCAGGAGCTGGGAGAAAATTCCTGAGGAAGCTTTACCCTGAGGTGCCCTGCAGGGCCTGGGAGCGGCACCCCCTCAGGCCTTAGCCCCCTTTGGTGGTGTCCAGCCAAACTGTTCCTTAATCGTTCATGTTACAGTGAGTATTTAAATTTTAAAAATTGATTTTATAGTTTTTTTTTTTTTTTTTTTTTTGATTTTATAGTTTTTTTTTTAGAGTAAAAATGCTATTTGCCCCCAAGTAAGATCCAGCTCTAGAATAAATACACTGTGTTTTGTCTCCTGGATTTGGGTTCTCCTGGTATCTGACAAGTGCCCCAGTTTGATAACCTTCACCTCAACTTTTGACCTTCAGACAGGAGGAGGCCTAGGGCTGGCAGGCCTTGCATTGGGGTAGAACTCACTCATGCCCTGCAGAATTTCCAGAGTCCCTCCCAAAGCCCCAGAGGGAGAGGGTGGGGTTGAACTTCAACCTTTGGAACGAGGACCCCCAATCTGCATGGTTCTCTTGGCCATAATCTGGCATGCTGGGTGACTGGGTAGGTGACTTTTCTGCTCTGTACCTTAGGCTGCCCATCTGTAGAATTAACCCACTTCTGGCACTCATGGGGTAATGAAAAGGGGTAAATGAACACTTGGTGCTTGGCTCTGGGCCTGGCTTGTGGTCAGCACTTTCAGTGAACAGCTGAGGGTTGGGGACCCACTCACTCCCAATCAGCTACCATGTGTTTGGATTTTTGGGTCCAAGGGTAGGCTCAGGCTGGCCAGGACAGTGCAGGTCCCACCTTCCAGGGGAGTTGGTGAGCTGGAGGATCTGAGCTATCTTTGCTGTACTGTGGGCAGGGCTTACTAAGGAGGGAGCACACGCTAAGGCCAAGAAGCCCAGAGATGGACAGAAACAATGTCTGGACAGCATTGCTGGGCCCTGGCTGCAGCCACATCTGAAGGTGTTATTCTGCCAAAGGTTCATTGCCCATAAGATACATACATACTCATCTCCTCCTGCCCCACAGCTGCCAGGGGCTGGGCAAGACTATCCTTCCCCACAAGAGCAGCACTGGGAAACTGAGGCCAGGGAAGGAAGGACAGCATTTGAGGTTATACAAGGAGTTGGGAGCAGATCTAGTGGGAGCCCAGACTTCCAGTCTCCTTCCTTAGAGCCCTCCAGAAGCCTTCTGGCTGGGCGAATAGGCCACTGGCCTGGTTGGCTGGTGTGGGAGTAATAGGCTTCCTGAGCTCTCCTGAGCCCCATGATCAGACATGAAGCAGCCTGAGAAAACCCCTTTGGAACTGACCTCCAAGCTGGAGCAGACCCTTGGCCCAGAGCCTGTCTACCCACTTCCTTCTGTGGCCACTGTGTAGGCCCAGGAGCTGCACCACTGGCTGCCACTGGCCTGGGCCCAGCAGTGGCCACTCTCCCTCCAGCCACAGAGCCCTTTCACTCTCCCCATGCCCGCTTTGTTAGTCCAGAGCCAGCTGGGCTATCTGGCCAGACAGTGGGTTGAGGAGATGGCGGTGGCTCCTCTGGGTAGTGGCCTGACCCAATGTTCCCGCGAATACTGGGCTGTGCCTGTGCCTTTTGTCCTGGGGCCTACAGACGATTCACACTCGGGCTCTCAGGGGACTTCAGAGCTTCACAGCGGGATCAGAGGTGCCTGGGGCCCCTGCCACCAGGCTGCAGTTCTCCTTACTCTTCAAAGAAAGTTCCTGTCTACTGTGCTGCAGCCAGGCTTCGGCACCCTTCTCCTGGCCCCCGGACTCTGTGCCAGGCCCAGGCCGAGCCTGGGAGCTGGCCATGAGCCAACCAGACGCTGCTGGGCCGTGTCTTCCTCTGCTTCTGTTACCAAGTTCCAGAAGGGGTGTGGGGATTTGCACCTACCCCTGTGGTGTCTCCACTGTTGCCTTGGTCAGCCCGTCTCTTCTGTGTTGACCCATCTCTCCTGTCTCAACCTTCTCATCTGCATGAGGGGGCTACTGGTGAGCACACAGGGGAGGAGGAGTGATGGTGGAGGGGATGGCTGAGCCCTGCGGGCGGGACCTCTGCTCAGAGAGCTGCTGGGCCATCTGCTTACCTGACGGAGCTTGGACTGTGCCCTGCCACGGCCAAAGCCCCAGGGCTTTTAGATGCTCACAGGCTCAGGGCTCAGAGCTCAGGCCCTGCTCCTGGGGAAGAGACCAGGGTACCATGTTGGCTAAGATGTGGGAGTGGGAGAGACTGGGTTGAAGGGCAGGGTTGGGAGTCAGGGAGATAGGACTCCTGTCCTAATGTGGACAGTGACCAGAAGTGACCAAGCAGAACCTGATTCCACTGTGCAAAGAGGATTAGCCTCAGGCCACAGCGGAAGGGGCTGAGGAAGGAGAGTCTCATGGAGGGGGGTGTCTTTGGGAGCTTGAGGACAGGCGGTACCCAGGATAGGAGGCAGGGGCCCGCCTCACCTGGGAGGGCACCCTGCAGTCACGTCCACAGATAGCTGTCTGGAGCGGGGTTCTAGGACTTGGTTCTCCAACCTCCTGCCTTGCCCTGGGAATGCTGTGCTGCCCCTGAGTACATCCAGTTTTCTTTTGTAGGAAGCCTCTTCCCAGGATGCCGGGCTCAGCTGTGAAGGCCAGACCGGCTGGGATAGGAAATGGGCTGCTGGGGACTGTCCCCACCTCTGACTCCCTAGCTATACAATCACAGGCAGCCACCTCACCTTACTTTTCTCCTCTGAAAAATAGCTATTTCTTCCTACTCCATTCATCCTAGAAAAGGATAACATGCTGGGTGAATTATAAAGAGTTTCTACTATTTCAGCCAGTCTCTGCACCGCCCAGAACCACACACCACCAGGCCTGAAGCTGTATTGGACACAGGCAATTCACAAAGCAAGGCAGTACTTTACAGTTTGTTTGTTGTGTTTCATGGAACCCTTCCCTGCAGCGTCCTGAGTATGGGACACTGAGCAGACCCTTTTCAACACAATTCCCCAGCCTGGGCTCCTTCTAATGGGCCAACAGGATGTCACTAGCCTGCCCCAAAACCAAACTGACTGCTTGGAAATGTGTTTGTCAGGATGGGGGTGGGCTCACCCAGGCCCCAAGGCAACTTGCTCAGATGCCAACTTCAAGGGCCTCCACTGAAGCCTCCCAGGGCCTTGGGCTGGTAGAGGGCAGTCTGGAAGAGGCCCCTACTTTGCTGCATTAGAGTCTGGGAATAGCTTCCTGCAGGAAGGATGGCTAAGCAGCTGCCGGAGGCCCGAGTCAGACCTGGATGCGGGGTGAGGCACCCCACCCGATCAGCCCAGCTGCCCCCCAAGCCTAGGACCCAGGGGTGAGGGTGAGGCTGAAAATGGACACTGACAGCTGGTCCCGCCAAAGCAGGTCAGGGCCAGCCTCTGGGGTTCGGTAAACAGGAAGATCCCTGGGGAGCCACTGCAAGAAAGGAAGGGGCTGGGTCAAAGGGCTTCATAAAATGTTTAAAATCGGCAGGAAATGGTGACTTCTTAATGTCTGAGTCCCCAGCCCTGCTGAGCCAGCTCTCAGCCCTTGATTCTGTCTGTATAAATTTCAAGGGTGACCTCAGCATGGGCTACAGATGGGCACCTGCCCAGCACCCCTAGATGAAGCCCAGCTACATCCACACAGAAGGGCCTGCCTTCCCCTCGGCCCCCCGCAGTGCAGCATCAGGCCTGCCCAGCACCCCTGGCTAGAGTTGTGCGTGGAGACTGAGGCTGGCCTGGGGTCACCCTGGGGTCGGTGTCAGGTCTCTGTCCCCAAAAGAGCCACTTCATCCACAAAACCCATGAAGAAGCCCAGCATGTCCTTGCAAGATTCCAGGGCCCTTCTGAATCGCCTCCCAAATGTAAATGTGGCCTTGTGTGTCATACCAGGACAATTATTTGGAACCGGGAAACCACACAGAATAAGGCCTCCCAAACCACAGTTTCAAATGGCTGCAGGGCACTTGTGGTCACCCTGTGGTGGGTCTTCACTCTGTGGGCAGGTCCCTACTCCAGAGGGTGGCTCAGCAGAGCGGTCCCTTCTGTACCCAGATGTGGTCCGAGGTTTGTTCTGATAACCGTGTGTAGCAAGAGGCCTAAAATGTTCATACTGTTGACCTGGTGATTCTTCTTCTGGGAGTTTAACCTAAGGAAATAATGCAAAACCCAGAAAACCTGCCACATTATTTATAACCAGGAGAACCTGGAAACAACCCAGAGGTAAGGGGAGGCCTGGTTGCGGAAACATCACTTGTCTAATTGAATAATGTGCAGTTGTTAAGAGTAATGCCTGTGGAAAGTTCTAACAATGTGGCAAATGCTTATTATGTGGCAGGAGGTGGAGAAGCGGATGCGGCGCAGCCTGGCGGAGGGCTGGGCAGCAGAGCTGACCAGAGCATGAACATGAGGTGCACACCGGCCGGAGGAAGCACCCTGGCGTGCCCCAGGCAGGCCTGGGCGGTGGGAAACAGTGGTTTGGATCTCTGCCATGTTCTGCTTGGGCTCCGTCCCCATGACGGTCTATGGTGGGGACCATCCTACAAACTGACATGATTTATGGAGCCCAGTCTTCACCCCAACTCAGAGACCCTCCCATGGGGGCCACGGGGCTCAGGGCTCTAGGGCCTTTCTATTGCTGAGTGGGTTGGAATGAGGGAGGCACCAGGGGAGGGCAACAGGCAGAGGAGCCCCTTGGGGCCTGCCTGGCCTCCAGGGGCATGATTTCTGGGCCCCAGGCCATGGGGATGCTTTAAGCAAGAATGGCTGCAGGGTCTCAGCCCTAAGGAGAAGAGGGGTCAGCCAACCCTTAGGAGCTCCGAGGCCCCTCCTCTGCATCCCCCAAACCTCCATCCCTCACAGATCTGTCTGCAGGCTCCTCTACCTGCCCCACCCCCACCCCCAGGCCAGCCCAGTCACAGGGAGTGCCCATGAATGGAGGAGGAAAATGGGATGGCTGGAGTGTCAGGAGTCTGAGGGGCAGGACCAACCCCCCAACACCATGTGCAGACCCTGGATGGAGAGGGTGGGGGACAAGGACCTGAGACTTGAGGGTTAGTGGGTCCAAAGACATACAGGGCCCCAGGGCAAGGACAGCGGACCCTCTGGCTGAGTTGCCGGGACTTTGGCCCAGGAAGCACCAACTGGGGTTGGCTGGTGGCTGCACCCTCTGATGAGCGGCCAGGGCCTGAAACCTACCCTTGGTAGCTCCTGCTCAGCATGGCCACCCTGGGGTCTGCTCCCCTTAACCAGGGGGGCTGCAGACAGCCTTCCTGCCCCAGGTCGTGGGGGTGGTCCTGAGGGCCGGCTCTGCCCTGTGCTGCATCTGGGTTACTTTGGGGGTTCTGTGGACATGTAGGCCACCTCACCCCTCACAGGCACCACCAGGCCTTGGACTGAAGGCTTCACTCTACCTTTGTCTGACGCATTATCATAGCTCTGTGAGCAGGTTCGCATTAAAGTCAGGGAAACTGAGTCACGTGCTCAGGAAAGTGGCAAAGGCAGGACCAGGTCCAGGCCACCCCGGGAGCCACCTTGAAGGTTCTGAGGATACCCTGGAGTCCCATGCACAACTTTGAGCTTCCAGGAGATGTGCTGGGGAGAGGGTCTGGCCAGAACTCAGAGCCCTAATGACAGCACAAAGGTAGAGAGTTGGGGCTGACATCCTGCAGGCTGGCCTGTGCCTGGTACCCATGCAACTGCCTCTTGCTGGCCTGTCCTTGCCTGGATGCACCTGGGATGCTGGGCAGGGCACTTCTTTCTTTCTTTCCTTTTTTTTTTTCTTGAGACAGAGTCTCACTATGTCATCTTCGGTAGAGTGCTGTGGCGTCACAGCTCACAGCAACCTCAAACTCTTGGGCTTAGACTATTCTCTTGCTTCAGCTTCCCACGTAGCTGGGACTACAGGCGCCCACCACAACGCCCAGCTATTTTTTTGTTGCAGTTGTCATTGTTTAGCAAGCCTGAGCCAGGATTGAACCTGCCAGCTCCGGTGTATGTGGCCGGCGCCCTAGCCACTGAGCTGTGGGTGCCAAGCCAGTGGGCAATTCTTTCTGCAAGAGCCCCAAGGACCTGGAGGACCTGTCCAAAGCCCCGGGCCTCTCTTTTTGGAAAACTGCCCCCAGACCAGAACGGCTGGGAGCTCACTCAGAGGGTGGCCTTCCATCTGGGGGCTTTGCACACCTCCCTGCAAATACTTTCAGTTCTCTCTGCAGTCCTCTTTCAGGGATGACCTTGTAGCAAGGGGAAGGCGGCAGCAGGGAGGGCCTACCCTGCCGCCATGTACCGCGGGTGTGTGGCGTGCCCTAGATAGCACAGACATTTTTCTCACAATTAATCATCTCGATACTCACACAAGATACAAACAATTATGAGGCTAAGTGAGGCTTTTATTAGCTCCTCTTCCCGCTGGCAAGCACTTGGTGGGATGGGCCCGGACACGTCTCCTACAGGCGACTGTGCGGGGCTCCCTCATCCCTTCGCCATGCTTGGGAGTCACTCTCTTCCCTAACGGGGAGCAGTGATGCCCCCAAGTCCAGAGTGCACACCCTCTGGGGACACCCTTCCCAGTGACTCAGATAAGTCTGTCTAATGCCCCAGGGCCTCAGTCTTCCCATCTCACAGTTCGTTGTGAATAACCTTGGGCTGATGGGGGGTTTTCTGGGGACAGGCTGGGGCTAGCAGGCCTGAGCTCTCCCTGTGGTGTGAATGAATGAACAAAAAGGAACGAAGCTCTTGACACAGGCTACCCCGTGGATGAGCTCAGTGAAAGCAGCCAGACGTGCAGGGCTGCGTGCTACAAGATCCCGTCTCTGCGAAATGTCCGGAGCGGGCAAGTCCACAGACAGGAAGCAGGTGGGGGCCAGGGGGAGGATTGGCTGCGACAGCTGCACAGAGCCGGGGCTCCTCTGGGGGCACTGAGAGTGTCTGGAGCTAGAAGGAGGTGCGGCTGCAGAGCATTGTGGGTGTACTAAGTGCCGCTGAAGGGTGCAGTTTGAAATGGTTACTTTACGTGAAGTGAATTACAACCCCATTTTAAAAACTAAAGAATGGGTGGGGCTCTCTGGTTGTAGGCCCAGGCCCCAGCTCAGGGAGCCAAGAGGAAAGGGACCTGCTCAAGGGAGATGGGTGGGCTGGGACCCAGGCGAAGCAGACCTGCAGAGGAGGCACCCTGACTCAGTTTCCCCTTCTGAAACACAGGTCCAGGACATGCCTGTGCTCCTGAGGGCATTCTTGATGACCGGGACAGGCTGAACCAGACATGTGGAGCAGTTGGGAGTGGGCCAGCCAGAGCTCCCACCCATGTCCGGGTGGCTGGCAGCTCTAGCAAGGCCTGGCCCTGTGCCTAGCAGTTCCTGTCCACCTGTCCCCCAGGCCCCTCACCATGGGGCCAGGCCCCCCGTTCAAGCTGCTCTGAGCCAGGCAGGGCAAGGGATAAGGTGGTTAGCCGGGCAGCATCCTCAGCCAGGGCCAAAGCTGGGCCGAGTCCCATTTCCTGTCAGGTCCCAACTAGCTCTTGGGCCTTGACTAGTTCGAGGGTTCAGGCCCCAGGTCCTCTGCCTTGATGAGTCCCATAGCAGGCACCAGGAGGGTGGTAGTGCAGACCCCATTCTCTGTCCTGCTGTTCCAGGCTGCCTGTGGGGACCCAGGCCTCACACTGCTGGACCCACCTACTTGCTTGCAGCTGAGCCACCAAGTTTAAGTCCCTTCCCCTGCCTGGCCACCACACACTAAACCACCTCTTAAAAGAACCCTCCAGGTCTTCATCCCTTCCTGCAGGGTGAGTCCCCTTGTACCCCTTCCTCCACTGCCCACCCCCACTCCTCAGAAGAGTCGGGATTCCAGGGTGTCAGGGGCTTTCACCCCCTCAGCACCCAGCCCAGTTCCCCTGGTGACTGACTATCCACAGCTACGCTTGGTGTGCCAGGTGGGGGCCCCTGCAGCCACACTCTGGAGCCCTGGGCCTGGGAGCAGACCTATGGGTCTGGCCTGGGTGAGGGGAGGAGGAGAGAAGCAGACTTCCCCAGTGATGGGCCTCTATGGGGCTACTGCCCCCTCCTGCCCCCCCCTAGGGCTGTGGGATGAGGGGAGCAGCCCAGAGGGGCAGGCGCTCAAGGACACCCCACCCAAGCGGCAGGCCATACTAGAGGCAGCTCCAGGGTTAGGGTTAGGGTTAGGGTTAGGGTTAGCCCATAGTCATGCCAGGCTATGGTCAGGGAGAAGCTCTCTCTGCAGTGGCCACTTTTCTGGCCTACAGGTGGGCGGGCAGACTGGGCCTTGGCTGTAGCTCCTGGCTCAGGCCCCCACCCCAGCCCCACAGCTATTTGCTGGGGTTGGCACAGGCTGTGTTTGGTGTCCCAGACCACTTAGACTCCCTGACTATTAAGCCCTGGCCAGGTGGTCAGGCCTCTGTCCTCTGTCTGGGCTCACTGTCCCCTCCACCCCTCTGTCCTTTGCCCTCTCCCCACCAGGACTGACCTGCCATGCCCCTAGAAGCTCCTGAACCCACCTGCACAGCTCTCCTTCCCCTAGTGGGTGTTCTGTCCCTCCTCTGCCCAGTCCCCAGGGGAGCCAGGGGAGCTGCTTCACCACATGCTGAGAGGAGGGAGGAACCGCTTGCCCCACACTTGGAATGAGCCATCCTCTCCATTCCTTGATTCCCTCACAGGCCCCCCAGGGACCGGGTGGTCCCTGCTGCTGTGCTGCCTGTTAGTGGCCATCTGCAGAGGCCACGGACACTGGGACAGGGATGGTCAGGCCTTGTGCACCCTCCTCAGCTCTCCACCGCCTCCACAGAAAACCAGCTTTCAGGAAAGCAAGATATTCCACCACAAGGGCAGAGGGAGGCCCAGACCCCATGCCTCGGGCCTCCTCTTCCCCTAGGTCCCAGCCCGTCCTCGCCCTTGTCCTCCTGCCCTGTCCCTGTGACCCCTTACACTTGCCTATAGCCCTCCTGCCATCACTCCCATGTGGGTCCCTGCCTAGTGTGCCCTCCCCGTGCCCCCCACCGCAAGCCCAGGAGCGGTGTGTGGGTCAGCCTAGCAGTGCCGCTGGGTGGGCACCCCTGACATTTCCCAGCCTCCCATATGTTTGCCTCCCATATCCCAGGAGGCAGGTGCCATCTGTCACTACCACCCCTGTTTCACAGATGGAGACGCAACACCTCCAACATACAGAGCTAAGCATGGCCTTACCATGGCACCATGTACCCTCAGCCACAACAGTTCTGCAGTCTCAAAGTGGGACTCAGAGGAGCCCAAATTTGGGGTGCTGAGGGCAGCGTGAGAGTAGGTTGGCACCCTCGACTGACATTTCATAGTCCCATTTATGGCTGAGGCTGTGGCTTCGAGCTTGGGCATGTCATTTGACCTGGGGCCTGTGCAGCTGACTCTAAGTGGCCTCCTCTTTCTAGCGTGGCCAGCTCCGGTCCCTGGGGTCCTCTCCATCCTGGCCTTTCCCTGTTTCCTATGAGGTCTGCTGGGGAATCTGAAGGGCACTCGAGGGAGAGGAGCCAGGTCGTGGGGATCTGCAGAGACTTCTGCGCTGCTGTCTGTCACCTAACAGTTGCCTCTGGAAGTCTGACACTTGCCCCCGAGTCTGCAGCCCTAGCCTTGGCTTTGTGTGGGGAGTCTGCAGGACGGACCTCACACGGGCTTCTGACCTGGCCCTCCTGGCCCTTGGCCTGTCAGTCAAGAGGCCTTGCTTTTCTCCCATCCTTTGTGGGTTTCCTTCCTCCCTCTCTCCCCTTCTGCCCCTCTCTTTTTCCCATCTCTCTATGCCCCTTCCCACCCTGGCCGAAAGCAGATACCTTCTCAGGGTGGGATCTCCTGTCTGAAGTCACTAAGACCAAGAAGAAGGCTATAGGACTGCTGGCAACTGTGGCTGCCCAAGTCAATGAGCTCCCTTGAGTTGTGCAGTGCACAACCTATCCCACTGTGGTTGGCAGACCTCAATCTTGGTGCTTAAACCTGGCCAATCTCATCCCTCCCCACCCCCTTCCCTGAAAGGCACGAGTAACAGGAAGATTCAGAAGCCTTGGCAAGGTCGTGCTAGGCTGGCCATTGCTGGAGGACTGGCCCCTCAGTGGCTCAGGCGGCATTCCTGGGATGTTTCTGCCCCATTCAGCCACCAAGGCACTTTCTATGCAAACACAGGGCCTCTCACAATGGTCCCCACCAGACTCTCACCCCCAGGCCCCCAGCCCTCCCCATCCACATTGTCTTCCCTTTGGGGAGGAGCAGAGAGTGGGGAAACAGGGACTGTCTTTCTGGGAGAAAGAGAATGGCCATGCAAATGAGATGCTGATGAATGCGCCAGCATGCCCCAGAAACTCAGTCCTGGCAGCTGCCCCCACCCCAGTCCAGAGGGAGGGGCAGTCCACCTCCATGTCCCTCCCTCAGCCTGGACCATGGGAATGTCCTTAGGGTGGGCGGCTTGCTCATCGCTGCCTTGGGCTTGCTCACTCCCTACCCTGGCCTGGTTGGCACCCCCTGACCCCTGTGGGTTGGGCCCCCACAGCATGGCCCTTGTCACAAAAGATTGTTATCATCCACTTGTGACTTATCTTTTTGTCCCCTCTACCAGGTCTGATTTGAGAGGACAGGGCCTACCTTGGTCAGAGGTAAATTCGACTGCCCAGAACAAGTGTTTGATGAATGAAGAAGCAACTTCATCCTTCCCCACCTCCTCCCACACCCCCAGAGCCCTGACCCAGATCTGGAACACATGGCCCCTCACTTACTCCCCCTCCCCTGCTGCCCTCCCTGCCTCTCCTAGAGGCCGAATTCCCTTTTGCGCTTGTATTCCGATGGCTGAGAATTCAACAAGGGCCCAATGGGCACACTGAGAAAAGCTTCCCCAAGACCCCACGTTGGGTTCCAGCATCCTTCCCAAAGGCAACAGAGGCAGCCGGAGTCCTGAGGGCCATTCCCAGAAAAGGTTCTACACGCAGGTAGGGCATATATGTTGAGCTTGGGTCCCTCTACCTGCCCTCTGCCCACACTAACAGGCGCCACTCTCTTCACTTATAATATGGAACTTAGAAATGGCCCCTCACATGACCTGAAGGCTTCCTTCTTTAGCCTTTCCTTTGCCCAGGAGACAGAGTGAGTCCCTGTCTGAAAAAACAACAAAAAGAAAGAAAAGAAAAGAACAGAACAGGAAAAGGAATGTACAAATCCTAGGAAAGTCTCAGCCAGCAGAACTAAAGACTCCACCTTCCCTGTCCCTCCCTGGGCTGTGTCCTGCACCCCATCCTCCGCCTGGACACCTCCCTGCTGCCTGCTGCTACATCCCAGACAAAGGTCATGCTCTGGCCAGGCAGCCTCTCTCTAGGTTTCAATACTCACCTGTCCCTCACTCTTCAGGCTGTCCTGTCCCAAGCTCAGTCTGTAGTTTATGACATCCCCTCAGGTCACCTCATTTGAGTGCACTGTTTACTCTGCACTCTGAATTATATGACTGTACCTTATCATTGAATAGCTCAAAAGAAAAAAAAAATCCAATAGTCATCCTCACTGGTATCCAGGACGCTCTGACAAAATTTAACAAAGTGTGTGTGTGTTTTGTTTTTTGTTTTGTTTTTGAGACAGCATCTTACTCTGTCGCCCAGGGTAGAGTGCTGTGGTGTCACAGCTCACAGCAACCTCAGACTCCTGGGCTCAAGTGATTCTCTTGCCTCAGCCTTCCAGGTAGCTGGGACTACAGGTGCCCACCACAATGCCCAGCTAATTTTTCTATTTTTAGTTGAGATGGGGTCTCCATCTTGCTCAGGCTGGTCTGGAACTCCTGAGCTCAGGTGATCCTCCTGCCTCAGCCTCTTAGAATGCTGGGATTACAGGCCTGAGCCACAGTACTCAGCCTATACATTGGTTTCCAAAGTGAAATTTGTAGTTTTCATATTTTGGTGCAATTTTAGCTGGTTTTGGTATTAATAGTGCTGTCTTCATAAAATAAATTTGGGATAGCACCTGTAGCTCAATGGGTAGGGCACCGCCCACATACACCCAGGATGGCGGGTTGAACCCGGCCCGGGTCTGCTAAACAACAATGACAACCGTGGCAGGCGCCTGTAGTCCCAGCTACTTGGGAGGCAGAGGCAAGAGAATCATTTAAGCCCAAGAGTTGGAGGTTGCTGTGAGCCGTGATGCTACGGCACTCTACCAAGGGCGGCATAATGAGGCTCTGTCAAAGGAAAGAAAGAGAGAAGGAAGGAAGGAAGGAAAGAAGGAAGGAAGGAAGGAAGGAAAGAAGGAAGGAAAGAAAGAATTTGTACTTTTCTTGTACTTCTTTTATTTTTTTTTTTCTCCCCTATAGGCTAAAACAGATTCAACAGTTTTAATGCCCTACCTGAGGTTTGGTAGGACCTTGCTCCTGATTGATTCCTTGGTCAGGGATGGGAGGGAAACTGACAACTTTCTTCTCTGGCCGCTGATACACTTAGATTGGTGTTAGTTTTTATTTATTTATTTATTTATTTTTGAGTCTCCCTATGTTGCCCTCACTAGAGTGCTGTGGCATCACAGCTCACAGCAACCTCAGACTCACAGACTTAAGCAATTCTCTTGCCTCAGCCTCTCAAGTAGCCTGGCTGCTGGTGTAAGGTTTGGTTAAAATTGTCCATTTTGTCCAGTTGTGTTGCATTGGACCAAATCCATTGGCACCAAGCTGAGGGCAGTGGCCCCTAAGAATCCCTCTATCCCTGAGTTCTGTCCCCACTTCCACTGCCTCCCTCGGAAATTCCTGCAGTCACTGTGCTCCGCTGGAGGCCGTGCCACCTAGACATCACACAAAATCCAGTTACCTAGAACATCAACCACAGAGCTTTGCTGTTCTAAGAAGACCTCAGAGATATCTGTCTCAGCTCCTCCACTGGTACAGGGGGAAACTGAGGCACAGAGCAGTAGTGTGATGTGTTGAAGTTCACAAAAGATGGCAGAGGAGTCAGGCGTTGACCACCACCAGCACCAGCGTTTGTTAAGCGCCTACTAGGTGTCAGGCAGACATGTCTAACTTCCTCCTCTCCTTCAAGGCTGGGCTGGGCACCTTTAGTCCCAGAGAGGAGAGAGAGGCTCGGGGCTGGTGGGGGTGGGAACCAGGCATGGAACCCTCCAGGGCCTGCTGGCTCCCGCCCCCAGAGCTGCCAGCCACAGAATTCTGGGTATTGACCTCTGTCAGGAGTGGGGTGTAGGACGTGTGGCCTGGCGGAGGCTTGGATCCCAGGCTGCAGTTAGGAGCCCCTGGGAGCCAGTCAGGTCAGCCCAGAGGAGGAGCTGACGCAGAGGTCAGGCTTGAGGGCCTAGGAAGGTGGCTGCTCTCTTGCCCAGCTGAGTGACCACGGTAGGATAGCAGCCTAGGCCCCTGCCTTCCTGTCTCTGTGAGGGATTCTGGGGTCCTGGTGGAGGTGGGAAACACGGCTGGGCCTGGCTTATTTGGCGGGGTGTGCTCTCTCTGCCAGTCTCATCTTGGGACTGGGCACTGAGAGCTCCAGAGATGGCCTCAGTGTCCCGATGAACTGTGCACCCATCAGCCTGTCCCCCATAGCATCTCACTGCTCAGCTCAGGGCTGGCATGGAGAAGGGGCTTGTGCGATAATGGGGTCTAGGCCTGTTCTCTGTGAGCCAGGGGTTCTGGGGGATAGCCAGAGCCCCCATCCTCAGTCCTAGGGCTCTCCTACCTTGGGCCAGCACAGTGGACTCAGGCAGCACTCAGCTTGTGGAGCAAGGTGGGGAGGCTAGCTGGGGAGGGGAGGCAAGAGTGGGAGCAGGGACAACGTCTAGGGCTGTGACGAGGTTGGCTGGCCCCAGGGTGGGGGAGGCTGGAGCCCAGGACTTAGATCCCCACCTCCAGCTGAGGCTGTTTCCCAGCTCTCTGTCCACTCTGCAGGACACAGCAAGCCACCTTCTTCCCTCCTGCCTTCTCTGGAGTAATCGGGAAGCCTTTGTTCACTGGGGGATCAGGCTGAATGGTGGCCTGTAAGGGACAAGTCCCCCTCCTCAGCCCCAGGACCTATGAATAGAACTCATTTGGAATACAGATATGGTCACATTAAGGATGGAAAGAAGATTAGCCTGATTACCTGGACAGGCCCTAACTCTAATCCCAGTTGTTCCTACCAGAGACAGAAGAGAGAGACAGACGGAGGGGAGAGACTGGAATGATTCGGCCACAAGCCAAGGACACCTGTAGCCACAGCAGCCAGAAAAGGCAGGAAGTGCCCCCTGGAACAGAGGGAGCACGGCCCTTAGTTTCTTGGCCTCCACAACTGGGAGAGAAGCCATTCCTGCCATTTGAAGCCACTGATCTATGGGACTCTGGGCAGCCCTGACACTGCCACACCTGGCGTCTGGGCATGTCTCTCTCATGTGCCTCCTCTTCTCTGGCCCCTCAGTGCAGAGATCTGGTGGCCAGTGCAGGCCTCCCTTCCCATTCTCCCCTGAGACTTCTGGTCCTGGGCTCCCATATGCTGGAGGTGGCGGGTTCAAACCCAGCCCCGGCCAAAAAAACTGCAAAAAAAAAAAAACATTACTAATTACATTATTTTCCAAAGAAGTTCAAAGCACAGTAAGTATATTCTTTTTTTTTTCCTCAGTATTTGGATCAACATAACTTAAGTGTGCCATGAAATATAAAAGATTGAAAAACATTTATCTAAACAAACAACCTGTAAACAAGGGGAGAGCTGCCAGGAGCAGAGGCCTTTGTGCAGATGCGTGAGGACAGGTGAAACAGCCACCTCTGATTGCTGGGGCAGAGGCTGGGGCTGGCATTTCTCCTAATCATCCTTTTCCATCACGATCATTAGGCTGGCCCAGCAGCTGCCCAGCTCCAGGCTAGCATCCTTGGTTGTGGTCAGGGACTTGAGGTCTCAGAGGATGGGCCCTCCCTGCCCAGCCACTGGGGCCAACTGTCTTCCTGAGTGATGAGAGCTGCTGTCAGGATAGTCTCTGAAAAGCCATGGTGCCACCTGAGCCTCCCTTGGGAGGGTGTCAGGCTGCTGGAGCCCCTTCTGCCCTGCAGTCCAGGGCCCAGCCCCCAGAAACCCTTATTTCCAAGGGGGTGGGAAAGTGCTTTGTAAGACTGTTTTTACAATGAATAAAATAAAGATTTTAAATGACTTGGCAATTGCTCTAAATTACAAAAGTCACAACTCCTGGTAAGAACTTGATCTGCCTAGAAGTTGTTTTTTTTTTTTTTTGAGACAGAGTCTCAAGCTGTCACCCTCAGTAGAGTGCTGTGGCATCACAGATCACAGCAACCTCCAACTCTCGTGCTTAAGCGATTCTCTCATCTCAGCCTCCCAAGTAGCTGGGACTACAGGCACCCCTCACAACACCGGGCTATTTTTTCATTGCAGTCATCATCCGGGCCAGGCTCAAACCCTCCAGTCTCAGGGTATGTGATTGGCAGCCTATTCACTGAGCTACGGGTGCCGAGCCTGCCTGGAAGTTTTTGATGTGACCTGGAAGAGGCTGTCCTGTACCCCCTTCCCTGTGGCTGAGTGTCACCGAGGGGGGACGACAGTCCCTCGCTCCACCCTTGCACCTGACACAGGCTACTTACCTGTGAGTGAGCAGCAGTTCTTGATGGAGAAACCATCTCCAAACACAGCTGCCAGAGGCCCCGTGTTCAGAAGCCTGTCCTGGGCCTACAGTCAGGACCCCTCAGGCTGGGGGCCCACAGCAAGTCTACAGTGACTGTCATTCCCAACAAAACTATTTTTGTGCCCAAAAATGCCTGTGGGAAAGTCAGGGGAAAGTGGGAGGAAAGCAAACAGTAAGACCCCAATCATAGGCAGGAAGGGACTATGCTCTCCACTGAAGCTGCCCCCTCTCGGGGCTTGGGGAGGGATACTTTAGGAGGCTCCCAAGAGAGACAGGCTGGCCTTCCCTGCTGGCCTGGCCAAGTGCTGGCTCCAGGGGGCTGGGGCCTCCTAATCACGGGACTCTGGTCCTCCCAGGGGAACCTACTGGGATCTGGGCGAGGAGGGCTGGGCTCCACCTGGGAGAAGGGCCTGCTCTGCAGTAGACTGGAACCTCGGGGACCTCAGCTCCACCTTCAGCCCCAACTTGGGGCAGCTTTGGAGCCTGAGCACACATGGTGGACACTGAAATAAGCCTGTTTAGTTAGCACATACACCTCGTCCTGACCCCAGCCAGGCTCAGCCACCAAGCCTGTTTGTGACCAGAGCAGCCCCCAGTGAAGTCTGGGCCTGTCTGCCCAGCTTGGCCCTCAGCCAGGCAAGGAAATGGCAGCCCAGCCCTGCCCCCAACCTGGCTTCAGCCTTCAAGCAGCCATCTAGGAGGGCTGAGCTTTCTGCCTGGCACACCCTCTCCCCTCGCCTGACCCAAGGGTCCACTGAGCTGCCCCAAGCCTCCTTCCGGAACCACTTCAGCATCAGCTAGCCTGAGGGAAGAGCTCTCTGCTGGGAGGGTTGGGGTGGGGTGGGGTGTTCCCGGCCTTATCACTCTCTCTTTCATTCAACAGATGTTTTCTGAGCCCCACTGTGCATCAGACAGTGATAAGGGAGAGGAGGCGGCGGGGTGGAGGGAGGAAGGCGGGGCCTCGCAGGGGAGGAGCCATCGGCCACTTGGCACCCCGCACCCTGAGGGCTGTAGCAGGCACAAGGTGCCTGGATGCTCCTGGGGAAAGTTTCTGTCTGTGTTGGGTGTGAGGCCAGGCCTAGAGCTGGCTGACTGGACCCCTGCTGCCACCCTTTTGCCCTGGACTATCTCCTGGTGGGCACCACCCACCACAGAAGCCTGAGGTGGGTTCTGGGACAGCAGGACAGGGCACAGTGTGTCTCTCAGGCCTCTAATCTCTACAAGAAGTAGGTGGGCTGGTCATGGGCTGGCTGCAGGTAACTTCAGGCCACATTTCCTGGCCTTGCCATCAAACTGCCAAGTCAGGGGCTTGTCTGTAGAGACCCAGCAGGCTGGGCCAAGGAAGAGTTTTCACTGCCCCAGTGGGCACCTGTCACCAAGGGAGGGGCAGCCCTGTCACCATCTTGGCTCAGGGAAGCCAACCTCTGCCTGCCTATGCCCATCTGTGCTCACCTGTGTCCACCTGTGTATGTCTGTACACACCTATGTCTGGCTGTGCCCACCTGTGCTATGCCTGCCTGTGCACGTAAGGGCCCACCTGTGCTCAGTACACCCATGCCCACTGGTACATACCTGCGCCCACCTAGAAATTTCTGTGCACACCTGTGCACACCAGTGCCCTCATGAAACTTTATCTGATGGGCCTGCCGCCTCCCTCAGAAGCCCTGCAGACCCCTGATAGAGGGCGGCAGCTTTGGCTCACAGCCCCACGAGGCCCCTTCCCACGGCTTTCCTCTGCCTCTCTTGGCGTGGGGGGCACCATCCAGGCTGGCCGGCTGGCTCCTGCCCGGGTCTGTGGTGTCCCATCTCACCATAGCCTGAGATAAGAGCTCAACTCAAAGCTGCTTTGTTCAGCAACAAAAGGACATTTCTGCAGCAGCCTGGGAGCCAGGCCATGGGCTGGCCTGCGTTTGGGAGGCCCTGGTCCAGCACCGGCACCAGCTTCAGAAACTTTAGCCCGGCCTAAGCTGGTCCTCAGGGGCTGGGGACGCACCTGCCGCAGGCTTCCCAGGCTCTCAGGCCCACAGACGGCGTCTCCTTTCTATGTCCTGGCCTGGCCCTGCCTGCAGCCCCTGCTGTCCACTGCTCAGCTTCTGGCTGGAGGCCCAGAGCCTCCGACATTCATGTCAAGGAGGGTGGCCACCTGTGGGGACAGTGTAGATGCACTGCTGGGACCCCAAACATAGTTGAACCACCACCCGGGTGGAATCTGCCCAGGCCTGGGTCTCTGGGCCTTTGCTCACCTATTCCTCTGCCAGGAGCACTCCCCTCACCCCTTTCTCAGGAATCTGTGCACACCTGGGGACTGGACACAGGGCCTGAAGAGGGGTGGCACACACAGGCGTATTTGTTGGGGGGTAACTGTGGCCCTCAAAATCCATGTTCACCTGGAACTTCAGAATGGGATGTGATCATCCCAGATTAGGGTGGGCTCTAATCCCAATGCCAAGTGTCCTAATGTGAGCAGAGAAGATGCTAACCTGGACAGGAGGTGGAGAGCTGAGTGCCGAGTCTGCAGCCCAGGGCATCCAGGGGCCTTAGGAGGGAGCAGACCTGCCCATGCCTGGATTCCAGGCCTCTGCCCTCCAGAGCAAGGGGAATGAGTTTCTGTTGCTTTAGGCCACCCAGTTGTGGTATTTTGTTATGGTGGCCCCTGGACACTCATGGAGTGGTCATGAGATTTTTCCAGGAGATGTGACCAAAACAGGCTAAAGGATGCAGGACAGACACCCCTGGGGATGACCTGCCCCTCTGCAGGCATAGTTGGGAGCCTCCTTGGGGTCCTCCCAGCCCCCAGGACCTCAACCCAGGTCAGTCAGGGCCTACACATGGAGCCCTCTACACCGGGGTGGGCACCTTCCCTTTTCCATGGGACTATGGAGCCCAGCACACAGCAGGACCCGGTAACCACTGCTGTCCTGACGGTCAATTACACACTGACTGGGCTGCCGCCAAGGAAGTGCTGGCTTCCAGGGGTGGCCTTGGCAGCTGGGAGAGCCTGGCCTTGGTCCCACCTGCCCACTACCACTTAGGGTCTGGTTCCTCCCCCCACCGCTTCCTCTCTGCTTCCCCAAGGTTCTGTCACAATGAGCAGCTCCCAGGGCTGGGCCTGCAGTTGCCCTCCCCCAGGCTGGCTGGAGCCAGCCTTCCTTCCACCTCACCCGCAGCTTCCCACGCGCAAGCTGCTCGCCAGGCCCGCCTGCAACTTGGGTCACAGGGTGGAGCAGCCAGGGAGCATGGCTCATAGCCTTATTCACGGGAGGGGAAACTGAGGCAGGCCCAGAGAGGGCAAGCAACCTGCTTATGGTCACACCACTAGGGAGGGGCAGGGCAAGGGGTGCCTGACTCACCCCCGACTCCCTCTCCTCACACTGGTGCCAGCTGCCCCTGCAATGGCCTCCAGGGACCAGCAACACCCCTCTGGTCTCCACCTGAGCTGTGTTTGGGCTGACCCCCCATGAGGGCGAATGCCTCCAATCGCTGACCCTCAGTCTTCCCATCTGCAGGCCGGGGAGATGTGGCCAGAGGGTAGAGACGGGCTGGCCAGGGAAGGTCCCCTGTGGGTGGGGCATTGGTGAGGCAGGGGCCGGGTTCAGTGATGTGGGCAGAGTCCTTCTCCCCAGTAACTCCAGCTCTTCCCAGCCAAGTCTAGATTGGTTCATTCGTTCATTCCACGCATATGTCAGGCACTCCTAGGAAACAGGCACTGTGGGGACTACAGCAGTGCCCTCGGGGGACACCCAGAGCACAGACTAGGATGAAGACTCCCAACCATGAAGCGCCTATCCCTGGGCTGGTGAGGGGACACCCAAGGTTCTGGGTGAGGCCTGCAGGATGGACCCAGTCACACAAGCCAACAGAGGGGTCGGCACAGTGCTCCAGGTGAACAAGTGGCTATGGTCAGTCATAGCGTTCAGCCCTGCAGGTCCAGATGCCCCAGAGGCTGCCCCAGGAGGAAGGAGCGGCACCCAGCCTGCACACCCGCTCCTGCCAGCCTGCCTCACACACATACTCCCTGGAGCTGGAGGGCCCAGCAGGAACCACACCATAAATGTTTATCCTGCAACACAGCATGCTGGGCCAGGAGCCTGCATCCCTGGGCCCTGTTCTCAAGATTCCTACTGCTGTGGGGGATGAAGCCTCCTCCCAGTGTGGGGAGGCCTGACAAGCATGGCTTGGGGGGGGGGGTGTCCCGGCCCCTACAGCAAGCCTGAGCAGCCAGGGGGGAGCTACATGACCTCACGGTCTCTTCGTGGGTGCCCTGACTCTTCATTGGGCCTGTGGCTACTTCTCTTCTGAATCTTCACCTGTGCCCAGGGCCAGGCACATAGTAGCTGGGGACAGGCTAGGGGCAGGCAGGTGTGCAAAAGGGAGCTGGAGGTTACCCTGTCACATGAACAAAGCTGGTGGGGTGTTTCTGGGAAGAATAGCACTCGGGTGTGTACATGTGTGAGAGAGTGTGTGTGTGTGCACAAGTCCTTGTTCACTTGTGTGCGTCTGCATGTGAGTGTGTGTATGTGCTCTGCGTGTGTGAGTCACATGTGTATACACAAGTGCTTATCACGTGTGGCTGTCCACATGCAGGTGTGCTTGTGCACATGTCTGTGCATTGCACATGAGTGCTTGTTTGCGAATGTGTCTGTCTGTGCATGACCTTAAATGTGTACATTGTATGCATGAACCTACATGAGTTTGCACGTGCGTGTGCATATGTGTATGCACTACATATGTATACATGTATGGGTAAGCATATGTGTGCATATACCCACAAAGCATGTACCTCTGTGTGTGTGGGGGGGGGGTTGTCCCTGGGGTCTGTGGTCCAGGGGAGCTTCCTGGAGAACATGGAACTTCAGCAGAGAGATGGTGCCGGCAGAAGCAGGTGCTCCCTTGGCCGTCCAGGGTGGCTGGTGGGTGTGGTGGGGCCCCGTGGGGCTGAGGTCAAGGCATGGCCTGAGGTTGCAGTGCATGGCAGAGGCCAGGCTTTCCTCTCCTGTTGGGGTTGGTCCTAGGGCCTCCAACCTCAGTCTCCCCATCTGAGCAATGGCGAGGGCAGAGTGGACATCGGCTCACAGGCTGGGTCGCCTGCTCTCTACTCTCCTCCACAGCCACTTCCTCCTGCACACCCCACGGGTGACAGTCTTGACATCTGGTTGGCCTTTCCAGTAGGCTGGAGGAGGGCCTGGGGAGTGTGGGGTCTCTTGCTACCTGGGACTGTGTGAACCACATGGGGTGCATCTGGCCGATGGAAGGTCCCAAGTGTGGCCCTGCTAGTGGGGGTGGGGACACAGGAGGAAATGAGGATAATCCTGATGGTGCCTCCTGGGCCATGGGGGAGCTCTAACAGACCAGATGTAAGGGTACCACTCCCCACCTACCCCGCTGCCAAACGTCCATGCTCCGTGTGGTGGAGTGGCCTCAGCCTGCAGCCCTAACTGTTAGGTTCATGTGTTTCAGTAGCTACAGAGGACTCCCGGGGGCTCCAGACTCGGGGGGGAGGCATCAGCCCTGAGGCCAGGCACCTGCTGCCCGCAGTGGTGCAGAGGCAAGGGTGAGGCAGAGCACGCACCAGGTCTGCAACCTAGCCTTTGTGGGGTTCTGCTCAACCCAGCTCTGGCTGGAAGGGGTGAGGGCATCCACTTGGGGGACACAGCTCCAGGAATCAGCGCCATGGGAGCCTCCCTGCTCAGGCCTTCCGGGTGAGGTAATGGGAAAAAGTTGCCTAGGCCCCCCCAGGCTGAGGATCCCTAAGACACCTGCAGCTTATCATAGTTTGTTGGGGCTCCTCCCTGCTGCAGGGAGGGCAGGAACAGGGGGTTACCCCCTCCACCATCTGCAGCTGGGCCCAGGCCCCTGGTCAGGTGTGTACCCCCCCAGGTCCCCAGGCCCCCGTGGGAGCGAGAGGCGGCTTCCTGGTTCTCAGACTCACTCGCTGCCTTGTTTATTGCCCAGGCTTTGTGTATTTGTTGCCTTTTTTTTTCTTTTTGTTCCCTCCCCCTCCCCCTCTGGAGTCAACTTCAGGAAAGCATCCGGGGCCAGGAGCCACAGAGGAGCCCAGGCGGAAAGGGGACAATTAAATCCAGGGGAGAAAGAGTTAAGGCCAGCACCCCCCACCCAGCCCCTTCCCCCCTCCACAATTCACCAGGAAATAAACAAGAAGCCATTTGTTTCCATTCACCCTCAGAAAATGCAAGGATTTCCTCTCAAGGCTGGTCTGGATGCCCCCAAGGCCCCCTTGAGCCCCTGAGGGGTGAGGCAGGAAGAGGACCCTGGTGTGGGCAGGGGGCTAGCTCTTGGGCAGACCCCGCTTGTCCCCTCAGAACTGTAGGTGGGCTCCCGAGACAGAGGTGTCATGGTAGAGCACGCAGAGCCACACAGAGCAGGGAGCTCTGGCTTGTCCTCACTCATTGGCCCACAGAAGGCAGACCCCATGGCCCTGCTCCTGGGGGCTGGCTGCACAGACTGAAAACAGACACTCCAGCCCATTATTTGCCCTTCATCAAAGCCAGGGAGGGTGACTGGTAGTGCACATCTGAGGCCTCTGGAGGCCTGAGGGGCAAGAGGAGGAGGCTGAGCACTCCTGCAAGGATAGCAGTTTGTGCAAAGGCACTGTGGCAGGAGGCTCCTCGGGCTTCCAGGAAACAGGAAGAAGCAGGTAAGGCTGGGAGGGTAGAGGCCAATGGGCGCAGGGCCCTCACCCAGATGTCCCAAGTCTTCAGTTGGGGGGTGCATTTTGGCCCTTAATCTGGTTACAGTTGGAAGTCCCAGGAGAGCTTTGAGCAGGGGATGCTGTGATTACGGTGACACTTTAGAAGCTGTGGCTGATGGGTCAGGTGTGGGCTAAGGCAGGCGAAGGGCCAGCAGGGCCCAGGTTTCTGGCCTGGCCAGGCACATCCTTGACATGGGCTGCTGGGGCAGGGGCAGGTGTGGTGGGGAGGGGGCTGATTATAGATCTGGGAGTGGGGGTACAGGGTGGTCTTCAAAGCCATGTCCAGTTGTACCCCTCCCACTGTGGTATTTATAAAAGAGCGCTGGGAACAGACCCCCCAGTGCATGCAGCATCTGTCCCCAGCTGTGGGGAGCTGTGGGGGAACAGAAACCACAAGAGCCTGGGGGCGGGGGCAGTTCCTGGCGAGTGCATGGTTCTCAGCTAACCTCTCCTCTGGTGTCATACAATGGCCAGAGTTGGCAACTGGCAGGGTTGGGGGTGCCATTCTACCCTCCAGGACCTGGTGAGAGAGTAAAAGAATTGCAGGGGAGGCTCAGCGTGCAGCCCCCAGGGAGGATTCTGGGCTGGGGTCAGGGGTCTGACCCGGAAGGAGGGGGCCTGAGACCTGGCCTGGGCGCTCAGGTGGGGGTGTTTGAGAGGAGGTTCTCCCAGAAGTGCCCGCCCCTCCCAAAGTACAGCAGCCTCCTCTGGCAGGGACGCCAGGCAGAGGCCACATGTGGGTACGTGTGAGCACAGGCCCCCCAGGTTTGTCTTCCTGCCGAGGAGGTAAGGAACTTGCCACCCGGGTTATGCACTTGCTGCCATGCTGGGCACCAGGAGAGCAGACCTGAGGATGCTGCTGGGTCAAGGCAGGGGCTGCGTGTAAACATACAGCGCTAAAGGCCAGGTAGCCCAGGGGAGAGGGTCGGCAGAGACCCGAGACCCCTCAGTCCATTTCTGCTTCCCAAAGGGCCTAGAAGACACCCTTAACTGAAGTGTCAGGAAAGCAAATGTTCTCTGCCACAGTAGAAAATCCTGCACCTGAGTTCTCAGTCCCAGAGCCCACAGGTTGAAGGGGTGGGTGGCAGGTGCCCTGGGGGAAGGGGCTTGCAATGCCCAAGGAATTCAGTAAATCATACACTAGCAGCTCTCCACTGTGTCCCCAGAGAGCCAGTGCTACTTACTGGAGGGACTGGACGCTGGAGCTCTTTGAGAGCTGTTTGAACCCCAATCTGATGGGCACTGGCCAGGAGACCACAGTGACCTCATGGGCTGGCCCCCAGGTAGAGTGGGAAAGAACGGAGACTGGGTAATACATGGGCCCCTAGGCCAGTTCCATCTCCCACTGGGTCCCCTGGTCCGTGGACCACCCTGTGTTCACTCTCCCTGGCCCTGAATGTGCAGCTAGAGGGCACAACTTAGCAGGGAGTAAAACCTTTCTAGTAATATCAGTTCCTTGGAGTAGAGACTGGAGCCATGTGCACACATCTCCCAAGACGGTAAACCCAAACCAAATGCCTTTGGAGATGTTATTGTGCCCACAAAGGCTTAGTGGACTTCGTAGGTGGAGGTCCCACATATTCCTTTAGTTGGCAGTCCAGCCCTTGCAAAAGCCAGACCAGATCACAGCGATGGGCCAGAGTAAATTCAGCAAGGTGGAAGTCCTGGCCACAGCCACTCTGCCAAGGCCAGTGTCTTTCCAGAGCAGGCTAACATAGCCACTGGCCCTCAGCGCATAGCTCTGCAGTGGCGAGGCCGGAGAATGCACTGATTCTCATCCTTCTTGGGGTCAAGGGAGCGTCAGAGTCTGCCTGCACATGGGGAGTACAGACAGCCCTGCACACGCTTGACAGGCCCAGGGCAGTGATGGCTTCCTGCTGTCCGTGTAGCTCTGAAACACGTGGCCCATCTGACACCCCCTGGAGCATCACATGAGCTTGCTGTGTTGAGGCTGTGGATGGGGAAGCAGGGATCACGAGAGCACTCTGACGTTTTGTGCTTGTATGTCAGAGGGCAGAAGATGAACCCTGCAGAGATTCAGGGCCAGCTACATCAGGGGCATTTCTAGGGCATCGGTGGTCTGGCATGTGATGGCAGAGTTATGCCATTCTCAAAGACTGGAAGGGGACAAGTAGCCTTCCCTATGTAGAGAACAAGTCACTGCACTTTACAACTCCTACCAACCAGCGCCTGGCGCCTCTGAGCTTGAGGGGCAGCTTCTAGGGGCCCCTAGGGGTACTGCTCTGAGCCTCTTGCCAAGTGACTCAGAAGATTGTCATTTTTTAGTGGGACCCAGAGCAAGGGCCCAGAGCCTCTGCAGCAAGTTTAGTCTGTGGCCTATCACTGGAAGATCTCCGTAGGCTGGAGGTACCCAGGGGCCCTGGAAAGCCCAGCAGGCGAGCTGCAGTGGCCTCCGGAACTCTGGAGCCAGGCTTTGATGTCGATGGCAGAGCCCCTCATTGGTGGATCAGCAGCTCCTGGCAGAGACTGAGCCCTGCGTGGGTCAACTAGGCTCTCCCACATTCATGTCCCCTAGAATGCGATGCTGCTTGGACATAGGGGTCGGCTGATACACTTAGTTTAAGGATCTAGAGATGAGATCAGCTTGCTTATAGGTTGGGCCCTAAATCCAATGACTAGTGTCCTTCTAACCAGAGTAGAGGGCAGGTGTAGTGCAACCTCTCATCACTGCAGCCTCAAACTTTACCAGTGAATTCCAGCTTGGGGTCAGAGTGACACCCTGTCTCAGAAACAAAAACAAAACAAAGAGGTCAACTTCTAGTTCTAAAAATCGACTTTCCATTTGGTCCTATAATTCCATTACTAGTTATCTACCCAGAAGAACAAAAATCTTTTTACTTGTTTTTTTTGAGACCTCATTCTGTTGCCCTTGGTAGCGTGCCATGGCGTCATAGCTCACAGCAACCTCAAACTCTTGGGCTCAAGCAGTTCTTTTGCCTCAGCCTCTGAGTATCTAAGACTACATGTGCCCACCACAAGGCCCGGCTGTTTCCAGGGCCAGGATTGAACCCGCCACCCTTGGTATATGGGGCCGGCGCCCTATCCACTGAGCCACACACGCCACCCACACACCTGGATTTCTTTCTTTCTTTTTTTTTTTTTTTTTTATTGTTGGGGATTCATTGAGGGTATAAGAAACCAGGTTACACTGATTGCATTTGTTAGGTAAAGTCCCTCTTACAATCATGTCTTGCCCCCAAAAGGCACACACCTGGATTTCTGTTGCTTTGAGTCCCCTTCAGCTTGTGGGTCCTATGTTAAGGCAGCCCGTGACATGGATAGAGTGTCTGCCCGCGGGTCATCGTATGGCTCTGACAGAGCTGCCATTGCCTCCCCACTCCCCGAGTCAGGAGCTCAGGGCTCTAATGCCCTCTGGGAAGCCCTGAGCCAGGAGCTAACCGAAGCCAAGCCCAGAGCTTGCCTTACCTGCCTCAGTTTCCTCATATGTAGCAAGAGGTCTTGGAAAGAAGGTGTGAGTGGGCAGATGGGAATGGCTTCACCTGCACCCTGAGTTTGTGTGGGGTGGTGCCTAGGTGCGCTGGACAGGGATCAGCAGCACAGCTGCTGGCAGCGCACCATGTCCTTCTGGCTCTAGTGAGCTCCTCTCTCCAGAACCCTGCCCTCAGCCCTGCCCTGGATGGCCCCAGTAAGAACAGGGCCACTGCCCTGCATCTGTGAAGCCTCAGCTGCACTGTCATCTTCCCTAAGAAGCCTCTTCCCCTGGACCTTGGTCCCCACACATTCTGCCTCTTGGTCTAACTTGTAGGTCCCTTGCTAGTCCCTCCCACTCAAGCCCCACACAGGGCAGGGGCCAGTCTGTCTTGCCAGCCTCTGCACCTGGGTGCCTGGCACAGAGCCAGGCAGCTAGCAGCCTCTGGTGAAGGTTTGTTGAATGAATGGCGGACCTTGAGCGTTGAATGAAGACTGCATCTCCGCTGGGATGCCCTGAGGGAAATGCAGTTGAATAAAGAAGCTTAGAGGAACTCAGGCAGGAAAAGGAAAACCATGGACGAATCTGACACCAAGATGAAACATTTCTGCATCCAAGGACACTAACAGAGCAGAAATCAGCACATAGGATGGGGAAATATTTGACAATCATACGAGAGTTAATGTCTAGGACATGTAAAGAACTCTCACAACTCGGCAACAAAAAACACCCCAGTGAAAAATGGGCAGAGGATTTGACCAGACATTTCTCCAAAGAAGATACGCAAATGGCCAATAAGCATGTGCAAAACTGAGCAGCATCATTAGTCATTAGGGAAAAGCAAATCTTAAGAGATGCCACTTCATGCCCATGTCAAAAAACTCAGCTGCCTAGTGTTGGAGATGATGTGGAGAAGTGGGACCCCGCGGGGAACCACTGCAATGTGAGACCACGGAGCCTTGCGGAAAGCAGTGGGCAGTCCCCTAAAAAATGAAACACAGGCTTAGCCTGCAATTGGTCCTGCAATTCTACTCTGGGCATATGCGCCAAAGAATGGAAGATGGGGCTCGGTGCCTGTACCATAGTGGTTATGGTGCCAACCACGTGCACCAAGGCTGGCAGATTCGAACACAGCCTTGGCCAGCTAAACAATGACAACTGCAACAAAAAAAGTAGCCGCAGCTACTTGGGAGGCTGAGGCAAGAGAATGGTTTAAGCCCAAGAGTTTGAGGTTGCTGTGAGCTGTGACACCACAGCACTCTACTGAGGGCAACACAGTGAGACTCTGTCTCAAAAAAAAAAAAAGGATGATAGCCAGGCACAGTGGCTCATGCCTGTAATCCCAGCACTGTGGGAGGCTGAGGAGGGAGAATTGCTTGAGCTCAGGAGTTCGCGACTCACCTGAGTGACAGTGAGACCCCGACTCATGAAAAAAATGGAAAAACCCAGTCGGGCGCTGTGGCAAGCACCTACAATCCCAGCGGCATCTGGAGGCTGAGGCAGCGGGGTGCCCGCAGCCCAAGTCTGAGTTGCAGTGAGCTACCATGCCCACTGCACTCTCCTCAGGGGCATAGGGTGGGACCCTGTCTCAACAACAAAAAAAAGGAAGATAGATGGACTTGAACAGATATTTGCTGAGATTCAAACAAAATCTCCTTGCTGAAGGACCAGCAGTGGACACCCTGGCAAGAGCTCTGTGGCTGGTGGGGGAGTCTGCCTCTGGGGACATTCCCAGCGGGGCCACAGTGCTCTTGCCAGGGTGTCCACTGCCCCTAAGGTGCCTCTGAAATGCTCCCTGAGCTTCTTTTCATAACAACTGTTATGCAGCCATCACCCCCATCCAGTGCTGATGGCTTCTGCAGGATGGCCCCACGAAAGCCTGGTGTGAGGTGGAAAGAGCTTGCACCTTGCACACCCACGTCCGTGGCAGAGCCATTTCCAGAATGCAAAAGAGGGTGCAGTTGTGTGTCCGCAGATGGTGAATGAACTGTGATATATACATGTGATGGAAAATTCCAGCACATCAGTAAACCTCGGGGATGTCATATCCAGCCACGACAGGACAAATCCTGTATGATGCCATTTATATGAGGTCCCTAGAGTCATCACATTCATAGAGATAGAGGTAGAAGGATGGGGGAGGGGACTGGGGGAGGGGAATGGGGATCGGGTTGGGGAAAGTAAACAAGTTCTGGAGGTGGATGGGGTGACGGCTGCAGAACAGTGTGGGTGTGCTCAGTGACGACGGTATTTTACCACAGTTGTTATAAAAAGAATCTCAGGGCGCTGAGACATTATGTGTATTTTATCACAGTTGTTTAAAAAGAATCTCCAGTGGTGCTTAGGGAGGTGGATACCTACAAGGATGGTAAGGAATCCCCTGAGCTGGGCTCAGTCGCCCGCTTCCCCCCAAACAACTTACACCTCCAGTGGGGGGTCCTCCCTGTGGGGACAAGGCAGAGGCGACCCTGCCCCGAGTGCTGTCCTGTAAGGGAGCATAGCAGTTGTGCACCCTGGGCCCTGATACAGGTCTTCAGAAGTGTGGGATGATGATGTGTGGGAGGATCACAAGGTGATGCCTGACGTTGAAGAAAGTGCTCCACCTGGTTCTGTGGTCTCACTGATGTAACCTCTAATTAGCCTCAAAGGGGCTGGCAGAAGAGGCCCCGCGAGGAAGGCCAGTTTGGTCACAGGACAGAGGTTTGTTCTTGTCATGGGAAGCTGGGAAAGAGAATCAGCTGCAAAGTTGAACAGACCATGTATTCCCAGAAGTGTGCACAGCAGGGCACCTCTCTGACCTTCAGTCTCCCCGTCTGCAGGAAGGAGGAATAAAAGCACCCACCCATGGGGAGTGGTTCTGTGAAATCATAGTCACAATGCCTTTGAGAAGAGCCAGGCTGGGTGTGGTGGCACGCGCACTGTAATCTACTCAGGAGCCCAAGGCAGGAGGATCTCATGAGCCCAGGAGTTTGAGGCTGCAGTGAACTATGATGATGCCACTATACTCTAGCCCTGGTGCCAGAGCAAGATTCTGTTTCAAAAAAAAAAAGCATATTGCAGAAGCATGTTTAATGGTCCAGTCACAATATATTGTTAGGTGAAAAAAAAAACAATTTGCAAAGAGTAATTAAATGACGAACCTGTGTATTTACCTGATCAAAATCTGGCCTTCCAGAAGGGTAAGGCAGGACCATGTTCAGCTCCCTGTCAAGTAGCACCCCAGGGATGGGCACAGCTCTGGGGTCTGGACAGCTCGAGAAGATTGTGAGATGAACAAAGGATCAAATGAATGAAGGCTGGCTCCAACTTTGTGAAGCAAAATTATGTAGATTTGTATAGATACGTACAAAAGACCCTAGAAAAATACACCCCAGATCCCAACAGGCTAGAATCACTGGTGACTTTTTATCTCCTGTGTGTCTTTCCCATATCCTAAGAGCTGCAATGACTATGTAGGACTTTTGTAGCACAGAGAAGGTCAGTGCTGATGAATGTTTAACAGCCCTTGACAAGGCGGGTGCAGGGTGCAGGATTCACATGCTCCGCTCCCAGCCCTGGCTCAAGGAAATAGGGGAGATTCTGAACCCAGAGGACACTGGGCACTGAGGCCCCAGTGGGCGCGTCCCTCCCTCCTCCCAGACCTGTGCCCCAGCACACGGCATTTGCAGGGGATGGGAAGGGAGAAGAAAGGCCCTCCCGGCCACCATGCGCTGGCCCTCTCAACAAAAGTGACTCTGTGCTTGAGGAGAGGAGAGGGCCATGAGAATGCTCCCCATCGCAGAGCTTTACATTTGGAGGGAAAGTGCCCGGCCTTACACAGTCAGACCAGAGGGGCTTGCACAAAAGCCCCTTTGTTCCCCCCAGCACCCGACAATGGCACAGAAAGAAATTATCTTTTCAGCAAAAGATTAAGCGGGCGTCCAAGCCCAGGCTGGCGCGTTTCCATGCGGGAGGGGGGCCCTCTCTGGGCCCCACCCACCCCCGGCCCCCTCCTGCCCCAGGTCCCAGTGGGCCTCTGGAGGCGGCAGCAGCGTTGCCAGGGAGCTGGCGGTGCAGCTGGGGCAGAGCAGGAGAGACCTCAGTGGACAAGGCCCTGCTGGGCACAGGGGCACGGGGCGTCTGCACAGCTGTTGGCAGTCCTGGTGGGTAGGACACTGTTGCCCCAAGTTATAGATGAGGAAACTGAGGCAGGTGGGTACCTGCCCAGGCCCTCTGGATTTGGGAGTCCCAGCATCCTTGGGCGACACCCTCCCTGCCTGGGGAAGGGGATGACATCAGAGGGAGGGACTTGGGCCACCCAGATGACATCAGGTAAGGTTCAGTCATTAACCCTGGAGTGTGAGCCGGGATGGGGGGAGAACCCAGCCTGCACCTCACACCTGCCCCTCTGGCCCAGCCCAGCCTGGTATCCAAAACCCCTGGTTTCAGGCTCCTCTGCATCCAAGGCTGGGGGCTGGGTAAGGTCCAAGGCAGGTCCCTCCCAGGGTCAGCAACCTCATCCTCATCCCCTCACAGCTCCTGAGATAAGGGGATCCAGGCTGGGCTCCACTGGGTGGGACAGGGTCCATGGGCCCTGGGAAGTGTCAGGTCAAGCCTGAGGCACCCTCAGCTCAAAGTAATGAATGTCCCCAGACATGGGGACTGGGCTGGTGGAGAGGCTTCCACCTGCCCACCTGGACCTTCTGGGTCCCCTTCCACCTCCCCTCTACTCCTCCTCCCCACTGGCCTCACTTCCAGGCCCAGGAGCTTCCATGGCAGAATCACAGGCCACTGGCCCTGGGTATGTCCCAGAGTGTAGGGGGCCAGCTGCTACCCCAGTGACAGATAGGGAAACTGAGTCCTGAGTGGGGTGGGCCCCAGTTGAAGTCAGCTCTCACTGCCTGCCCCCACTCTGAACCCCACGCTGCAGCGGAGGAGCCATAGGCCTGGCAAGCTACCCACCCTCAAGCTAACCTCAGCTTCCTGCTCCTGGAGTGGCACAGCCCAGGTCCCTGAGGCTTCTGTGAGCTCAGCCAGTGCATGGCCTGACAGGGCAGGACCCATCCAGGTGGCTGTACTTAGAGCCCAGAGTAGGGCCTGTGGGGGCCCTAGACTGGCGCTTGCACCTCCTCAGGTCAACAGACCCATCAGTGGAAACTTCTGATGTCTTGAGAGGTGGGCAGGGTAGGTGAGAAGGTTTGTGGTGGGGGACTGTGTGTGGGATGGGCAGATGCCCTTTGGGGCAACCAGGGGCTCCCTGGGTAGAGTGGGCAGGAGGGCAGCCAGGGACAAGCTAGGGACCTTCCCTGGGGCCAGTGGGCTGCAAGGGTCTCTCTCTGCCTTCCCATCTCCCCTGTGGAGCTGTGGCAGGACCCGAGGGGAGGGTGTCCAGACTGCACCCTTCAGTCTGGGCTAGGCTCCCTGTGGGACTACCTGACTGAGGGCTGAGGCTGCAGCCACCACCTCACCCCAGCTGGTTGCAGGCACCAGGCCTCCCCCAACACCCACTTGTGGTGGGGCTCACAGGGCTACAGGCAGCTGGGCAGAGTGTGCACCAGCTGTGAGCAAGGGCCCGATCAGTGTCTGTCCCGATGCTGCCCTGAGATTTGTGCCTGGGAACCGGGCTGGTGCCAAGTGTCTTGCCCGTGGGCTCCATGCCCCTGTTTCCTCCCAACCTGTGGTTCTTCATGCTCCCTGTCCCTGGGACGCAGCCACCTGCTAGGGGGTGAGAGCAGTCCCTGCCTCACTCTGTCCCATCCTTAGGGGCTCTGGAGACCTGGCCGATATCAGTGGTGTGCAGGAGAACTGCAGGGGAGGGGCTGGCCCTGCCTCCACGAGAACCACCTCCACTAGCCCAGAGTTCAGGGTCTCCTAGGCATGAGAGGGCCCAAGGCCTCCTCCCCTCATCCCCAGAGCGGGCTGCTGGGCTCCCAGCCTCACACCAACATGGGTGCAAGTGGAAATGAGCTCAAGGGGGTCCTACCCCTGCTCTGCTGCTGTGCTGGTGCTCTGCGGGAGGTCTGAGGGAGGGAGAAAGGAGTGGGGTCTGATCTCCTGGGACCCCTGGGCTCAGGAGCTGTCCAGTAAGGTCTGGTGCCCAGGGCAGAAAGTGGGAAGAGCCTGGAGACACAGCAGGCAGTGCCCCAGAGTGAGCTCGGGCCGGGAAAAGGGGAGCTGGGCTTTGGGAGGGGCCTCCGGGCCCACATCCACCAGCCCCCAGCACCAAGCTCCAGCTTGTAGTCTGGGGGACTCTGATGCTGGCCACTGCCCCGGCCCCTGTGCCTTGGCACTCAGAGGGCGGGGCTGGGGCTGCCTCCGAGGGGCTCATTCAGCCCCCTTCACCCTGGTAGGGGGCAGGCAGTGGCAGTACAAAGGACTCTGTCCTGGCTGCTGTCCCTGTGCAGAGCTGCTGTCCCTGTGCAGAGCTTCGTCTCAGGGATGTGCTATCGAGGCATCTGAGGTCCAGGGGAGGCTGCCACCCCACCAGGCCTGGGTCAGTGCACAGACCCCTCTGAGGAGCTGCAGAGCACCAGGCCTCTGGTTGGGTGGGAGGTGGGGCAGATGGGGCCCTGCAGGAACTCCCAGCCGCAGCCTGGTATGTGTGCTCGTGAGGCTCTGCCAGGGGCAGCAGGGCTTCTCCGTCCCCTCAGGTCCTGGTGGGAAGGAGCAGCTCAGGGCTCTGCCAGGGCTCAGAACACCCGGTTGCTGTGGGGGCCGCAAAATGCCACTGAAACACACTGCAGGAGTTAGTGTCACGGCCATGTGTGCACAGTGGTGTCCCGTGCTCCTGGGCACAGACACCTGCCCGGGCACCCTCATCCACACTCGGAGTCTTGCCCGTGGCCCAGGGCATCCTGCCATCCCAGAGCTGCCCTGTGTGCTGCCCGGGCAGGTTTCCCTCCCTCCCACCTGGGCCTGGTGCCCCTGGAGGTGATCCCAGCAGGTCTGGGAGCTGAGCTCTGCTGGTGCCCATGTGGGGGTCAGCACCTCCAACTCCTGGGAGCTTTGGGGCAGCCTCAGCTGAGGACCAGGGGAGGTGGGCAGGGGGACGCCGATGCCTGCCCTTGTGTCCTAGATGCATTGCCAGGCCGTGGGCTTCAGGGCACCATGATAAGCCACAGGGACAACTCTGGCTGGGCACTGAGAGAATCTGGACAAAGCCCACCTCCTAGGACCTGGCAGTCCAGTGCGGTGACAGACCCAACAGGGGAGCCAAGGCTGAATGGAATCAGCAGACTGAGAGAAGACTGTTTGGAGAGAGCAGCCAGGGCAGACTTCCCAGACGAGGCAACTTGAAGGGCACACAGGACTCCCCAGCCAGCCTCTGGGTCCCCTGGGATTAGGTGGCTGTGTGATGAGGCCCAGACAGCTGGAGGGCTGCCTTGTCCGGGTCTGTTAACTCTGGGTGCTGGGGGTGGCAGTGGAGCAGGAGGTGGCCACAGGGCCTGCAGTGTCTCCGGGCTGTGATTTTTGGTGTGGGGGTGGGGTGGGGGAGGGGTGGCGTCCCCAGGGCCCCAGGGGGGTGGCTGGCTGGAAGGGGAGGATGCAGGTGGAAGGAACACCTGCTGCCAGAGCCTGGGAACCTAGGACGTGGGAATAGCGCTCAGCCTGGGGCGCAGCAAACACCTCTGATCCCAAGAGGAGGAGGCAGCCTGCCCGCCGGGCAAGGATGTGGGGGAGGGTGGAGCATCTAGGGGGTGCAGCCCCCATTCAGGCACCAGCCTGTGCGTTCTCAGCTGGCCACCGCCTCCCCCCAGCCCTGCTTCTGTCCAGTGGGGGAAGGGCAGAGATGCCGCTCAGCATCTTCAGAGACCCTGGGGATCCAACCCAGCACCCTTTCCACCATCCCACCACCCTCCCCAAGGTGCTGTTGCTTTAGGTTGAGCCTTTGGATTGAGCTTGTGCCTGCCAGACCGAGCACGCTCAGCAGTTCCTCATGCTCAGCCTGGCAACCTGCTCAGCCCTCCCAAATGCCTGACACCAGCAAAGTGCCCAGACCCACTGGTTTGTGATCCCCCGAGTGACCCCACACCCAATAAACCTTGTCCCTTCCATGTGAGGGTGGTGGACCTCAGAGGGCAATGTGGGGACAGGGGGTTCTGGGAAGGTCTGTGCCCTGCTCACAGGCCCTGACCACCTGCTGGGCACTCACTGCACACAGCGGCACCTGCAATCTTCACATCGCCCTTTGGGACCTGTGCCTTATCCCCACTTTACATCTGGGGAAACTGAGGCTTAGAGAGATTAGGCCAGCCACCCAATGGTGTCTGCCTGGCGAGACAGAGTGGGGCTTGCCGTCCCATTGTCTATGCTTGTACTCATGACTTTTATTGTCCCTCTGAAGTGCCCTGCTCTGAGGGCTCTGTCAGGTACTTGGGGTCAGGCAGTTCTGTGTTAGAGACAAACAAAATTGGACCCCAGGCTCTGTGGTCAATGGGGGTTGCAGGCTCCGCGCCTGTGGCTCAAGTGGCTAAGGCGCCAGCCACATACACCTGAGCTGGCAGGTTCAAATCCAGCCTGGGCCAGCCAAACAACAATGACGGCTGCAACCAAAAAATAGCCAGGCGTTGTGGCAGGCGCCTGTAGTCCCAGCTACTTGGGAGGGGGAGACAGGAGACTCACTTTAGCCCTGGAGTTGGAGGTTGCTGTGAGCTGTGATGCCATAGCACTCTACCCAGGGCGACAGCTTGAGGCTCTGTCTCAAAAAAAAAATGGGGTTTGCAGCTGAGATTGGAGCCCAGATGCCTGGCTCTGGCCCTACTGAGGATACTGGTGGGGTCGGGTCTGGGCTGGGCTGAGAAGGATAGGGCCTGTGCCTGTGGAGCAGCTCTAGCTGTTAGCCAGCTCTGACAGACCTTGTGACACCTGCTGTCTCTGTACCCTCTGGGTCTTAATCCCCACCAGCTGATGAGAGAGACATCTTCTTTCCCACCAGGGCTTAGCCTGAACAGCTCCTCCCAAGAGTGGACTCCCCGGAGTTTGCCCCAAACTCTGAGGTTTGGATGTGAAATTTTGTGCATTTTTCCAGGGAGAGGGTATTTGATGTATATCTCAGTGTCTGGGGCCTGAGGCGTCTGCAATCCCAAAAGTCACCTGTGAGGAGGAAGCTGAGGAGGGTGGGGTTAGAAGTACAGTGGGGGACGCAGGGCAGGCAGGGGTGGAGTGGAGGGGGAAGGGCTTGAGGTGCTGGGGTGCAGAGAGGCAAAGGCTGGACAAGAGTGGGTGGGGGTGTCCACAGTTGTCCTGGCTGCAGCCTCCCTGAGCTCAGAGAGCCCCAGGCAGGGCTGAGATTTCCTGAGGGACTGTGTGTCCCAGCCTTGGCTGGCAGGCAAGGAGGGCAGCCTGCTCATCCTCCACCGTGGCTCCTGGACAGGAAATCCCCAATCGATCCCACCACTCAGGCTTTCCCACCCCCAAATCAGCTGCTGGGTGTGTCCTGGGCAGAGAGGAAGGAAGGGGAATGGGTCCCTGCAGGGCCTGGGAGAGGCTGTCGCCTTCCATAGCTCTCCTTTCCCACAGGATCCATGTGCCCCTACATGGAAGTTAGCCCCCAAAGCTGGAGCTCCCATACCTCAGTCTCATCCCAGCCCCTGCCGACATGGCGCATGAGGTCCCTCCACTGCACCCCAAACATGCCCAGAACCTCCCATTTCCACATGTATATCCCCTTTCTCCATATACCCAGCTGGAACACTCACTCTACAGGGGCAGGGGAAGCTGCCTCCTCCAGGAAGCCTACAAGGACAGCTCCCCTCAGCCAAGGGATGGGCAGGGCCAGGTGCATCCTCTCTGTTTAAGGATGCCATTTCTGAAGGCCTCCTGGCAATTCAGTGGCAGCCAGGAGGGGCCCCAGACAAGCTCGGAGAGGCACCTGGGCCAGGCAATGGGCCACCACTGCCCAGAAGTTCCAGTCAGGCATCTGTGCTCCCCTGGTGCCCTCCAGGCTGCCATTCCCGCTTCTGCTCCCTTGTCTCTGCCTGCTGTGGGTTCCATGGCCCAGGCTAGAGGGGTGAGAAACTCAGCGTGACAGGGCGGGTGGCAGGCGGGCAGGCCAGGGCCAGGCAGGCAGGTGGTCAAAGGGCTCCCAGCAAGCTCACTGCTCTGCTGGCCAAGGCTGGGGGTGGGTGTCCCTGAGGGCTAGGCACTGGACTCCCACTGCAATGGGCACTCAGGGCCTCCAGGCTCCCAGCTTATTCCAAGAGCTGGTGACCCTCCTGAGTTAATAGTGAACATGAGCTTGGCCTCCTGGTCCCAGGCCCATGGGGTACCAGGGGTCAGGGCAGAGGAGGCTCTGGTCAGCCCAGGGTCAGCAAGACCACTCTGCAAATTTCTAAGGGCCTCAAGTTGCCTCACACCATGCAGGGGTGGCCAGGGTGCCCAGTCCTGGAGGAAAGGCCCAGATTTTGGCTCTGAGAGTTGCAGGATTGCCTCGGGCACCCAGATGGCCTAGATGGGGTGAGTACCAGCTGTGACCGCTCGTTCAAGTTGATGGCCGTCGTACTTGCCCTGGTGCTTAGTTCTGTACTAACTTATCCATTTGGTAAGAGTTGATTAAGCTCCCTCCATGTGCAGGCTCTGATCCCCCAGCCAAACAAAGGCCCTGCTCCTGGGGAGATAGACCTCCAACAAGCCAGCCAGAAGCTAGGGAGACTGCGCTGGGGCCAGTGCCAGGGGCAGATGAGGCCCATGCTGAGGCTGGGAGGAGGGTCAGAGCCAGCCTTGCCACAGGTGCCCTGGGAGTCCCAGGCAAAAGTTTTGAATTCCTAGGAATTTGAGGGTCTGCCTGGAGGCCAGTGTGGCTGGTGCTGGAGTCCAGAGGGGCTGTCACAGCTGGCAGAAGGCAAAGCCATGAGGCCCGGCTCTTTGCCTCAGGGCCTTGGTGAGGCCAACTGGGTGGGTGGCTCTCGATGCCTGGCACAGAGACAGAGTTCTGCTCTAACCTCAGGATGTAGCAGCCTCGGGTGTCCACTGCCCCACAGATGCCAAGCCCCACCGGCCTTGCCTCAAAGCCAGGTCCTCATGCTGAGCTGCCAAAGGTCCCCAAACTTATGAGGGCCTTTGTCCAGGCTTTTCCTCTGCCTGGGATGCTCCCACTCCCCAGCCCCAGCTTACCTGGTGAATTTCTTTCCCTTTTTAGGTCCCAGCTAAGATGTGACCTCCTCCACCCCCCACCAAAGCCTTTCTAACACTTTGTCCATCCCTTCCCTGGAGGCAGGTGACATCCAGGCCTGCCCTCTGCTCACCATGTCCCCTCACTGGGGGCTCAGGCCCCTCCTCTCTCATCCTCTCGCTGGACTGAGAGCTTCCCAGCCCTGGCCCTGAAAGGATGAGCAGACCCCAGACCTGGTAGGTGAGCGGGGGCTTGGGGTGGGGAGGCTGTCCCCAGGATGCTGTGTCAGAACCAGAGTTGCTGAAACCAGCCACTGCCCCAGACTGGCCCTGCTGGCCACTGGGCCCTGCACCCAGCTCCTGTGCTGGATCCCTGAAGCTGGCAGAGGCTGTGGCCAGGGGCTCCCAGTGGTCCCCAGGACACCTCAGCCCTGCAACCTCAGCCTGCCCTTGGTTAGCCAGCAGGAATTCTCACTATTCCTGGCATCAACAGGAATAGCCAGACGGACCAGGAAGGAAAACGCAGTCAGCAGAAAGGGGATGTGCCTGGTGACTGGTTCCTCATGGCAGGACGCCTTCAGGAGACAGAGCTCCAGCCCTGACCCCCCACCCTGCCCCACCCTGGATCGCAGGGCCTGGTCACCAACTGTGGGGGTGGAACCCTCCCCAGCGTTCTCAATGTCTAGGTCTCGGCTCTGGGCTTGGGTCTGGTAGGGGAAGAGCTGTAAGAAATTGTAGGGGGAGACTGCTGGGGGCACCTAAGTCTCCCCTGCCCCTATAACTAAGTCGTTCCCTGAAATGATGTGTTGTTGCTAGATGACCTCATGGCCTATATGGGTATCGATCCTGGGAACAGTGGCTTAGACCCTGCGTTCCAGAGTGTGACAGCCGAAACAGGCGTGAGCCTTGCCCAGTCCTTTCCCCAGACCCAGCGTCAGGGTCCCCTGCAGAGACTCGGCTCAGGGGTCCCCTCTGGGAAGGACCTCAGGATGCCCTGAAGAGCATGTCTCCACAGCGCTGTGTCTGCAACCAGGCTCCTCCCCCAGGCCAGAACCCTGCGAGAGATGCTCTGTGGATCTGCTCAGAGAGTGAGTCAGTGGAGGGGCGGAAGGGAGAGAGGAGGGAAGGAAGGGAGGATGGAGGGGCGGGGGAGGGAAGGAAGGGGGGATGGAGGGATGGGGGAGGGAAGGGAGGAAGGACAAAAGAGTGTAAGTGGGTAAGTGACTGAGTACCAGGCCCTGTGGTGTCCTCTGGAGCACACAGACCCCTGGGAGGCAACAATCCCCAGAATCTGCTCTCAGTCAGTGCTGACAGGGGCACAGACACATGATAGTGCAGTGAGCAATGCCATCCCAGGAGGTTTCGGGAGGCTGAGGTGGGAGCGGCCAGAGTTGGGGGCCTGCGGCCCACCTTCTGTAAAGTCTCCTGTTGACCCAGGCCAGGAGGTGACTTCAGCCCCACTCTGATGCCCTGGGCTCCCCTGGCTGCCTGGCTCTCTGGGAAAAGGACATTCACCAGGGCTGGGCCACAAGGCCTGCTCAAAGCCCCAGGTTCCATACCATGCTTTGTTCTGTGAATAGGAGTAATGTCCAGGTGGCAGGATGCTGGGTGATGAGGGCCCTTGCCCAGCCCTGACATCACCCCAAGCAGTAGGGAGGGAGGTGCTGCTGGAGCCCCCCCTTTGCCTGGCTCCTTCTGGGCAGGAACACGAGGTGCGCAGCCCCTGGGGATCAGTTCCAGCCATCTGCCCATTTGGAAGAAGCTGGTGGCCACAGGGCCAGGAGAGCCTGCTATGGAGCAAGCCTGCTCTGTCCTGGGAGTCAGCAGCCAGTTTCGCCCTGTGAGAGTGAAACCTCCTTCTCTAATTACAGCCCTGGGCCTTCTCATCCACCCCCCCAAGTCTCCCCACTTCAAAGGCCATGGCCCCAGGCAGGGAGGGAAAGTTTCTGGGTCTCAAGCTGGGGCAGGTGCAGCCCCAGGAGCTGGCATGGGGCCCTCACCCTCCATAGGCCTGGGTGAGGAGGGGGCCTGCCAGCTGGCACAGAGGCACCCCTGCTCCCTCAGCACTCACACTGAGCTGCCCCACCCTGACCTCTGGCATTTGCCCCCGTGTGGCGGCCCCCACTGGTCTTGGCCCTTGTGACTTTAGTTCCATCCTGAGTTTGCTGATGGGCCCATCTGGCTACCTGATCTGTGGCTTTGACCTGAGCTCCATCCTTGGGGCCTGACTCCTCCAAGACCATGGTCTGCTGGAGTGGGGTGGGGCCTGTATGCTGCCCACGGCCAGAGCTGGGGTAGGGGCAAGGGCAGCTCTGGACAGGTGTGTGAGGAGGCAGGGCCCAAAGGGGTGGGACCGGTGCTAATTAGAGGGAGATACCTGTGCCCAGGGACGCTCTGTGCAGGCCACACAGTGACACCCCCACAGCTGTAGAGTGGAGCCGCCCTGCCCTACCCTGGAAGCTGGACAGTTGCCCATGGACCACGCAGCCGGGTGGTTCCCATGGGGCCAGGAATGACTGGACACCACACTGAGGCGAAGCTGGAGCTGGCTGAGTGTGGAGAATGGCAGGGCATGCAGAGCTGCTGGGTGGCATTAACAGAGGTCAAGTATCCAAAATGAGGGAGGTGATTGCCTCTCTACTCTGCAAGGCCAAAGACCACACTGTATTTCAGACCCTGTCCAGGAGGGCCCAGGAGGCTTCCCCTGAGCCCTAACTGTCCCCACCCACGCAACACCTTTCTGCCTGCTGGGTCCCTCAAGGCTGTCTGGGTTCCCTGATAGCCACAGCTGCAGGGACAGGCTGGTCCTGAGCCCTCAGCCTGGACACGGTGCACATCAGCACTGGCTTGGCTGAAACAAGTAACCCCCTCCTCAGGGAGGAAGAAGGGAGGGAGGAAGGGAGGACAGAAGGAAGACAAGGCTCCCAGGATTCCTCAGGCCTTTGAAGCGTCTCCCACAGAGGCAGCTCCTGCCTCACCTGCCCCTAGGGCACGCCAAGAGCTTAAATAAAACTCTGAGCATCTGATCCGGATTTCAAAGGGGTCTTCGTCCCAGCCTGTGCTGGCTACGCATGGGCCTGGGCTTCTGATTCACCTATAGCGGGCTGGAGCAGCGGGGGCCCTAGCCTCGCCCCATCCCACGGGAGGGTCTCCTCTCCTCCTGGTCTTTTCCGGGTCTCTGTGCAGCGGGGCCCCGGCCTCGCCCCATCCCACGGGAGGGTCTCCTCTCCTCCTGGTCTTTTCCGGGTCTCTGTGCCTTCTCCCTGTGTTCTGTCTGGATGTTTCTGTGGCTCTCCTTGGTTCTCTGAGTACCTCCCTGCCATGATTTCTCTCCCTCAATCTGTCTTTCTTCTGTCTCTGTCTGTCTCTCTATGTCTTTGTCCCCTGGCCACAGGCCCCACTTCCCAAAAAAACAGAAACTTGAGGTCTCCCCGGTTGGCGTCAGACACCAAATGGGCTGAGGCTCTTCCTGGCGGGTGAGGCTCACTGACAGCTGGCCTGAACCTTGGCAAATGGCATGGAGTCAGGGCCTCCTGGGGCTGTGACGCTGCGCTGACTGTGCTCCTTCTGGGGGTCCTCCTGGGGTCGTGACCCTGCGTTGGCTGTGAAACTTCCTATGGATCCTCCTGGGGCCATGATGCTGCACTGGCCATGCTCCTCCTGAGGCTGTGACGCTGTGCTGGCCGTGCTCCTCCTGAGGGTCCTCCTGAGGCCATGATGCTGTGCTGGCTATGCTCCTCCTGAGGGTCCTCCTGAGGCCGTGACACTGTGCTGGCTGTGCTCCTCCTGAGGGTCCTCCTGGGGCCGTGATGCTATGCTGGCTGTGCTCCTCCTGAGGGTCCTCCTGGGGCTGTGATGCTGTGCTGGCTGTGTTGCTCCTCTGGATCCTCCTGGGGCCATGACGCTGCACTGGCTGTGCTCCTCCTGGGGGTCCTCCTGGGGCTGTGACCCAGTGCTGGCTGTATTCCTCCTGGGGCGGCCACAGGCATGGTAAACAGGTTGGGAGAAGGAAGGTCCACCCGCACCCAGTGTTTGGTCCTGGGCAGAGCTGGGGTCTCCCCGCCTTGGACAGAGAGCCCATGCTCATCCCATCCCAGGAACACTCGAGGCCTCCAGGCAGGGCCAGGCTGGTGGACAGCAGGGGCCAAGCCCTTGGGGCTGGACTCCAGGAGGATCAGACCAAGCTACCAGTATCTCCCAGACCTCTTCCGCAGTGGCCCCTTGAGGGTACCACAGGAAATGCCTGGAGCCCCTCTGCAGACTGGTCTGCACCCCATCCAGCTGGGGTGTCACACTCCTCTGCAGGTGATGGTCCCAATACCCACTTCCTGGCCCCAGACCCCAACACTTCCTGTGCCTTCTCTGTCCCCCAATCCCTGGACTGGCTTTCTCTGCGGAGACCTGGGCTTGGGAAGGGGTTGGCTGTGATTCAGCTCCCCCAGGTGGCAGGGGGGCTCAGAGGAGTGGCCTCTCAAGGACCAGTGCAGAGGGAGGCCCGAGGGGAGTGAGCCAAAGCCCGGCCCAAGGTGGGACATCTCAGCCCCTCCAAACATCTGCCTGTTGGCATTTGTGGTGTGAGGGGACACGGTAGTCCGTCCCCAGAGTTCGTAGGGTGGTGACTGCAGCCATAGGCTTGAAGCTGTCTGGGCCCAAGGTGTGGAGGTGACCAAACCATGGTCTGTGCTGCCAGGATGGCTGTGACCCCATACCTCAGGGTCACCAATGGAAGGAACAGGTGGCATTAGGGGTTTTAATCTCTCTGCCCCCTCCCTGGGGTGTTGCCCTCAGCTGCCGATGCCTCCTCCAAGCCCTCGCCAGTGAACCTGTAGAAACCCAACCCCAGACATGGCAGCTGTGGGGCGGGATGCCACTGGGGCCTGAGCCGGGCTTCTGGGTGACAGAGTGCCCAGGGGGCCTGGCATGTCTAGCCAATTGTCACCATGCTAGGGAACCCCTGGGGGCAGGGATGGCAATTTCTGGGGAGCAAATGTATAGGTAGTCCTGCGCAAAGGGTCACAGATATGCGAGGCTTGGTGAGGCCGCATAGCCATAGTGTCTGGAGGCAGGGGAGCAGCCAGGCCTCTGCACCCACAAACCTCCCCACCTCAGCACCTGCCTAGCGCCATCCTGGGCCAAGCGCAGGCTTCAGAGCCACACGGTCTCCAGTGCTTCTCTGCATGGCCGTTCTGGCTGCATCACCCAAGCCTCAGTTTCCCCCAAAGTATACATGCACATCCTCCCAGGGGTGTTGGAAGAGAAGTGGTGACCCTAGGGCAGTGGTGCTGGGTCCACAATCACAGGTGCCTTTCTAACAGGCTCCCTCAAGCCCACTGTCCTTGGGCCCCAGGCTCCCAGGACCCCAACATACCCTGGTAAGAGACCCTGGGTGGGGCATGCCTGGTCTGTGGTGGGGGTGCCAGGCTATAGGACAAGGGGGGACTAGACCTGCCAACAAGCTGGTCAGCGGGACACTGTGCTGTGACCTCTGCCACAGGTTGTGTGGCCCACAGCCAAGCCTTCAGAGATAAAGATGCGTGAGGAGGTGACTCCGTCTGAGCCCAGGCCTATAAACTCCACACGAAGGAGGGACCAGAGTGCTCAGCATGGAGGATGCGTTCCCAGGGGCTGGTACCAGTGATCAGAAAAGTCCTGGCCTCTCTCCAGTCTGAGGGGCAGGCAGCCACCAGGGCCAGGGCCTGGTGTGGACCAGCAAGGACGGCTTCCCACGCACAGGCTCCTACCAGAAGACATGGAGCCTAAGAGCAGGAAGCCACCTGCGGGCAGCCTTGGGGAAGCCTAGGTGGCTGTGGGCCATAGGCTGGGTGATCCCTCTTATTGGGTCCATGGGGGCTGAGGGAGCTCCAGGGCCCTCTGGAACCCTCCAGAATTCCCCAGAACCTCACGCCTGAATTTTGCTAAGTCCCAGGTTATCTTGCCTCAGGACGAACAGCTGACTTAAGTTCTGGACAGCCCCAGCTTGGGGCCTGGCTGCCGAGGGGAGGAGTGACACTCACTGGACTCCTGCTGATCAGCGAGGGCCCAGCTTCTGGAGGCGTCCCTCCTTGCCCACACCCTCCTCTGAAGGAGAGACGTGAAGCTCCTGCCTCCCAGAGTTGACTGCAGACCAGTCCTCCAGGTGTGGCACAAACATCCCAGGCATATGTCCTGCCACCTAGGGAGGCTGCTGGTCGGTGGAGATAGGAGGCCAGACCAGCCTCGTGAGGGTGGGCAGCACACAGAGATTCCAGAACTTTGGACCCCGCTGGCAGGAAGCCACACAGCAGCTCCCGAAATGATTAAATGGGCACCACAGCAGCAGTTCCATTTCGAGGGGTGCAGTGACACCTGCGCCCACATGGACACGTGGACACTCATGTTCCAGCCCTGGATGCACCCACATGGCCACTGACAAAGAAGGGATGAGCAAAATGTCCAATTGGGACATTTATTATTCAGCCATATAAAAGACAGAAATTCTGACACAGGCTATAATACAAAGGGGTCCATATATTATATAATTCCATTCACATGAAACCCATAAAAATGGAAAGCAGATTAGTGGCTCCTTGTGGCTAGGGGTCTGGAGGGCTAGAGGTGACAAAGGTTTCTTCCCGAGCTGATGAAAATTTTCTAAAATTGATGGTGGTGATGGTTGTACATCTCCGTGAATGTACTGAAAACTGTGGTACACTTAAAATGGGTGAGGTGCAGGGGATGTGAATTGTCTCTGAATAAGTTACTTAAAACAAAAAAGGCCTGCCTCACTCCCCCACCCAACCAGCTCCTGGGCACAAAGGGGCTGGCTGTCCCTATGGTAGGGGTGAGGGTGGGACCGCTGGGGCCAAATGGGTTTGGGAGGGGGCTGGGCTAGGCCAGGCTCCAGGTCTGCTCTGCAGGTCACTGGATGTTTGTCCAGCAGGCCCAGCCCTGCTGCTGACCTGGCCTGCTCCCCTCCCGGGAGCCTTCCCAGAAGGATGTTTTTTCAGGGACATGCTGAGCAAATGGCATTTGGACTCTGGCCTGGGAAGCCTAGTGGGGATGGCCCTGCATCCCGCCCCCGCCCCCGCCCGGTTTAGAGGTGGTCTGTTTCCTCCAGCGTTCAACTAGAGCCCTGTGGGTCTCAGCTGCTCACAGCCCCTCTGAGCTGTGGGATTCCTGGGGGTGGAGCTCATGGGCTGTGCCCTCAGGGGCTCCACATGCAGGGCCTGACCCCCACCTGAGGGGAAAGGACTCCCTGTGGACGGCATTTGGGGCCCTGACCCAGGCCCAGGAGTTCTCCAGGAGCTTGGGGAGAGGTCTGGTGAAGACGTCGCATCCCTCCCTGGGCTCCTGTCCTTCCCCAGCCCCAACCCACACTTCCCACAGCTGATCCCTCGCCGAGCTTGGGGCCCTCCGGATCTGGGGGATGCAAGATTTCCCAGAAACTGGCCTGTGAGTCAGCAGCCAGCCCAGGAAGTGGCCGCCTCCGGCCCAGCCCCGCCAGCTGCCCACTGGGCCTCAGTGCGGATCACAGAGCAAGAAGTCGCTCAAAGCAACCTCAGAGCTGACCAAGTGCCCACTGCACCCTGTGTGCTCAAGGAGACTCCGGGGCTGTGGGTGAGATCGCTGGCCAATGGCCCTGGTGTGACCCCTTGTTGAAGTACAGAAATGACAGGTGGTCCAGGGAGGAGAGGCTTTGGGGGCTTCTGTCAATGTCGCTAGCCAGAAGGGAACAGGGCCTGGGGAGCCTTGAAGGGGGCCAGAGCAGATGGGTCACAGCTTGGCGGCAGGAGGCCAGGCGGGGCCTTCCAGGGGCTCTCAGGAAGCCAATATTGGGGTGTGAGTGTAGAAGGGACAAGAGAGGGAAAGAAGGTGAACCAAGGCCACCAGCAATCTAGGGGCAGGCCCCACAAATCCCGACCTTGTTCTGTCAGCTTCCAGGCCTCTCCCTCACAGCACTCTGGAACCTCTGGAGCAGGGAGGCAGTCAAGGGGTCCTCTCACAACAGGTTCCCACAACAGTGGGAACACCTGTGCCCTGAGAATGGTGACCAGAGCCTCAAAATCGCAAATCGAGGTAGTGGAGCCTGTGCTGAGGGCTGGGGGGTGAGCAGGGATCCAGGCCTTGCCCACAATGCCAAGCTCTTGGGTCAGGTGTGAGCGCACACAGGTCGCCGGGCAGCTGGAAGATAGGCTGTGGCAGTGCTGGAGGCTGGAGGTTGAGATCGAGATGGGGGCAGGGCTGCTCTTCCTGAGACCCGCCTGCTCCCGCATCTTCTGCGATCTCCCTCTGTTGTCTGTGTCTAATCTCCTCATCTTGTGAGGACACCAGTCAGATTGGACAGGGCTCACCCTAATGGACTCGTTTTACCTTAATGACCTTTGGAAAGACCCTATCTCCTGATGCAGTGATGTGCTGAAGTCCCACGGGTCAGGGCTCTGGCTTGTGAATTCTGTGGAAACACAAGTCAGCTCATAACACGGAGGCTTTGTCCAGCCACGCCCTCCACCAGGAACTTGTCCATCCTGCAGGCCAGCACCCTCCGCCTCCATGCAGCCTGGCCTTGGCCCTGGCTTTGTCCTATCGTCCCTCTGGGATGGGGACAGGCTCTGGGAGGTGAGACTCAGAAGTCGGCCACTGCCAGCTGTGGGGCTTTAAAGTTACCTAACCTCTCTGAGCCTCTAAGCCCTCATTGATAGGAAGGGGATGTTTGCCTCAAAAGGGTTGGGCTTAGTTAGTTGGTGGCCAGCTCCTAGTCGTGGAATGATAAATCAGCATAACTGTCGTCCCCAACACTGCCTGGCCCAGCACACAGCAGGTACTCAGGAAATGTGCTGGGTCACTGGAGATAGAGGCTGGAGAGAGTCAGGATTCACCTGGACCAGCTGGCCTCCTGCCCCATCTCTTAGCACCCTGAGGACACCCGCTCCAGCTCTGCCCACTCCATGTCTCTGTGACAGCACATCCCTCCACCCAGGACAGGCACCTCCACGGGCTGAGACTTCCTTTCGGCCCCTTCTTTTCCCTCTGGACACTCAGGTCCCACCAAGCTCCGGGGGCTTGTCCTGCCCTGATCAGCCCTGCAGGTCCACTAGCCACCATGGTGGCCACCCCGTCTCCTGGGAAGGGGGACAGAGTCATAGTTCATTCAGTTCCAAACTGGGGGGCGGTCTGGCCCCCAGTGGCCAGAGGATACTGTGGGGGAGTGTGGTTTCTGCACTTGCTTACTCTACAGTGGCTGACAACTTGCCCTGGGGACCCTGCCTGGGTAGTGACTGGTCCAGGGAGGCCTGCACAAGGGTGCCTGTCTGGGACACTGTCTGCAGGACAGGCTCCCCATCATCAGGTCACTTAAGGGCCACATGGGGCCTTAAAACCTCATTAGCAGGTGAGGAGGCTTGCAGGCCCTCCCTCACCATCTCCCCCAGGACTGTGGCCAGCTGACGGCATGCTGAACCTGGGCATGCAGGGCCACTTGCGGCAGGGAAGACAAAGCACAGAGGTCTGGGTGCACTCAGGGAAAACTGAGGCCCACTATGAGCATCCAGCAGGCCATTCAGACAGACCCTTGCTGCCTCAGTAGCCGGGCTGGACACAGACATGTCCTGGCCCTGGCTGGGGTGAGCAAGGCTGGGAGCCACTTCTCACGTCTGATCACAAATGTCCACCCCCAGCTTTCCCACCAGAGGGGCTGGGAAGGGACGCCGGGGGGCTGCTGCTAGCTCACGTTGTCACAGAGACATCACCTCCCCCACATGTGCCTGAAGCCCAGAAGAGTGGGTTCCCCAGGATCCGGCTGAGGCCAAATTCCAGAGCCTTGTCAGAGAGCCCAGCACCCTCTCCCCCGGGCCCAGGCAACCCCTCCAGCAAGTCATCCTCCCCACAGAGGTGATTTCCTCTGCTCAGGCCTCTTCCCATGCTCACCTCCAGAAAGGCCAACTGGAAATAAATCCAGGGCAGGTCAAGCTCTGACACTCCCAGCTGTCCAAACACGCAGCCCCTGCAGTGCGACCTGGGGGCACTGCCTGACTGCCCCCACCCAGCCCACTTCCCGGGCAGCATGTGGGGCTGGGGGCTGGCCCTCCCTGCTGCGGCCTGTACTCCCTCTCTTGTGGGACGTCCCGGGAGCCATTGGCCGCCCTTGGGGTGGGGAGTGGGGCTGTTGGGCTCTGGATGTGGGGCAGACTCTAGGTCTGAAACTGGCACCCAGGCTGGTGCAGGGACTCATGTCCTTCTGTGAGAAAGTAGAAAGTGGTGGGGCTGGTTCACCAGGAATAGAGCCGGGCTGTGGGGACACGTGGCATCTGCCAGGCCTGGTCTTCAGGGAGCTTTGCGGGACAGGATGAGGCTAGTTGAAGCTGGAGGATCTTAGTGGAGCAGGTATGTGGGGGAAGGGGCTCCAGAGCAGCTCTTCCTGACCTGGTAACCTCAGGGAGGCCTCTGCTCTTCTGCCTAGAGATGTCTGGTCAGCAGCTGCCCCGTGGGGACTCCCCTATGTCGTGGTCAGGAAGGTCCCAGAGGGGCAGTCATAGGAGCCTGGTCACAGTGCCCTCCCTGTGCAGTGCTGGGGCTGCCCAGGGGGCTGGGGAGCTGAGCAGGTACAGGTGCAGAGAAACAGGCCACCAGCTGGTCACAGAGCCTGTGTTTCAGAGCAATAAACACCCCACAAGAGAAACAGGGAGAAACTGAGAGAAAGGATGAGACACCCAGACACAGCCAGACCTGCCAGGCCCCAGGGGGGATGCCCAGAGGAGGAGGGGGCCTGCCCACAGGGTGGGAGGGGGTTTGGGCTGAGGCAGGAGCCATTCCTTTCAAGGAAAGAGTGAAGGAGCACAGATGTGCTGTTAGGCAAGTGTGTGCCCTGTCTGTTGTAAAGTGGAAAAAGGGCCCAGGCCTCGAAATGTGTGCGGGGTGCTGTGTTTCTGAGAGAGCCGCTTAGGGCCCTGGGAGGTCGCCAGCCGGAGCAGAGGTCCCCAGCTGCCCCACCCCTGTTTTTTCCTCTTTCCTCCTCCACACTGGTCAACTTCTCTCCCCCAAGCAGGTGCTGCCTGCCGCTGTGTGAACCAGGCACCATTCCTGAGGGGGGTGAGGACCCCCTGCCTGCATGAGTCCTGATCCTGAGACAGGCTTGCACACCAAGATGGCCAGCCCCACACCAGGCATCTGCCAGCACATCCCCCTCCTCTGTGGATGCCAGATGTGAGTGGCACCAAGGCCAGCTCCAGGGACAGAGCTCCTGGTAGAACCAAGTTAGATCTAAGTCTAAGTGCACAGGACAGTAGCCTCCCTTCCCTCCAGCCCAGCATGGATCTCTCTGCTCAGTAAACCCTGCCAGGTCACCTCCTGCACCCTTGCTCTGTGAGGGAAGTGGTGAAGAAACTAGGCCACTGGCCTGGTCATACCACTAGCAAGTAGCAGAGCCCCACCCAGTTCACACTGGCCCTGAAGCCAGGCTCTGAGCCCTGGGCCCAACTGCTACTTGGGTTGTCACCAGTGAGGGCAGACACTGGACACACAAGCCACAGTGCTGGGCCCCAGAGCCAGGTGCAGGGCAGGTGGAATGGGGCCCTGCAGCCATGCTGTGGATGTCCTGCTGAGGGGAGGAAAGAAGGGGCAACAGCAAGAGCCAGAATCCGTCTCCCAGGGAAGCCAAGACCCCTTCTGGATGGAGCATCCAGGAGGACTTCCCGGAGAAGAAAGAGGAATTGGGGGGCCCTTAGAGGCTAGGAACCTCTCTAGAGCTCAGTTTCTACTTCTGTGAGATGAGAAGACATGGGATGGATGGACCTATGGCCAGGAAGACACTAGCATCCCTTCCCCCCCTGCGTGCCTCAGTTTCCTGGCTTTCCAGATGGACTTAGAGTCATGTCCCAGGGTGCATGGTGAGGCCAGTGACTCGGGGCCAGTGATCTCATGCTGTCAGCAACCCTCAAGGAGGCTGCAGAGCTCACCCCCAGTTCATAGAGCAGCGGGGGGCCTGTGAAGTCCAAGCAGTTAGAGGCAGGCTCCTGCCCAGGTCCGAGCTGCCAGCTGGGTCTCCACTGACCCTCTGCCGAGGCTGTCGACAGAGCAAGGAGGAAGCTAGGATGGGAACTGTGAGCTGCCCTTCAGTTGTTTGTGTTGATGGCCCAGGAACTTGTGCAATGAACTCGAGGCCCGGAAAACTGGCTGCCTGTGTCTACACGCAAGGAGCAGGCTGAGGGGTCACCCAGGAGGTGGTCCAATAGGCAAGGTGGCCCAGGAAAGCCATACCAGGGTCACAACCACTGAGCCCAGCCCCTTTTCTCTTCCACACAGCCTCACCCCAGCTCCAGTACTGTCTGCCCCGGGGGTCCTCCTCTATGCTACTGTCCCCCTCCGTGAGGGCCCATCACCCAGATTTGGTCACTTGCTCTGTGCCCATCTAATCCCCAGGACACGGCTGGGCTTTGGTCTGGGAGCATTCTCACCTCCACGTGTGAGTGGGAACAAGCTCCTTCCTTCCTCCTCTGTGGCCTGGGGAGAGGAGCAGGATGCACGCAGGGGCCAGGTGGTGTCCTGAATGAGGCCAGCACCGAGGGAGAAGTGGGAGCAGGGACGCCGGGGAGGTCTCGCTTTGAGTGGGTAGGGGTGTGGATCAGGCAAGGCCTGGGCTAGACAGGGGTGGGCAGGAGCCGAGAGAAGTCACAGAGGCTGCCACAGACAGAGGGGATCAGAGAAGGTCAGGGCAGAGGGAGGGAGTTAGGGGCACCCTATGGAAGGCCCAGGTGGGGAGTCGGCCAGCTCTGCCCAGTAAGAGTGCCCGGGGAGTGCCTAGGCTGTGCCTTAAGGTCTCTCCCAGCTTCTGCCCAGAGCTAAGAAGGCTCCCTGCTCCCCAGGGAGTGATAGTCCCCTAAAGGACAGCACTGGGATGTAGAGGGGATAGGAGGAGGGAAGGGGGCTGCAGACCCATCCCCAGGACTCCTGGGCCACGGCCAGGCCGGGCCTGAGGCTGGGAGGGCTATGGAAGTGGGACCCCGGCTATCAGCCACCTTGACAGAGCCCTGGAAACAGAGCACAGAGACCCCAGCCAGCACTTATCAGGGCCCCAGTGAGGCCCAGGCTGGACAGGGGGGTTCCCAGCCTGCCCAGTGCCCGATATCTGAGGCTGCCTTCCCCACCCAAGATAACTGCCCATAGTGGAGACAGGCGCTGGGAATGCGGCAGGGTGGGCTCCAGCTGGGAGGGACACTCCATGGAGCAGCAGGGCAGAGCCAGAGCCAGGCACACAGCTGGCGGAGCATCCCATGGGAGAGATGAGGAAACTGAGCCCCAGAGAATGTGGAGACTGCAGGGCTCACAGGCATGTTTGCTTAAGGTCCAGGCTGAACTCCAGGCCCTGGCCTCTCACCCAGAGGGCCCCTCCTCCTGGGCCCTTAAGTAGCCCTTTGCCACGGCAGCCACACCTCTGCAGGCCCCTGGGCCACTGGCTTCTGGGAAGGGAGCATTGGGGTGGAGGGCACTATGCCTGTCCCATGGGGGCTGCCCCCAACATCCCAAGACTGCATACCTCTGCCGGGACCTGTTGGCTCAGGCAGTGCCAGGCCCGATGTGCGATTCTGTGATTCGTGGCAAGGAGGGGAAGGAGACGCCCACTCCAGCCCCTCCTGGGGCCCCAGGGCCTGGCCTGGGCTTCCTGGGAGCAGAGGTGGGGCCTGCCTCACCCATGTGGGGGGTCTTGGGAAAATGGGCATTCTATTATCCCAGAAAGCCCCTCTTCCCACACGAAGAGCCTTCCAGACCCCCCACGCCCACCCAGCGCCTGCAGCCAGCCTTCTTGCCCACTGTTGCAACACCTGCCTGAACACTATGGCAGAAACCAGAGTCGCTGGCTCAGGCCCCAACGTGCCGCTGCCTTGCCAACTCGCCGGGTCCTTCTCCGGTGGGGAGGGGCGCAGCTGTGACAGAGACCCTGTGGCGACGCACTGGTGCTTGGGAGGCTGGTGGTGGGTACTGCCCCACCCTGCCTCCCTGGGAAAAGGTGCTCTGTGCCCAGACCCCCTGCTGTGAGAGGTCCACGAAGGCCCCTGGGTCCCTGCACCATGGTTTCTCCCCCTGTGAATGGGCCTCCTGCCCAAGACCCTCACCAGATGCTCGGGCCGGCCTGCCCAACGTCTGGGAGAGTCTGTGCCATTCTGTCCCCCAGGAGAGGGGCACGCTGCTCTGGGCCACTTCTATGAGCACCCACAGAGGTCTCTGGCACCACCCAGGCCAACCTCTGCAGCACTGGTCCCTGTCAGCGCAGAGCCCACGTGTTGTCTGCCTCTGGGTGTGTGTGTGGATAAGGACTATGGGAGAGGCTCTGGGGTGTGGAGTGCCAAGGGGAGATGCGGGGTACTGCTCAGCCCTGTCTGGGGCTCAGGAAGCACCTCCAGGGTATGATCGAGCCAGGGAGAGGGGCAGGCCCGGTGGGCTGGTGGGCTCGTGGGCTAGGGGCAGGAGCACTCCGGCTGGATGCCCATGGGAGCACATCTAGCTGAGGTCCAGGCTCACCTGCTCACCTGCTTCTCCTGGGCTGGGGCAGGCCAGGGGACAGGCAGCAGGTGGCCTGATGCCCTGAGCTTTCCGTTCCCAGCACTGGCCTCTGCAGGTGGGGCCAGTGACAGGGGCCTTCCTTCCTCTGCCACAGATGGTGAAGGAACCACAGCAACTCAGGATAAACAAGGGTAGGCCTCTTCACTGTGGGGGAAGCTGCAGGGGCAGGATCCTCAAAAGTGGGAGGAGGGGGCTGGCCGGGCCATCAGAGGACTCCCAGAGGTAGGCAACCTCCTCTACCCTGGATGAGGCCCCTCTGGCCCCTCTCCTGAGTCTGCAGGGCTGCCCTGTGTGGTGGAGCAGGGTGAGCACTGCTTGTGGTGCTCTGAGTCAGCAGCGCCCCCGCCCTGCCTGAGGCTTCTCTCTAGGTGTAAACGGGCCACCTCCCAAGCACCAGCTTCAGTGCTGCCCACAGGACAAGCCAGAGTCCTTAGCCCTGCTTGTCCTCAGCCTCATTCTGCTGACTTCCCCACGGCCTCAGCCTGGGTCTCTGCCCCTGAGAGCTGGCAGGCCTCCTCTACCTTCCCCATCAGTGCCTGGTCACACATACCATCCCTGTGTGGTCCCTGGGGTGTTTCCTCTGGTGGCCTCAGTCTGGGAGGGGAGTGAATGAACCCACTTTGGAATTCCAGGGCTGGCCTGGTACACAGACCCAGGACTGGGGGAAGAGTGAGACCAGGGGAGGGGAACAGGTGGGTATGGGGTCCCCTGGTCAGGGCCGGGGTGCATCACAGGGGGGCGAGGACAGACAGGTGGTCCACCAGAGAGGGCAATGGGGTATTGCTGGGTCCCAATATCAGCCCCAGCCCCTGTCCCAGGCTCCCGAGAGCCCCTGTTGCCCCGGGCCCATGTCCTAGCTCTTCCGCCCCACTATGCACATGGGTGGGGAGCACAGCCTGGATATTTCTGGGTCAAAACCTTCCCCCCTACATAGCTCCCTACACAAACTCTCCAAACTCCAGAGAGTTTGTCTCTCTCCCTTCCTGCATCTGCTGGAAGGGGCTCCTCCGCTCCTCACTCTAAGTTGTGCCTTGGGGATCCGGGGCTGGGCTATCTTCTCCAGGGAGGCTCCTGGAGTTTCTGGGCAAAGCCCATGTGTCTCCTGGCCTCCATAGGGCAGGGGCTGAGTTCTTTGCAGGGAGTCCTGAGGGACTGTGAGAAGCAACCTCCATGAAGCACAGGCTGAGTGCCTCAGTTTCCATAGGGCAGGGGCTGAGTCCTTTGCAGGGAGTCCTGAGGGACTGTGAGAAGCAACCTCCATGAAGCACAGGCTGAGTGCCTCAGTTTCCCCACTGTGAAGGAGAGAGTATGCGTGAAACCCATGAGCCCAGGAGGCCCGGCCAGGTCCTGTCGTTGGGCACCATGCTTGCTGACTGCTGGCTGTCAGGGCTGCTCCATCCCGCTCCCACCAGGCAGCTCATGGTGCGGAGAACAGGCACATGCCCGGGCAGCACCCGCTGCAGCTGGTTGCTCTTGGCTGGTGCTCCTGTCCCCCACCACTGCCACTGACTCGTGCCCCCTCAGGGTCAGGGCCATGCCCCTTCAGACCCACTCCTGGCCTTGGGCCACTCCTCCTTTCTCCCTCCTTCTAGCAGACCACGCAGGACCTGGGATTACTCATGGGACCCTGATACCAGATGCTTTGTGCACCTGGGGCTGTGTGTATACTGGGGAGCATGTGGCTTTCTGTCCCACCTGGGAGCACAGTGGCCTCTCAAGTACCACCCAAGCCCCATGCCTGTCCCCAAAGGCCAGCACAGCTGGGACTTCAGTGACCCTGCTCTGGTGATTCCCCACTGCAGATCCCTGCTGGCCACGTGGCCAAACTGCCCAGCTCTGCTTCCTGATAGGGACTATTGAGCATCTGCTGTGTGCAGCTTCTGGGTGGGAGTGGGAGCTGCCGCCAGGGCCAGCCCTCATGGGACCAATGGTGAGGAGTGCTCTCCATGCCAGCTCCAGGCTAGGGTAGGGGGCTGGGGCCAGGAGGGATGGGGCTGGGGGCTGGGGCAACCTGTCTTGGGCCCCAGAGGGTGGCACTTGTGTGTTCTCACCTGGCCACGTGCCACACCTTCCTCCACGCTCAGCATTTTCTCACGCTCAGAGCTGGCACGGGATACAGGGCCAGGCTGGGACTTGTGGTCCTGGTCCCGGAAGGTGGGCGAGGCTTTCCTCTGGGCCTGGGGGCAGGGGCCGCGGCAAGTTGAGACACGGCTGGAGTGGGGGGGGGGTCAGGTTGTAATACCGGCCAGGCAGCCACAGGAGGCCCGGCCCCCACCAGCTCGAGCCCCAGCCTGCCCAGCTCCTGTCCTCCGCAGATGGACCCAGAGACCTGGGCCAAGGCCCTGTCCCTCTTGGTCCTCAGTTTCCACCTTTGGACATTGGGAGTGATGAAGGCTGGTTGGGACATGGGTGTGGGATGTGTGTGGCACACTCCCACCTTATTGACCCTAGGAGCCCTCTGCATCTCGGATCTCAGTGCTTCTCTCTAGAGGGTGGGAAGGATGCTGCAGCCCCTCCGCTGTTGGGAGGCTCCAACGAGGACACCCCCCTCAATGCACAGCGGCTGTGCTTTGGGGGCAGGAAGCTGCCCTGTGTCTGATGGGCCAAGGGAGAGAAGCCTGTGGCTCCTGGTTCTCAGACCTCACTCAGGCCCAGGTTGCAACCTCAGAGCAACTGGCCAGAACTGGTGGTCCCTCTGACAGTGTACCTGCCCCAGAGTTGCCCCCACTGCCAGCCAATGCCTCAGGGCTGCCAGATCCCTCTGGCCTGTGCAAATCCCCTGAGATAATTCCAGTCCATGGGTCTTTCCCTCACCCTGCCAAGTCCTGGGATTCGCTGTGGCTTTTAAGACAAACAGGCTGACAGCAGACCCCAGAAGCAGCCTAGATGCCCCTGTATCCTGGCCAATCAGATTTGTCACACTAGGAAATGGAACAGGCTGGAGGAGCCTTGGACAGATCCCGTCCAGCCACTACCTCTCCCCCACTGTGTTGTTGGGGAAACTGAGGCCCATGGAGGAACAGGCCCATGGCTGGCTGCATGAGCCATGTGGGCCCTTGGGGAAGTCCTGGGGTGTTCCGGCCTTGGTGTGCAGCCCTGGAGCACCCCATCTCCCTGGCCTCCTCCCTGGGGGCAGGAAATTGGCCACGAAGACACTGGGCTCTGAGGAAGAGACCCAAAGGCTAGGAGCTCCTTCTGCAAGAGTCGCAGCTGTCATCAGAGCTGGGGAGGGTGAGATGCAGGTCCTCCGGGAAGCAGCCCCTGACACCCCACCACTCTCTGGCAGCCACCCAGGCAGGCGTGGGAATGTGGCTGGCAGGAATGGGACCTCTCCCCTGGGAATCAGCTGCTGGGTGCTGGCCAAGAATGCACTGATCCAAAGAGGAAGCAAAGTTCAGCTGCAGCAACTTGACCCAGGACCATAGGAAAAGGAACAAGCTGCTGTGGCAAAAGCAGAGACTGTCTAGAAGGCTAAGGCACAGATGGAACCCCAACCCCAGCTCCCTTCTGAGCTCTGATCCTAGCCACAGACTGAGCCTCTACTCCAGCCAAGTACTGATCCCTGATCCCAGTTACAGGTTGACTCCTGACCCCAGTCACACACTGATCCCTAACCCCTGCCATCTACCTAGTCTTCCCCTTAGCCATAGACTAAATCCTGTTCCCAGTTACAGGTTGGCCCCTGGCCTCACCTATGGGCTGGTTTCTGACATCAGCTACAGTTTTACCTCTGACCCTAGTCACAGACTGACCCCCCAACAAAAGCCCATGCTGAGCCCTGATCCCAGATCAAGCTGAGCCATGATCAAAGTTATAGACTGATCCCTGATTCCAGCTCCAGACTAAGTTCCTCCCTACTCATAGAGTGAGCCCTGACATAGGCATAGGCCCAGCCCCCATCCCAGCCATGAACTAACCCCTGACCTCAACCAGAACCTGGGTCCTGTCCCCAGGCTCAGACTGCCCGTGGCTCCAGACTGAGGTTCAGCCTCATCTCTGCAGGCCTCCAGCTCTAACTTTGTCCACCTCTGGCCCTTTGCATCTTTGGCCCCCAGCCCAGAAACACCCTGGGCTACATGAGCAGAGGTTGAGCACATCTTAGTGTTTGGAAGTGGCAATTCGCTCTGTTGGCCCTAAACACAGCTCCCCTGGCACTGTGCCCCCTTCTGGTTCCAAGGAGCTCAGGGCAGGTGGAGTGAGTGCAGGGGGAGAACAGCGGGGCGGCACAGGAACCAGGGCTGGCCAGTGCAGAGGTGAAGGCCTGCTTACTGGTGTGCAGTGCACCTGCTGGGTGGTAGCTTGTCACCTCCACTACCTTAACTCTTCCCAGCCAGCCCTGGAGCAGCCCATAGGTGGAGAGTACCCACAAAAGAGCCAGGTCAGACAGGTCAGGGATTTGCAAATATACCCAGCATGTGCCTGTGACCTGGCTTGATCCATGGCAGTCTGACCCATGCCCAGTTGACCATTCGCTAGAGACCAACTCAGCCTTACTGGGGAGATGCCCACTTGCCAGGGTGGGATGGCCCCAGTGGGAGAGGTGGTCCCTGGCTGGCAGTGTGCTAGGAGGAGCCAGCGGATAGGGGAGCCAGAGCTGGACTCAGGCCTGGGCAGGGTCTGCCTAGATTCCTGGGCCCTTGGAGCTGCAAACTCCAGTGCCCTGAGCCTTGCTGGGGTCCGATTCCGGGAATCTATGTTTAGGGAAGCTGAACTACCCCTAATCTCCACACTTTATCAGATACCTGTTTGCCCATCAAGAGTGCAAACACGGGGGCTGGAGGGCCTGGGGCTGGGGGTTGCGGGAGAGGCCAACGGTGTTCGCCCAGCTTCTCCCAGCTGAGTTATAAATAGTGCAGAGCTCTTCAGCTGAAAGGGGTCTGCGGTGTTCCCACCCCAGCCCCGCCTGGCTCAGGGCACCAGATGCCAGGCGGCGAGCCTGTGTGTTGACATTCCCCAGCTCCGTGTTTGACTTCCAACAGCGGCCTGCAAGGGCGCGGCTGGGGGCCTTTCTCATAGGAAAGCCCCGAGAATCGGTCTGCAGCCCCCTGCCCTGCCCCGGGTGCCTGTGCCCACACTGTCCCAGCCCAAATCCAGGTGGTGGGCAGCTCATTCAGCCTGATGGCGAGTTTGGAGGGGCCAGGGGCTCCTGCTACCTGGACTGGCTGAGTCCGGGGGCAGTGAAGGCCTAGGAGGAGGCAGGGTCCAGCTCCAGGCCAGGGCTTACGATCAGGGCCCCTGATGCTCTGCCCAAACAAGGCAGTGCTGCCTGGTGCTTAAGGCATTGGGAGGTTCCATGAACTTGTGCAGCCATGTAACTTGTGGAGCCTCAGTTTCCCCAACTGTACAAAGGGATTCATTAATGCCAAGCTCAGCACAGTGCTGGCTTGCCATCAGCCCCATGCCTGCAGGCCAGGTTGGGCACCTGCTCACCTGTCACTCCTGTCTGGTAGGGCCTTCCCAGCCACTGCTGAAGAAGGGCCTTTTCTATTCTGAGTTTATTGGGGTTTAATCACCCTCATTACCTGGTTTATGGGGCCTCTGGGTTGCTTCAAAGATCTCCTGGTACCAGCATCATAGTGAGTCTTTCCTGCCCTTCCCAGAGATGGGCAATGGCTAGACAGTCCCCAGACTTCATGGAGATTCTGGGTCACCCCTTTGACCTGGAGAATGGGGCAGCAGGGCCTTAGCAAGGCCGCCGAACCTGGGGCAGACAGAGCGGGCTCTGCCCCCAAGGCTGTGGATCTCAGCAGGGTGAGTCTGTCCTGGGCGATGACAACAGAGTGGTCAGCTCGGGCTATGACAGTTCCAGGGCCAGGGCTGCAGTATGACACAAGTTGGGCCAGGGGATTGTGTCTGCCTGAGTGCCTCCCTCCATAAAAAATAAAAATAGTAAAAGTCATATTTTCTTGTCCCCCCCCCCCCAAAGTTCAGTATTTTTCTCTTGATTTTAAAATAAATTAAAATGTAACTGTGAATTCCTAAAAGTCTCTTGGGTCGTGGTCCCTGGGCCTCATGAAGGGACCTGAGGCAGGGCCTAACCTTGATGGGTCAGAAGACACGACCCCAGAGTCTGAGAACAGAGCCAGCCAATGAGGAGAGATGGACGTGGCAGGAATAGTCTCAGATCCCAGAGGTGGGTGGGGAGGCCAGTGGTCCCAGCATCCTGCCCATGGCCAAAGGGCACAGAGCCTGTCTGCATCTCCGCACGGGCAGGCTTGTAGAACTGAGCTGGGGAGGGGTGTAAGGGGCATGAGGTGTGGAGCAAAAGGCGCTGAGGGTAGGAGTGGGTTGCAGCCTCCCCCTCCCGCCCTGTTAGGTGGGCTGGTCCCAGCTCTTTGGGGCTCCATGAACAGGGGAGGCTGGGGTGTAAGCTGGCTGCTGGAGAGATTAGGAGGCTGGCTGGACCTCAGGTCTCAGTTTCCCCACCTGTACAAGGGAAAGTTGGGCAACATGGTCTCTGGAGAGGCTCCTGAAAGTGAAAGGAAGGAATTTAGGGCCTGCGAGAAAGGGGCATCATCTTGGTTGAGAGGTCTTCACCCAGCATTCCGTGGGTATAGCTCCCCCACCCTGCACATTGCACTGCACTTCCCAGCTACAGACTCTGCCCTCTCCCCCTCACCAGCTCCCCCCCACCGCTGCCTGCATAAGGACAGTGATCAGGGCCAGCTGCCAGACAGCCCCTGGCCCCCCACCTGCAGGCGAGAGCCTCCCCCCTCGCTCCCTTGGCCAAACCGCCATCAATCAGGCCCTGCAACACCTGCTCCTCTGCACGTTCCCACGTCCCTCTGCCCTCCAGGCGCCTGCCCAGGCACCAGACTGCTGCCCTCCCTGGCCCCAAGCAAGGCTGTCCTGTGAACCCTGGGAGAGCCCCCAACCAGAAGCCCTGCCTGCTGGGGGGGGCCCAGGCCCTGCACATTCTGAAGTGGGAGCTGTACCCCATTTCACAGATGAGAAAACCCGGGCTCCAGCAGACTCCCCTTGGCTTTACTCCTACAGGGTGACAATGGAGCCCTCACTGCTCCCCCCAGTACCTCCCCACCTGTCTCCCTGTCAGCTGGAGAGTGGTGGCCCAGCCTGTGGGCACTGAGCTGGACAGAAAGGGCTGGGCAGGTGGGGAGGGAGCTGCGCCTGGCTCAGGGCTGTCTGGTTCCCTGTGCCCTTCTGGGGCCCGTGCCTTCTGGGGCCTGTGCCTCCTACCCTCCTGCTCTGCACTTTGGTTTCCCAGTAGCACCAGGACCTATCACTCTGGTAGCCAGTGGCATCCCCTGCTGTGACCCAGTCCTGGCTACTGCCCTAGACCAGTGAGCCCCACCACCCCGACTTGTGAGGCTGGGCCAGGAAGGGACCCAGGACAGGCCCTCAGCAGCTTCCCATCCTTTTCTTTCTTCTTGGCAACAAAGGCCCTGTGACCAGATGCTGCTGTGCTCTGATTTGTCTGAGCTAGGACACCTGGGGGCACCTGGCATGGCCCACCTTGCTCATCTGGACACAACAGAAATGCCTCTGGCCCACACAGGTCCTCCCTGCACCCCATAAGTGCTCAGACTGACCCTCCTCCCCACAGCCAGGACACCAAGCAAGGGACATCATACTACAGTCCCCAGGGCCCACCAGCAAGGTGCAAGGAGGTGGTGCAGCCTGGCAGCCTGAGGGTAACACTACACTGCCCAGCCTGGGGCAGGAGGGGAAGGCTGGCCGCAGGCATGGCCCCACCCCCAACCCAATCTTCTTCCTGCAGCACCCACCAGACCTGCCCAGTCCTGAGCTGCCCTCCTCAGCCCTAACCCCGAGACCCCACGCACTCCTGGGGTCAGCCCCCATCTGCAGGACTCTCAGCCAGGCTCACCCTTGTGTCCCCACCTGGGCTCAACCCTCCCAGCCTGCACCCAGCAAGTGCCTCGCACTTAACCCTGGGGGAGGAACGCTGAGCTCATGCAGGGTGGTCTGGCAGTGGGCGGGCACTGCCCCTCATTCCAGCTCTGTTCTTGGGGCTCATCTGGGCCTCTGAGAGAGGCCTGGCTGGAATGAAGGGTGTCCAGCCCAAGAGGGGTGTTCCCTAATCACCTGATGCCACCCGCAGGCCAAGTGGATGCTATGGTGAGGGGCTGCTGCCATTGCCAGCCACTGGAGGCTCAGCTGGGGAGAGGCCACTGTTAGATTATGGGCGTGGGAAAATCAGTTCCCGTGCACTCCCGCACAAGCACCCGCACTCACGTGCGCTCACCCTCCCCGTCATTCTTGGGGCTGTGCTGCCCCCTTGTGGCTGCTGGCGCTCCTCACCTGGAGCCCCTCTCCCCGCTGGGCTTGCAGGATGCCCAGAGGCTGAGTGGCACTTTGTAGCACCTGAACCAACACTGGGTGGGGAGGAGTCCGAGGACTCTGGCTCTGCCCACTCTCCACAGGCCCCAGGAGTTCGAGACCAGCCTGAGCAACAGAGCAAGACCCCGTCTCTATTAAAAATAGAAAAAATTAGCTGGGCATGGTGGCACGTGCCTATAGTCCCAGCTACTTGGGAGGCTGAAGCAAGATGATCACTCGAACCCAGGAGTTTGAGGTTGTTGTGAGCTAGGCTGACACCGTGGAACTCTAGCCTGGGTGACAGAGTGAGATTCTGTCTCAAAAACATAAAATAAAATAAAAAAAGAATAAAAAGAAAAGAAAATGAATTAGCAATCTAGAGACTGGAAAAATATTTATAGTACATATCTCTGACAAAAAAAATCGCATTCAGAACATGTAAGGAACGCTTACAGATCGATAATGAAAATATGGACAACCCAATCGTTTTCAGTTGGAAAAGATTTGAGTAGACATTTAACAATAGATGGCATACATCTGGCCAATAACCCACAAAAGGGGCCCAGCATCTGTGGACACCAGGGAAATGCAAATTGAAATCACAGCGAGACACCAGTTGTGCTCCACAGAAAGGCCAACCAACCTCCAAGACCAAGGACACCAGCTGTGACGGCTGCTAGCAACCGAAGCCCTCATGCTTTACCAGAGGGTGTGTCAGTTGGTGTAACCAAGAACTCTCTAGGAGTTTCTTATTAAGTTAAATATGCATCTTCTCTAAAACCCAGCAAGTCCATTTGAGGTTATTTATTCAAGACAAATGAAAACACGTCACCACATCAGTTATCCATCGTTGTGCAGCAAATTAGTACAAAGAGCTCACAAAGAACTCACGCCTCCCAGCTCTCAGTCCCGAGGGCACAAGTCCAGGGCAGAAAGACCCTGTGTTCTGCTCAGGGTCTCCCAATGCTGATGTCCAGGGTTGGCCGGCCTGACTCCTTGTCCAGAGGCTCTGGAAGGATCTCCCGCCATGCTCACTCGGTTTGTTAGCCAAGTGCAGCTCTTGCTGGTTGTAGGACTCAGGTCTCCATTCCCAGCTGCTGCTCCCAGCTCCTCCGTCCTGCAGGCCACCTTCATCCTGGCACAAGTCCTTCCGCCCTTCAAGGTCAGAGTTCTTCTCTGATTCCCTCTTCACTACCAGCTGGAGAAAACCCTCCTAAGAGCTCATGTGATCAGACAATTCCTGCCTGTACTCAGGGTCTGACAATCAAGTCCACAAACCCATCCTAGGAAAAGTGCTATGAAGGGCGAGCTAGGCAGTGTCAGCGTGCAGCGTCTCAAGGGGAGTGCCTCGAAAGTAACCGTGGTGATATTCAGCAATGAGGCGGGTAGCACTTTTTCTAGGATGAGTTTTCAAACTTAATTGTCTGACTGCAGAATCTTTCTTTTGCCACATAACGTACCTTGATCCTGGAGTGGTTATCTCCGCATATTCACAGGTTCCACTCACCCTCAAGGTCAGGGTTATTCAAGGGCGAGGGGCTTAGGGGCCATTCTTAGTATCTGCCCATAACAGTCACCAAAAAACTGCTACAAGAATGTGCAAAGAAGCCTCAATCATAAAAGCCAAGACGCTGATGCCAACCAGATGCTCAGCTCAGCGCCTCGTGCTGGAGCCACAACAGGTACCTGCAGTGGTCCCCGCAACGGGCCCAGAAGAGACTGTTGGAAACATCATAGGGCTGAGACTCATCCTCACAGGGCACAGGGTAACAGCCCTGCGCTCACTGTGCACTGCAGTATGGTGTCCTCGATGGGGTCCACAGACAGAAAAAGAACATTAGGTAAAAACTAAGGATGTTTGAATAAAGTGGGGACTTCCAGATAGCAGCACGCCGGCACTGGCTCATTCCCTGTAACGAGAAGGGAAACTGGAAGCTGAGCATTCAGAGATCTTAACTGGCTTTTTCTCTCAATTCTAGAATTGGGTAGCCCTCAGAATCAGAAGAGGTTCAGAGAGCCCCAAGGCAGCACTGTGGCCAGATGCCGTTCAAGGACAGAGAGAAACGGAAGTGACAGCACAGAGCCTCAGCTTTGCCTTGTTGCAATCAGCAGCCACCTGCAGTGACTGAAGCTGACCCTGTGACTGACAGGGACCCAGTGCCCAAGTCAGCGCACCCCGCCCAGACCTCTGATTCTTTACCCACACCTAGGAGTGTCCTCAGAGGCACACACAGGCCAGTCCTCCGCCCAGTGCTCCAGGGGACACCGTCCCGACCCCCAGGGCCTTCTCTCCTCTCTGGTACTCTGTCATCAACTCTGAACACCTTGGTCTCCCCAGACTTGGAGGACTACTGGGATCTGTGATGGTTCCCCTTCCCCTGCCATGGGCTGGAAACTCCCTCAAGGCCGTGAGCCACGATGAGTGCAGGTCTCACTCAGGGGCCACTGTCCTGTACTGCCTGGTGTCCCGGGTCTTGAGAGCCATTGTGTCTGCAGTTTTGTCTGGTTTGGGGTTTTGCCTCTTTCAGGTAGGAGAGTAAACACCTGGTAGTCCATCTCAGCTGGAGAGGGGAAGCTTTTCCTAAAGTAACAGCAGTGCTCTAAATGTGCTGTGGCCACACGGCATGCACTGCGGACGAAGTGCATTGATCTCACGATCCAGCAGTCCCACTTGGAGTGTACACCCCAAAAAATGGAAACAGGGACTCAAACAGCCATGTATACACATGTGCACAGTGGCCAAAAGATGACATGTGAACAGACGTGGTCCATACACACAACGGGGCCTTACTCAGCCTCAAAAAAGAAAGGGGGCTCCGACTCAAGCTGCAACGTTGTGCCGAGTGGAGTTAGGCCGACACGGAGAATAAACACCCCATAGCTCCAGTTTCATGAGTGTGGTGGTGAATTTTATGAGTCAACTTGCCTAGACCATGAGATGCCCAGATAGTTGGTCTAATATTATTCTGGGCTTGTCCATGAGGGAGGTTGGGTGAGGTTAACATTCTAATTGGGTCACCGAGTAGGGGCCCACCCATCAGCTGAGGCCTGAATAGCCCTACAAATCTGAGGGTGAAGGGGGTTCCCACTGGCTGCGTCCAGCTAGGGTATCAGCTCTTTCCTATGTCAGTCTTGACTGCACCGTTGGCCCTCCTGGCCTCCACCTGCCCAGGCTCCCTGCAGATCATGGGACATGTCAGCCCCCATGAGCACATGAGCACCCCAGCCCATTCCTAGTAATAAATCTCTCCAAAGACATTCTCTGGAGGACCCTGACTGATGCACTGAGTCCCTAGTCATCAAATCCACAGGAACAGAGTGTTGAATAGAGGCTGCCAGGGGCTGAGGATGGGGCAGGGGCAAAAGGGGCCTCGACGTTAATGGGGACAGAGTTTCAGGCTTATGAGAGGAAATACTCTGTGGCAGACAGGGGTGGTTTTACAGCACATGACTGTGCTCAGAATCACTGAAGTGTGCACTTAAAAACTGTTAGAATGGTAAATTGTGTAAAGCCTGAACCCCTCCGCTCAGGGCTGGGTGAGAGCTCACACTGGGGAGAACTCTCTGGGTCGCACCCAGAGTTCAGTGGTCACTGCCGCTGTGGCATGAAGCCGGCAGCTACCCAGGCCACATCACTGTGGAGAGCACCAGTGACCCAGCCACCGGCCATGAGAGGCTCTAGCCTCCTCATTTTTGAACAAGCAGGTGTACCTGGTTGTCTGAACTGCATCCGCACACTGAGCCCTGGCTACATGGGAAAGAGGCTCTGAGCCCACCTCGTCCTCAGCACAAGAGGAGGGAGCAGGTGGGTGCTGGGTACCATGTCTCTGTAGCAACCCCGCAGCCCCATTAGGTGTGACCAGGACACCTCCTCAGGAGCCAGGGGGTTAATCATTATAGCCAAGGGAGGGGCAATGGCAGGACACCATGGGTGCATCCCAGCTGGGCCCCCAGGGCTGGGCTGCTGGACACAACAGGACTAATTTACAGTGACCTACATAATCAGAGGCCACTTGCTGTGGCCCCAAACTGAGCCTTCATTGTGAATCCATGAGATGAGGTGGGGAGAGGGGCCATCGCTGTGTGGGGGCAGGTGGGTGCCTGTCCTGTGAGGGGCAGGACCAGGTCAGCTTGGACAGCTGCCCAAGCTTGCCAGGCTATACGCCCTGCAAGTTCACTCTTAGACATGGGGGGGTGGGCAAGAATCCCCCCAATATTTTTTTAACTTTTAAAAGCAACTTGTGTACATATTAAAAACTTCCTCAAGACACAGAGAAAATAGACATATCTTGCTTCATCTCAAGATGTGATCACTTGAATTCTTTTAGCCATTTTAGCTGTTCTTTATAGCTCTGCCCCTTAGTTTCATTTAATTTTTTTGGCTGGGGCTGGGTTTCGAACCCACCACCTCCGGCATATGGGACCAGCAGCCCTACTCCTTGAGCCACAGGCACCACCCTGCCCCTTAGTTTCTAAATAACAACCTTATGCCAGTCCTTGAAAGTTCCTGCTGAATTCCTATCAGGTGAGGCTGTAACACTCCCATTTCTCACCCACCTCCCCACCTGGGTGTGTGTCTCTCACCTGCCTCCAAATACATCCTGCCCCAAATTCTCTTTAAGCCAATCATATTCAGCGCCTGTGTTACTGGAACTGTAAATACTGTCCACCTTTTTTTACAGCTTTGTGGTTTCCCAGATTAAGGATTACCTCTTCTTTCGCTTTCTTAGAACACTGGCCACTGAGGCAAAAGAACCAGAACAAGTGTCCTCATTGTGAGAAAAGGTGGTTTCCTTCTCATAGGAAAGTCCCCAGGTGAGCAGTGGGGGCTGAGGCATCTTGGGCATGTTCAATATGTGGCTTCCAGACCAATGCCATGGGTCTGCGCTGGCTCCCATATCTCCCAGCTGCAGGAGGGGAGCAAAGGCCCAAGAGGGCCTGCCCGTTTCTTTCAGTGGAAAGAGCTGGAAGGGAGGCATCATGTCTCTGCCAGAACCTAGTCCTGGCTGTTGGAGGCCAGCAAAGAGCCGGTGGAAATGGTGTCTTGGGATAGCTGGGAAGCCACATTCCAGAGAGAATTCTTTGCCGGAAAGGGGAGAGCGCATCTCGGGCAACAGCCGGGGGACTCTGTGGTCTTGCAGGTTATTTTATGGCCCAGACTGCCCAGCAGAGCTGTAGGGCACCTTCCATGGCGGTAGTGGCAGGTTGTGGCTCAATTTCACTTCTTCCTTGCATGTCCCTGGTCACCCTGCACCTACCCACCACTGTGACCCAGTTGCTCCTGTGGCCCAGCACTGTGGAAAGGGCCCTTTCCCCTTTGAATGGACCCATTTAAGTCCCAGAGATTTGGGAGCCAGTCCCTCCTCGGAAGAGCTCAGAGGCCCAGCACAAGTGGAATCTCCTTTCCAGCCACAAAGCTGGGGAGCAAACTGCAGTGCCCTAAATGCCACTCAGTTACCTTAGGGGAGCCAAAAAAACAAGTGCCAGAGTGCCAGGCCAACCCCAACCCCCTGCCGTTCTCTTGTCTCTGCAAGTCCCCAAGTTCAGTGGGCCTTGGCGTGATTCACGGGGAAGTGCAGCAGATCCGGGGTCACGTCACAAAGTGGGAGCTATACGTGTCCAGAACCCTGCACCCTTGCCCAGCCCAAGCCCACAGCGCCAGCCGGCCACTTGCACAAGCTCAGGCAGTGCAGCAATAGGGGATCTGTGGGCTGGAATGGTGGGAGGTGGAAGGGCCCAGGAAAGCCCCTGGAACTGGCCAGCACCAGCGATCTCCTCCTCCCCACCCTGTGCACTGAAGTGCCTTTGAGAAAAAATGCCATGTGGGGCAGCTCATGTGTCGTCGGTGGGAGCATGTGTCCCCTGCTCAGGGAACCCAGGACCCCCAAAGCCCATCCTACCGCTGGCACCTGGGACCAGCCCTGGGCAATTTCTGATGCGTCCTGGCTGAGGTGGGGAAACACTGCCACCCTGTGGGCATAAGGTGAACTGCACAGAAGTGCCCACCGCCAGCCTCCGAGGGTGAGGGCTCTTTGCCTGGGTCCGAGGAGGAGGTTCCTCACACCTGGCATGGTGGTCCTGACAGTCCAAGAGACTAGAGCCCTCCCTGCCCCATCCCCTTCCTCCAGCTCAGAGGAGACAGGTATGGGTGACCATGTGCTGAGACCCCTGCCTCCAGAGACCCAGAGGGTAAGGGGGAGCCCAGAGTCGGTGAGCCCCTGGGCCTCTTCCGGGGGCTGAGCAGGTTTGGAGAGTGCACTGTTGGGCCCAGCCACAGAGGTCAGCAGACAGTGACGGCTGTCCCTGGGGCCCACGGCTCTGTCAGAAGGACAGGTCCCCAGCACACCCCGGGCACTTCCTGTGAGGCCCAAGATGAATGAGGTCAGCTGAGGAACAGGGGAGGCTGCCGGGACTTCCTCCGTCTTCTCAAATTAGCAGCAGCAGGGCCTCTGGCCAGGCCAGAGCCGGGGGGTGGATGTGCTCTGGAAGTGGTGTATCCCCTTCTCAGCGCCACAGCACGTCTCACCCTCCAGCTTGGAGGGGCTGGGGTAAATGCCAGCAGCTGAGACCCTAGGACCCAGTGATAGACAGGAACTGAGGCATAGCAGGGTCCAACCATGACAACAGGTCTGGTGAGCCTCTTCTAGAGGAGGAACCAACGCACAGCCAGACCCACAGATGGCAATGGCCTGCCTGGCCACTATAGGTGGCCCTGCCCTCTCTGGCATGTGTGTCACAGGCCCTGTTCAGAGCAAATGGGAAGGATTCTCACAGCCAGACACTGCTGCGGGTTCTGCCCACAGAGCAGCCCACTGCCTGGACAGGGGCAGCCCAGCCCTGACCCAGAGCAGCCATGTGGCAGGAGCTGGCACAGGGGATAGACACCTGTTAGCCAGAATCCCAGGGTCGTGGAGGACAGGTCAATCCCTTCTATGCACTGCAGCGGTTCAGATCGTCGCTTCCAGCCTGGGTCTGTGTCCTGCTCCTCCACCTAGTTGGGATCTGACCTTGACAGGTCGTTCCTGCTCTGGGCCTCAGTTTCCTCATCTGACAAATAGGGAGAAAGAAAATTAGCTCCCTCTCACAGCAGCCCCACAGGGCCTTACAAGGTGGAATACTTGGATTACCTTCCAGAACCCCCAGGCCCTGCCCCTCAGGCTGGGGCACAGGTATGCCCCTCCACCTCCCCTCACTCTGCAAAGTCCTGCTGTCCTGCTGAGTGGTGGCCCCTGGGCAGGAAGGCACTGAGAGGAACATTTCCGCTGCAGCAGCCCACAGCGAGTGCAGCCCCTGATAAGGGCACACATGGCCAGCTGCACGTCCGCCTTTTGTCCCAGCTCCAGCCAGCCTTTCCTGCAGCCCTCCTCCCCCTCTGCCTCCTTTCTGCCCCAGCTCGGAGTCCTTGGGTCCGAGCTGCCCCAGGGGAGTTTGAGGCCCTAGGTGGCAATGACTGCTAACCCTAGACACACGGGTGGGAGGGGTAGAGCTCCATGCCTGGGCCAGAATCTGGATGGAGTCCATCCTGGGGGGCTGCCAAGGACAAGAGGCACCAGCCCCCAAGCCCTGGCTTGTCTGCTCCGCCCTCTCCTCCCAGTTTTGACTCTGGGAGGATCCTTGCCCGCCTGGTGCATAGGCACCAGCTTGGGTCCTGCTAGTGGCCCTCACAGGTGCTGGACCCTCTGTCCTCCACCCTCCTTCTCAAGCTCCGAGGGATGCCCTGGCTTGGCTCCACAGTCCTTTGGGTACACCCAGATTGTACTTTCTGTCATCAGTCTTAAAATGGCCCAGCTTGGCCCAACGTCAGGCACTGAGGGGGCCATCCTCAGCCCCTGCTGTCACAGTAACCCAACAGTGACTACACAGGGACAGCATGGTGACCACACAGTGACGTGTAGTGAGCATACAGTGACCACATGGTGACCATGCAGTGACCTCACAAAGACCACATAGTGACCATGCTGTGGCCACGTGCTGTGGTCAACCATATGGTGACCATGCAGTGACCTTGCATCCATTCTGGGCTGGGCTGGGGGGAGGTCCCACGGACCCCAGAAAGAACCTTGTCCAAGCCCTAAACTCCAGGAGCTGACTATGGCTGGGGAGGGGGTCTCGAGTCCTGAGGCTGGGCTGTGCGCTGGGCCAGCTAGGCTGGCTGGGCCCGGAAGGCTGGAGCCACACAGCAGCTGGTGGGAGAGAAGACCTGGACCCACAGGACTCACTCTCCTGGGCTGGGACGGGGCTTACACTTCCTACTGGCTCCCAGGGCCCCCTGAAACATGTTTAGAGAGAGTGAAACCTCCTCAGAGCCCATCAGTACGGCCTGGTGGGCACAGCCAGGGCCAGGGCCACTGAGGGGTCAGCTGCTCGGACCAGAGTGATGGGAAGCACTCAGGTCTTAGGCATTTCTTTTTCTTTTCTTCTCCTTCTCCTCCTCCTCCTCCTCCTCCTCCTCATCTCACTTTGTCACCCTTGGTAGAGTGCCATGGCATCACAGCTCACAGCAACCTCCAACTCTTGGGCTTAAGCGATTCTCTTGCCTCAGCCTCCTGAGTAGCTGGGACTACAGGTAGCTGCCGCAATGCCCAGCTATTTTCTTTTTGGTTGCAGCTGTCATAGTTGTTTAGCAGGCCCAGGCTGGGCTCGAACCCGTGAGCCTCAGTATATGTGGCGCCCTACTCACTGAGCTACCGGTGCTGAGCCAATGCCTGGCTATTTTTAGAGATGGGGTTTCACTCTGGCTCAGGCTGGTCTCAAACTCATGAGATCAGGCAATCCACCCATCTCGGCCTCCCAAGTGCTGGTATTACAGGGGTGAGCCCCACACCTGGCTGCAACAATTTTTATTTTTTAAAAAATAAAATAGGCCAGGCGTGGTTGTTCACCCCTGTAATCCCAGCACTTGGAAGGCCAAGGTGGGCAGATTGCCTGACCTCACAGGTTTGAGACCAGCCTGAGCCAGAGCGAAACCCCAGCTGTTTTTAGAGACACATTGTGGCGGGCACCTATAGTCCCAGCTACTCAGGAGGCTGAGGCAAGAGAATCACTTAAGCCCAGGACTCTGAGGTTACTGTGAGCTATGACGCTACTGCACTCTACTGAGGGTGACAAAGTGTGACTCTGCCTCAAAAAATAAATAAAATACTTGATGTACTGGGGAAAGAAAACATTGTAAATATAAAAAGAAAACCTGTGGCGCCTGATCACAGCGAAGCCAGCAGGCGGTGGGACTACCAAGGAGCCGTCCAGGCCTCCTGCGCTCCACAGACAATTCTCCTGAACCAGGCTCACACTTCCTGTTTGATCTAAAAATTAAGCAGATGAAACCAACCCCTGTTATAATTTTCAGAGCCGATTAGAAGCACATTGGGGAGCACTTTCCTTGTGGACAGACTTTCTTTGTTCTCAGGACCCAGTGGTCCCTGATCAACCCACGGTGAGGACTGTTTCTGACCTGACAGGCAGTGTGGACATGGGTGACCCCAGGCATGGATGGCTGTCATGACCAGGGCTTGTTCACAGTGCCCTTCCTATACACCAGGCCCTGGATACACACTTTCTGTGCACAATTGTTATCTGCTTCTCAGGACAGCCCTGTGAAGTGGCTGTTATGACCCCCACACTAGGGAAGGAGGCTCGGAGGCCTAGACAGGTTAAAGGCCAGGTGAAGATCCCACAGCTGGGCAGTGGATAGAGTCAGAATTGAACCTGGGGCAACCTGAGTCAAGCTTATTCTATTTCACCTGTATGTAGAAGATATCAGAACATCTCGGGGTGGCGCCTGTGGCTCAGTCAGTAAGGCGCCGGCCCCATATGCCGAGGGTGGCGGGTTCAAGCCCGGCCCCGGCCAAACTGCAACCAAAAAATAGCCAGGCGTTGTGGCGGGCGCCTGTGGTCCCAGCTGCTCGGGAGACTGAGGCAGGAGAATCGCCTAGGCCTAGGAGTTGGAGGTTGCTGTGAGCTATGTGAGGCCACGGCACTCTACCCGAGGGCCATGAAGTAAGACTCTGTCTCTACAAAAAAAAAAAAAAAGAAGATATCAGAACATCTCCTTAGCAATGTCCTAAAATTATTAAGAATTCTATCTGAATAAAGGTTAAAATGGCAAAATGTATGTTATATATATTTTAATTTAAAAGAATTAACAATGTAATACATATACCAAAACCCATTGAACTACATATTTTAAATGGGTGAATTGGCTCAGTGCCTGTGGCTCAAGCGGCTAAGGCACTAGCCACATACACCTGAGCTGGCGAGTTTGAATCTAGCCTGGGCCCGCCAAACAACAATTATAGCTGCAACCAAAAAATAGCTGGGTGTTGTGGCAGGTGCCGATAGTCCCAGCTCCTTGGGAGGTAGAGGCAGGAGAATCGCTTGAGCCCAGGAGTTGGAGGTTACTGTGAGCTGTGATGCCACAGCACTCTACCCAGGGGGACAGCTTGAGGCTCTGTTCAAAATAAATAAATAAATAGGTGAATTATATGGCATATGTTATACATTAATAAAACCGTTACTAGAAGAAGAAATGCCTGGCAGTGTCTATAGCTCAGTGGGTAGGGTGTCGCCCACATACAGCCCAGCCTGGGCCTACTAAACAACAATGACAACTGCAACCAAAAAAAAAAAAAATAGCCAGGAGTTGTGGTGGGCAACTGTAGTCCCAGCTACTTGGGAGGCGGAGGCAAGAGGATCTGCTTGAGCCCAAGAGTTTGAGGTTGCTTTGAGCTATGATGCCATGGCACTCTACCGAGGGTAACCAAGTGAGATTCTGTCTCAAAAAAAAAAAGAAAAATTTGTGTGCTGTGGTGCACAGAGTGCCTGAAGAAGTGTGGCCCTTGCAATGGTCAGTGGGACCTGCCTCAAACACCCCCGTCCTTGGTGGTGAGAACTACTCCCGGACATTAGGGGTACAGCACATGGTCACTGACTGCCACACAGCACCGTAAACCCTCATGCTCACTCCTCCTAACTGGACCCTTGTACCCTTTGAGCAACTCTCCCCAGCTGCCCCGGCCCAGCCTCTGGTGACCACCACTCTACTCTCTGCTTCTGAGTTTGACTCTTTCACATGCTACGTATAAGTGAAACCACGTGGCATCAGTGTGTCTGTGCCTGGCTTAGTTCACCTCATGCAGGGATCTCCAGTTCACCCATGTTGCTGGGAATGGCAGGATCACCTGTCTCTAAGGCGAGTATATTGCCCTGTGTGGACGCACCATGGTTCCCCTGACTCATGCTATGGCTATAGGAGTGCAGACCCCTCAGCAAACTGACTTTTCTTTTTTTTTTTTTTTTTTTTTTGTAGAGACAGAGTCTCACTTTATGTCCCTCAGTAGAGTGCCGTAGGCCTCACACAGCTCACAGCAACCTCCAACTCCTGGGCTTAAGCGATTCTCTTGCCTCAGCCTCCTGAGTAGCTGGGACTACAGGCGCCCTCCACAACGCCTGGCTATTTTTTGGTTGCAGTTTGGCCGGGGCCGGGTTTGAACCCGCCGCCCTTACTGACTGAGCCACAGGCGCCGCCCAGAAGACTGACTTTTCTTCCTTCTACTCTAAGCCCAGGTTGCCAGATCATCCAGCAGCTCCAGTAGGAATTTCTGAGGAAACCCCATACTGTTTTCCACCCCATTTCAACCGCTCTTACATGTACATCAGTGGAATTCACTACTCTCAGAATATCCCATGATTACTACTGCTATTTCCAAAACTTCCTCAGCACCCCAATCAAGGCTCTGTACCTCTTAAATACCCCCCATGCTCCCCGGCTCTGCCCTCACTGACACGAACCCACTTTCTGTGTCTGAATTCGCCTCCTGAGTTGGCCTTTCACTGCCCACAGCGCCCTATACATTCACCGCGCTGTGGCATGTGTCAGACCCTCGTCATGGCTGAGTAATGCCTCGTCGCCTGGCTTACCGCCTCCTGGCCCTCGCGAGTGGTGCTGCTGCGGGCACACAGGGTCTGCTCAAGTCCCCACTCTCAGTTTCTATGGGGGCTGCCCCCAGGACTGGGACATTCTTTTAAAATGTGTTGCTGGGAACTGGAGGCCACTCAGACATGGACCCCAGTCAACAATAAGAGGAGGAAATCATACACACACATACACCATCTTAACGGTGTCGGGCTGCACACAGGGCTTGCTGAGGGATTCGAGAGTAGCAGAGGCCACTCAGGGGCCAGCTGGGGCCAGGCGGGTGGGAGGGGCTCCTGGGGGCCCATTGAGGCGGGGATCCCACCAGGCACTCATTTGCCCAAATGCATTGAACTGTCCACTTGAAGTGGGACAGGGGAACAACTGCGTGCTACTGTCATGGTGGGTACATGCCATGTCCCTGCACATTTGTCCAAACCCACAGGATGTGCTGAGCCACCCCTAACATACCCCCGGGGCTCTGGGTGACCAGGACTGTCACTGTGGGCTCACTGACTATGACAAATGGATCACTCCAGGTGGTGCCAGCGGCAGGGAGGCTGGGCACGGGGCAGGGCCTCAGCCCTTACTGTGACCCTAAACCTGGTCTGAAAAGTAGTCTCTTTAAAACACGCTGCCCCTGCACGAGCTGCCCTCCTGGTCGCCCAGGCAGAAGCCAGCACTGGCCCTGGTGGACCCCTCGGCCTCTCACCCTCCGGCCTCTGTAAACAGGGTGACGCCAGGGCCCCCTCATGGGCTGTCACAGTGTGTTGATCAGCCCCAGGCTGTCAGAACAGGACTCAGCACGAGGCAGCCCCGTAAACACCAGGGGTAGGCTAGGGGCTCCCTTTTTATGCTTCTGCTCCAAATCCAACTGGCCGGTCTAAAATAAGCACATATTGTCACCAGGACGCCAGCCTGGCAAAGCAGATGGAAATTTTTTTTTTCTAACAACTTTCTTTGGGATTTGTTAAGTTACCAAAGGACACCAGGTAGCCCAAATGCTACAAATGGCCAGAAGTCCAGACCTGTGCTGAGCAGGCGCAGACAGAGCAGGTCCTCTGGTCAACCTGCAGCTCATTAGCCCATCACTGTAACACTAAACTCTAGTTCTGTACACCTGGTGTATGAAGAATCATGTGCCACGTATGTGAACTGTGTCTTCACGGCTGAATCTACACCCGGCCCAGGCTCACACACCTGCCATGTCCATCTACCCTATAGCTCCACACCTCCCTTTGCTGGGGAAAAGGTGGGTCCGGAGCACAAGCCCTCTCCCTCCCCCTCTAGTTTTGGTCAAATAATGAAAAATCTGAAGGCCTTGCCCATCGCATGCTCTTCCTTAGCAGCTGATAAACAGTAGAAAAGAACACAGTTTTTTTGGTAACGATAATTCCTCGCTCGAACACAAATAAACAAACAAACATGTCCATCTTTATTCTGGAATTGTAAAATAAAATATAAATAAGTTATCCTAGAGTGGCCTTCCTGTCCCAGCCCAGCCCCTTGGCCACAGACCACTAGCTTCTCACCACAGGTATATCTTGCTGTGCACTGAATGGTAGGGAGCTGACAGGTGCAGGGTGGGGGCCCTGGGGCCTCCTGAGCTGGACCCACTAACAGCGGTCTTTGTCATTGTCACTATTGCTCCCATAGCCATAATAGGCCATTCTCAAGCCCTCCAGGATCTGCCTGGCAACCCGGCAGAGGCTGTTGGCTGGGACAGAGGTGAGCATCCCTCCCTGGCTGTGGCTACCTTGTAGTACAGAGAGGCAGTCTGGCCTCTCACACAGAGCAGCCCTCCCCCTCCTGGCCACGCAGGGCCTGTGGGGCTGCAGCCTGGGCGAGGTGCTTCCGGCCATTGTCCAGAGCAGGGGTTGGCTGAGGAAGCTGCATGCTGGGGTGGGTTTGGGACATCCTGGCTGAGTCCAGCTGGGGTCATGTGGATCAGGACAGTGGCCTGTGGCAGCAACACTGAGACTCTTAAGCCCAGGGCTGGTTCTGCTTGGTGTGGAAGCCCCTCCAGGGCCCGGGGAGGGGGCAGGGCCACCTCTACACAGTCCCTCTGGGGTGCAAGTGGTGACCGGCAGGATGCAAGATGCTAAGGGGGCTCGACAGGAGCCTATGGGAAGCAGAAACCCAGGCAAGTCTGGGCCACGGGGGGGCCTCAGGGCGACCTGGGTCCTGACTGGCTTGTCCACTGCTGCCATGTGATTGACAGCAAAGCCCTCTCTGAGACAGGGCTCCCTCCTGGCACCTTGGGGTCATGGCAGGATCCACCCTCCAAACTGGCAAGAGGATGGCACGGACAGAGTCTAGCAAGGAGGGCAGAGGAGATGGAGGTCTGCCTGGGACCACACGAGAACCTATGAAATGCTCCCTGGACCCCAGGGAGATCCTGAACCCCAGACCAGACCAGAGCTCCAGTGTCCCCAGTGCTGCCTGCTGTCCCCATGCTGGTGGGGAGGACCCTCACCTTCCTGGCCCTGGACAGGCAAGGCCACAACAGGCATAGATGTTTCCCCAGCACTGAGATGGAGCAGTGAGACTTCCAGTCCTGAGAGCACTCCAGGTGGCATGGTAACACCCTCATGTCTCCCAGGGGCTCCATCGGTGAAGCCAGCATGCCCATAGGAGGAAACAGACATTTGACCTGATGTGGTCTGCAGACAGGGCCTCTCCCCTTCTCTGGCCTGCTCTAAGCATCCAGGAGACCCTGCACCCCAGGTCCTGGCCCTGAAGGCTCCTCAGGGAAGAAACCCACCTGGCTGGGGGCAATGTCGCAGGAGCCAGGAGCACGGGGCTGTAGCCTGGGCCTCCTGCCCCACTGCCGCTTCCCATCTGGGGTGGGTGTACCCTCTGCCCCTCACAGCGGGAGGCCTCGGGAAAACTCCCCGCCCCCTGCCATGCCTCAGTGTCTCAGCTGCCCACAGGCATACGACACCCAAGAGCCTTATGGGGACTTTGTCTGCCGAGGGGGAGCACACACCCTCCTGCTCACAGCATTCTGCCCAGCCCCTTCCGCCCTCCCTGGAGCTGGCCAGCAGGCACGGGAGCAGAGACCGCCACCTTAGGGAGGCAGAGGATGGCCGGCAGCGCCTCAGCCCCTTATACACGGAGCAACCACAGGACCAGTGGTCCTCACCAGACACATGCCTGAGAGAAACAGTCAGGTGTCCACACCAACACACGTGCACGAGCCAAATGTCCATCAGCAAATGAACAGAGAAACAAATTGTGGTCTGTCCACACATGGAAAGGAGTGATGCCCGGACACTCGCTGTGATGACTGGGGCGAGCCAGGTATTGCCGTCCACGAGCGTGGCCCACTCACACGAAATATCCAGACCAGGCCAATCCACAGAGACAGAGCACAGATTAGTGCAGGGGTCCTCAAACTGTGGCCCGTGGGCCACATGAGGCGGTGTGATTGTATTTGTTCCCGTTTTGTTTTTTTTTCCTTCAAAATAAGATATGTGAAGTGTGCATAGGAATTTGTTTACAGTTTTTTTTTCTAAAACTATAGTCCGGCCCTCCAACGGTCTGAGGGACAGTGAACTGGCCCCCTGTTTAAAAAGTTTGAGGACCCCTGGATGAGTGGTTACGAGCAGGCAGCGAGGAACAGAGTTGGCTAACAGTGATAGTAACAGTGAGGTAACGGTGATGACGGAGGGATTTCTTTTGAGGTGATGAAAATGTAAAATCTACTATGGAGGTTGTTACACAGCTCTGCACCTAGACCGACACCCAGGGATTGCACACTCTTAGTGAGTAGCTTGTATGCTTGTCAACTGCATCTCAATGAAGCTGCTACATTGAAAACTTCACCCCATCCTCAGCCAGGCTCCTCCTGGCCAAGTCCAGGGTCAACCCCAGGGGTGAAATGGGAAAGCGGCTCAGAGAGTTAGGGTTAGGATAGGGGTAGGATCAGGGCACACTGCCTGGGGTAATACCCCTGTTGAAGTTACTCAGGACACACAGTGGGGGTGCTGGTGGGGGTAGGATTAGGTTATGGTCAGGGTCGGGTGGGTTAGGGTAGAATTAGGGTTAAGATGCACCCCACCTGGGATAAGACTCATGTTGGGGTTACTTATAACATTTGGTAGGGGTGCTGGGACCTAGCAGGTCTTGAGGCCTCACAGAGCCGAAGCCCAGACAGAGCTCAGCCATGGCTCTGGGACTCCAGCACCAAAAAGGCCCCACATGGAGCTCTTCTCCTTCTGGGCCTTAGCCACCTGTCAGTGTTGGTAGGGCACACTCATACAGTCCTGAAGGCCCCTGGAGCCCCAGGACTACAGGTCGGCCTGCCCCTCACCAGTGGGGCACCACAGCCTTTCATCAGGAAAAGAAGATGACTAAATTTATGCCTTGGGCCCCCTCTGCGCCTGGCAGGGAGGCCAGGCTTCCTGCCCTGACCCCTGACGCAGTTCCCCATCCCCAGGGGGCGGGGGGGGGGGCCTATTGTTCTCCAAGGCTGGCTCCCAATCTCCCTGCACACTCACTTCCTGTTTCCTGGCTGAGAGGAAACAGAGATTTCTGGCCAGGCTAGGCAAATTCCTTTTTTTTTTTTCCTTTCTCTCTTTACATTTTTTGGAGATACTAAGAAATAACAATAGCAGGCAACCTTGGAGTTGTGGGGTGTGGGCTGCGGGTGCGGGAGGAGCCTCAGCAGCCCCTGCATGAGGCTCTGAACTGGGGGTGCCAGGCCCCTGTGAGAATCTGGTGGAAGTTCCAGCCCCTCCCTCTCAAGGAAAGGCTGGGACATAGGCTGCCCCTCTATGCCCCACCTGCAGAGGGGCACCGTCCTGCCCACAGGCTCTGTTTCATTCTACCCAGGCCTTATGGCAGCCTTGCTCAGCTCTCTGCCTGGCCCAGGGGCCACACCATGACTCGGAATGTGGAGACCCCCTTGGATCCTCCCCAGGACCCCCAAGACCCTCCCCGTCCTGGTGTGACACACAGAGAAACTGCAGGAGAGAAGCCTTCTGGGCACCTACCATTCCTGACCTCGCTGTAGCCTTAGACAAGACCACAGGAGACAAGGCCTAGCAATGGCGAACTCAGCTCCCCAGGATGACCTCCCACACCCCTCCCAGAAGCCCGCGGCCACCACTGACCGCTGGACAAATAGGCATCACCAGCTGGAGGCTGGGCGCACTATGGTTCTGCATTTGAGTCCAGGCCCTACCGGTGGCAGGCTCTGTGACCTTCAGCAGCCATTCCCTTGGGGCCTCAGTTTCTTCCTCAACAACTGGGTCAGATCACAGCCACAACCTTGCAGGGCTGGGGTGACAGCCCATGAGGGATTACAGCACAGCCCCCGCAGGCCTAAGTGGCTTCTCTTATTCTTTTCTTTCCCAAAGGTTGGGCAGGAGGGGACAAGATGGCTCCAGATGGGGGCTGGGCCAGCCACCTCCATTAACCTGCCAATGGGCCCAGGGCTCTCAGGAACTTCCCTTTCCTCCCAGGAGATAAAATGTTTTTTCCCCTGATGTTAACAGCTGCCCATGCATCAGGCTTGGCAAATTGCAGTGCACCGAGTGGGGCTTCCGTGCCGGCCGGCCGGCAGCTCCTTGGAGCCAGCAAAAGGCCCTTGCTCGGCCCCCACAGGAAACAACAGGGCAGGAGGTAGCCTCCACAGCCCAGAGGAACCTGATCCCAGAATCTGGGCCCTGAGACAAGTCCCCGCTACAGAGCTGGCTCCATCATATAGGAACCCACCCCACCACTCATGCCCTCTCAAGAGCTTCCAGGCAGGACTCAGTCTCCCTCCCCAGAGAGTAGCCTCTTCTCTCTCTCCCAGCCAGATTCCCTCAGAGCCCCCAGTCACCCAGTGTGCCGGCAGCTTACAGACCCTGCCCTGCTCCTGAGGCCCACCCCTGAGCCCAGATCTACCCCCTCTCCTCTATGGAATGATTCCTTCCTTAGAAAAGAATTCTGCTGTTCAGAAAATATGGTTTTCTTTATCTCCCCACATTATCAAAATAACAAGACAGCAAGCCTTTGCAAAACCACCAGAATGGCTGAGATGGAAGACACGGTAGCAAGTGCTCCCCGTGTGTGGGGTGGCCCGATGCCCCTGAACTGCCGGTGGGGCAACCTGAGAACTGCTGGCCAGTCCCTGGCTCCCTGCCTCTCCTTGGACCAGTGACTCCCTAGTGCTAGTCCCAGGTCCACACACACCCAGGAGACAGGAGAATCACAACCAAAGGAAGGTGCTCAAAGCAGCACCACTGTAAGGGCCAGTGGTGAAAGACCAGCTTAAAGGCCCAGCAGAGCTCAGGCTGCCAGCGTGCACTTCAGCCATGGTTGAGTCTCGCCAGAGTAGCCGCCAGCTGCCAGCAACAGGAGAGCCAGGCCCTGGGGCATGGAGGCTGTCCCTGACCTGGCTGGGAGCCTGCACCTTTTGTGCACCTGCCCTATGACAGCTCTGTCCCAGATTCCAGGCAGAGCACTGCTCTGTGGGGCTTGTACTCAGAGAGGGGGTCAGGCCATGTGGGAAAGGTGTTTGGACTTTGACCTGAGTGCAGTTCTTGAAGCCCCCTGAGCACCAACTGTGAAGGCAGGACACCCAACCAGGCTGAGGAGGGGTGGTGTGTTGTCTGGGCAGGAAATGTGGTGGCTTGAGCCAGGCTGGGGCTGTGGTAGGGAGGGGACAATTTCAGACATGTCCTGGAGGCAGAGCCCACAGGGACGTGCCAGGGAGTCACATGAGGAGGCCACAGACATCTCCCAGATCTGCAGTTCAGCAGTAGGCAGTCCCTGGGAAGGGGGAGAGGGGACACAGAGCTCCTAAGTACCGGCTCACGCCCCGCTCCATGTCCATAGCTTCTATGTCCCAGCAGTTGACCTTGTGCAGACCGCCACAGCCTGTAAGCCTTCCCCACCACATCTGAAATGAAAAGTTCTTGGCTCAGAGGGGATTCCAGGAGGTATTCTTACACAGGAGGCTTCAAGCAGACAGGGATTCGTAACTCAGGGGGTGGGAGAAGAGAAGAGCAGAAGACCCCCAGGCCACGCTGTCCAGATCCAGACCTCTCTCTCTCCCTTTGGGGCTGGCCAAAGCGGGAGCACATGGCTCACCTGGCCACGGGGCACCCCCGCCCATCACCTCCCTCATAGCCCCCACTGGACCCAACACATACTCTGATGGGGAGGTTCAGCCACATCTGGCATAAAGCTGGGCCCAGCCGCAGCTGAAAGGCCCATCCTGTCCCCCAAGCCGGCTGGCCAGTTGGGGATAAACAGGAAGCCCCATCTTCCCGGCTCTGTGCTAGTCCCTCCTTCCTACAGCCACTCGCACGGCCGTGTCCAGTGCCCCCTGTCTGAGCCACCTGAGGTGCCTGTGCTGCTTCCACTGGGGCTTAGTCTGTCCTCTCCTGGGGCTGCAGATGCCAAAAGCACCGTGGGGTGGGGGCCAAGGAGGGCCGAGGGGCTCTGGAACCCTGTCCCACCTCACCGCCTAGGAAGGTAAGGTATCCGCGTCCCTTCACAGTTAACTTCAGAACATTAACAGGTTGGGCGGAGGCAGCTGTGACAACCTAGCCCTACTGATCAGACAGGAAAACCAGCCCAGTGAGGAGCACAAAGCTGGGACCACAACTCCGGCTTCCAGACCCCAGCTGGGGCCTGACATTGCCCCTGAATCAGCTCCTGGCTCCAGGCGTCTTGGGGGCCCAGCTGTGGACAGGTTGTAAGGCCTGGAGGTGGCTGACCAACCCCACTGGGTCTCCACCTCTGTCTGTGCTGGCCTGGCCTGCCCTTGGTGGGGGCACAGGCCTGGTAGGGAGACCACAGATTCCTTCTAGAAAGGGGAGGCGTGTGTCTCATGATCTCAACACACACTCCATTGGAGTGGGGAAGAGAGGCTGCAGGCTGGGGGGACCTTCAAGGATGGAGTGGGGTGGGACTCAGCCCACCCCTCATGGAATCCCCTCGGGCCTGGTGCTCAGGGCAAGCTCCACACACAGTAAAACCCAGGGCAGACCCATGGGCCAGAAGACCCCAACCCCCGAGAGCCCTGGTATCCTCTGGACTCCAAGAGGTGTGAGACAGCACTAGCCTCTGTCCTCTGCCAACCCCCACCCCTCCTCTCCCTGATGCACCTGGCAACAAGGCAAGACCACAGCCCACCTTCTACACCTCCCCGAGGCTCCTCTGCCCTGCAATGGGATTTCAGGTACAGGGTGAGGTGGGTGCTTTGGGAGGCTGAACCAATGCCTCCTTTCCTTGGGGAGGGTCTGGACTTGGCCCAGAAAGGAGCCAGGGCAGGGCAGAGCTGGGTAGATGGGCCACAGCACAGAACAAGTCAGCAGCAGGCTGGGCAAGGCTCCCATGCTGGCACCCAGGATCCCAGGCTGACAGCTCAGGACTCTGAACCCACCCTAGGCCTGTGAGCCTATCTGTCCACTCACCAGGAGGGCCCCTTGTACCACCCATCAACCCATTCATGTGCTTGGCTATTGGCTATTCTCAACCCTTGGCCACCCTCTGGCATAGGTGGTGGACACTGCTCCAGGGGTGGGGACAAACAGGAGTTGACTTACTGAGAGGAAAAAGGAAGAGAGTCAGGTGGCTGCTCCAGTGCCCACCGCTCCCCCACCTCTCTGCTTGCTAAGGCCAGGTCTCTTTGCTCTCTGAGACTCAGTTTACCCCTTTACACCAAGAGCCTGGATCTAGCCACACCTGACATTCACAGATTCCTCCACCCAGGGGCCAGAGCAGATCCCTGGGCATGAGGTCTGGGGAGGAGAGGGGCAGAGGGCGCACCCCTTGGGACCCAGGCCCAACTTGGCTCCAGTCTGTGCAAGGGATAATCCAGTCCTTCTGGGCAGGTTGGGCCCTTGTGTGGGGCATCCGCCGTCCAGTGAGGCATGGGGTGCTGAGGGCATGGCCAGTGGGGGTAAGGACCAGATCCAAGGGATGACTAGAGACGAGAGGATGGGAGCCTCAGCCTGTCTGTCAGCTCTAACCTCAGGACTGGTGACAGGGGGCACCTCCAGAAAGAGACCCCCTCCAGACCCTTCCCACTCAGGCTGAGTGCCATCATGACATGAGTGCCATCATGGAATAGGTAGGGAAACTGAGGCCTGGAGGAGAGAAGGGGCACCATCGTAAGTAGGTGCCTGAAGCAACCCTTCCCCTGACCATGCGGTGGGAGGGGAGTTGTTCCTTCTCCCATCAGTCCAGTGGGGAATTTCTCAAGCTGCCCTGGCCCCCCGCTTATCCCCAGTCATACATCTGGGCAGGGCCGGACAGAGGCGGGGCACACTGAGAGGCTCAGAGCCAGGAAAACGAGGGTGTCCAGGCATCAGGCAGAGAGGGGCTGACTCCCAAGCAGGGCTCGGACCCAAGGACAGCTAGAGTTGGATGAGACCCCACTCATTCAATGCTCTAAGCCAGCTGTGTCCCTCCCATCCCCCACCATCACAGCACTGCCCACTTGACCTGATGCACCCACTGCCACCTAAATGGGAGGCCGAGTTTTGGACCTGGAGGTTGGGACACAGGAATCTGATGGAGCACCCTTTGGGCAACCTAAAGTCTCCCGAATCCTTCACGGTACAGCCTGCTGGAGACCAAGGGAGGAGCCTGATGGTGGGGAGAGGGGACAGGAGCACACAGCCCCCCAGGTACCCCTGTGAAGTGGGGCTGAGGGCTTCCGGGCCCATTGGCAGCTCTTTCCAAGGGAAGACAGACGGCTCACCGTTCTAGAGAAGGCCAGTCTCTGAGCTGATGTCTGCCCTTCCTTTCACCCCCAGGACATCCCTGGGCCTCAGGGACCCACAGAACAGGCTGTTCTCAGACTACCCAGCCCATCTTGCCCTCCCCGGGTCCCTGCCTGCTGAGTTCTGCCATGCCCTACCCACCACAGGCCAGGGCAGCAGGTCCTTCCCTTGCACTGGAGCCCCTTGGGACTCCCTCACTGCGCTACACACATCAGGGTAGCCTGGGGGCTCCAGATCTTATACCCAAAGATGCGGAAGGTCCTTTTTGTTTAGCCACACAAGTGTGGCTATGGTCCCTTGGATCTGCCCTTTCTGGACTGGGAAGGCCCTAGGCTCCCCATCCTCAGTCTCACAATGTCCCCAGGGTCGCTAGCCTGGCTGTAACTGAGCCCAAGCATGGTCCCTGGCTGTCCTCTCCCAGCAACACGTCCAGGCCCCCCACATGTGGTGGCCCCCATCCCCCCTCAGCCTCCTGTTTGTTCACTGACAGACCCCCGTTATCAGCAGAGAACACACACAGGAAGTCCGGCTGGGAAGGGCCCATCCCAATCCCGATTTACACAGGACGGAGCATAAAAAGCCGCCCTTCCTTGCCCCGGTGGAGCCTCCCTGCACCAAGCCAGCTGCCCCTCAAGGCTGAGAGGCCAGGAGGGTGGGCCTTTGGAGGTGCCTCGGGGTAGCCAGTGGGCCCAAGGGGCCAGCAAGGGACAGCGTTTGTCCCTGGCCTGAGGAGGCAGCTGTGGTGGCCATGGCGAAGCCCAGGCGGGGGCAACATCAGGTATGGCAGGGGTTTCCTTGGAGGGGCAAGGAGTGGGCAGAGTGGGCTGAGTGCCCAGGGCTCCTGATGGCTGCCCCAGCTGCGGAGTGCGCTCCCAGCCTCCCTACTGGTGCCATCTCCACTGCACAGAGAAGCTACATGGGCCCCTTGGCCAAGCAGTGCCTGGTGGTGTCCAAACCTAGGTTCCAATCCAGTCTGCCTGGTAACCCCTGGCTGCCCAGGGTTCCAACACCTCTGGAAGGAGAAGCAGAACCAGTCTGGCCTGCATCTCCAGAGCAGCCCCAGCTGGCGGCCAAGCTCAGCTCAGCTGGGCCCAATAGGAGGGCCTCAGTGTCCCCCACTCCTCCTCTGTGGAGACCCCCCCATCCCAAGGGCTTGGGGATGCAGGAGGGGGCTGGCCAGGGAATCAGCCCTGGGGGTTGTCCCACAGCCAGATCTGTACCTAGGACCGAGGGAGCGCTTATGCCAGCCTGGAGCCCCCATCTCCTGCAGGGCTGGCCTTGAGGGCTTAGGCTTGGGGACAGCCTGGTGGGTGACTCTGCCGACCTGCCTGGGGTCCTGGGGAAGCCTCATTCTCCTCTCCGTATCCACCCAGATAGTGGAAGCCTCCTCCCAAAGCCCTCAAAGTCCCTAAAGCCACTGTGGGGCCCAGCAGCCCCACTTTTTGTCTCATATGTCCACGTATGACTCCCAAGGAGTCTGCCTGAGAACACCCATTTTTCAGGTGAGAAAGCAGAAGGCAGGGTCTCAGCTAGGTTAGGACAGAGAGGACCAGACATTTCTGCCCAGAGCTTCTATCTGGACTCAGGCAGGAGGTTGGCAGGCAGGTTGAAGGGTCAAGTGATTGCAGGGCCTCTCCCACCCAGAGTCCTCTAGGCCCCACTCTTAACTCTTTATGCCCAGGACTGAGTGAGAGCTGCCTTGCTTGGGTTTAGGGGGTCAGGACATCTAGGAAGCCCCATTCCCAATTATGAGTATCTTAGCAGCAGCTTCTAGGAGCTCCAAGGGGCCCCTCATCTGGGAAAGGGACCAGGAAGGGAAGGCCTCGTTCCAGGGGCTCCTCTCCAGATACCGGGACCCCTCCCTTCCTTCAGCTCCTGTGTACCAAGGTGGCCTGAGCAGCTGGTCCCTGGCCTGGTCCTCTTGGGCTGTGTGGGGACCTTCAGCTCCACTCTTTGCAGCACTCCCATCTCCAGGGAGCCCAGGGCTGGAGGAAACAGCTCCATTTGCAGACTGGGGCAGAGGCCAGTTCCACCTGGGTCATGACCAGATTCAGGGGGTGGAATAGAGGTCTGTAGGTCCATGCAGGCAAGAGGTCCCACAGCAGCACCAAAGTCTGGGCTCTAGTTCCCTTCCCAGCTCTTGTCATCAGGTCACCTGGGACCTGCTAAGGCTCTAATGCACTCCCGTCTCTCACCAGCAGCCCCCAGCACAGAGGAGGCACAAGTGGCCCCCACCACCAGCTGTCACCAATGTCCAGGGTATGATGCGTTCCCCCTCACCAGGTGAGTACCAGCAGGCCTGGGTACTCTAGGGTGGTACGGACATGTTACACATATGTCCACGTGGGTGATGTGAGCAGGGCCCTGGGCTTAGGCTTGGGCTGGTGGCAGGCCCAGCGCCTCACACACCAACCATGGTGTGGAAATGACCTAACAGTAACAGAGTTCCCAGGGCTGCTTTACATCACCTTATACATTCTGAAATGGGAGAGGAGAGGTGACCAGTCCAGGTGAGGCCCTGAGGGCCTGTCCATTCCAGCAGGAGTGCTCTGTCTTTAACAGAGAAGTGACCAAGACCATATGGTGGGGGTGCTGAGTCCTCGGTCCTGGGTCCTGGGGAGTGCCAGGTGGGAGCTGGGACAGGCCCCCCCAACCTAACATAATGTGTTAGAGGGAGCTTGGTTTTGCACCTAGATGGGCTCAGTCGCATGGTCTGAAAGGATAGTGGGTCTCTGGACCTGGGGGACTCATGATGCTGGCTCCGTGTCTGCAGACAGAGGTCAGTTTCAGCCCCCGTGCCTGGGGAGAGCCGCTAGTTTGCTTTCAGCCCAGGGGCTCAGAGCTAGCAGAGGGGCCCTTCCCCCTGCCCCAGGCGGCCTTCTGCCTCCTGGCTGCCTGGCTCAGGTCCCCAGTGGCCACAGCCCTGGTGCGAGGACTCGTGGAGGGCCTGAGGATTCACCGAGGCAGCTGGAGGTATCGCAGCTCGGAAGCGGGTCTGCGTCAGCTCCGCGTTCTAGCTGACTCACTGCCCGACCTGCGGGCTCCTCAGTTTCCCCATCTGCGCAATGGGGGCGGGCAGGGCCGCCTGTCCTGGGCCTCTCTCGCGGGGGCGGGGCTCTTGCGGGGCCGCCAGGTGGGGCGGGGCCGGGGGCGGGGCGGGGCGGGGCTCGGAGCCCCCACGGCGCGGGCTCGCGCGGCGGCGGCTGCGGTGGCGCGTGCGCGCCCCGGATCCGGCGGTGAGTGCGGAGGCAGCCAGGCGCCGGGCTGGGGTCGCAGGGGGCGCCGGGTTGGGGTCTTCCGGCCGCCAGGGACGGGGGCGGGGATGGGGGCGGTGGAGGGACCCTCCGAACCCCGGCGGGCGGCGAATGGGTCCCTGCTATCGCAGAGCTGGAGGCGGCCGCCGGGCCGACGCAGAATAATCGCGGGGCCCCGGGAGGAGAGCGGGCCGGGGTGCCGCGGCTGGGCCGCGCGGAGCCTGGACGCGGGACCCCAACCCCTGTCCCTGGCGCGGCGGCCGGGTCCGGAGAATGGGCCAACGGCCTCGGGAAACGGCTCCCCCTGCCGGTGCCGGGCGGCGCGGCCGGGGCAGAGGGCGCCGCAGCCCTCACCTGACCTGGGCCTCGGGGCCCCGGACCCTGCAGCGCAGTCAGATGGCCTCCCTGGGGTTTGTCAAGCCCCGCCCTCGCTCCCACCCCCATGGAGCCGGCCGCGCGGTGGGGAGGAGCAGCAGTGGCGGGTCCTCAGTGTGGCCCCGCCTGCGCCCCTACCCCGTAAGTCCTATCGCCCATAGCTCCCCTCCTGGTGGGAGCAGTCGATGCCTGCCTCTGGGGACCGGCCTCCCCGAGTGGGGGCTGCGGGGCTGCGGGCCGGTCTTGGGGGAAGCAGGTGTGGGCAGGGTCCGCAATGACGCTGGAGGGAACGGGATGGGGACCTTACAGCTTATCAACCTGCGGGCAACGTTGCCACTCACGCCCGGCTCCGTCCAGCCGCCGCTGTAAAACCAGAGGGAAATGAGGTTTGCGAGCTCAGCTCGCGCGGCAGCGCCAGGGGCTGCCTTTGGCCTTGGGGAAAAGCATGACTTTGAAAAATTGAGTCTCTCCTCTTTTCAAGCGCCGTTCCTTGTCCAGACACCTTTCAACAGTCATGGATGGTGGTTGGATGGCTGTGGTGGAGGGTAGTGACATCAGCGGGAGATTGGCCTACTCCAGGCCCCAAAGGTGGGCACAGGGTCTGTGGCACTCTGGCACACTGCTTGCCCAGGCGCCTGAGCCCTATGCCCACCTCTTCCTTGGGTCCTGTTGCCCAGTGCAGCTTACCCCTACCATTTCCAATCTTGCTCCCACCACCCCCTGACAGCGTCCTCCCACCAGCCCCCCCACCCCCAAAGAGTTAGTCTTCCCCAGCAGCCCTAACTAGCAGGCTGATCCCCTGCCCAAAAACTCCTGTGATGCTTCATTGTCTCCAAACTAAGTCCCAACACCTCAGCTGCCCATGGCAGCCCCTGCCTGTTCACCAGCCCCTGTCCTCCCTCCCCTCCCCAGCCCAGATAGGGGACGGGAGGTGCAGTAGCCCCTCCCTAGTTGCTGTCCCTACCGGACAGTGTGATGCAGTAGTGCAGAGTGGCTGTGCCCGGCTGAGTGACTGACGGTCAAGGCAGGCAGTGGTGTCCCCCATGGGGTGGGGCTTGGCCAGTAGCAGTGGGTGTCACTGTTTGTGGGACAAACTGTCAGAACCAGAGAGGCTTCAGAGACCCTAGTGAGAAAACTGAGTCCTCGAGGAATAGACAACTGACCCCACGCTCCCCCTCCACCTGCCTCCTGGCCCTTTCCTGCTGAGAACCCTGTAGGACTAAGCAGCCCACTGGGAGGAACCAGACCCTTTGGGGAGCCCCCATGAGAAACTCTGGGTGGGACCCCCAGCACAGTGTGGAGATTCTTAGCTTTCTGGACCTCTGACTCTACACAGGACAGGACCCAACCCACTCTGCTGTCCCTGTAGCATTGTCACAGACCATTAATTCTGGGTTGAGGTCTCTCCTATTCCTAGGAAGCCTCACCGGCCTCCCTGACCCCCACTAGACAGCATGCAGAGAGTTGGAAACCAGCTCCAAGGACACCTTGGGGACTCCCTCATTACCCCCGGCCCCCCTCCACAGAGTGTGGAGTCACTGCTTTGGGAGCTCTGGGCTATTTGTATACTTAATGCAGTTTGGGAGGGACCCCCTCTTCATGTATGCCACCCCCTCTGGCGGTCTCATAATGTGCACATCCCACAGCCACTGGTGGGGTGGGTCTGCCTTTGGAAGAAGGAACTGAAGTCCAGAGGGCCCTGGCCAGCCAGGTTCTAGCTCTTTCCACCAACACCCTGTTTGCAGACTCAGCCCTGCCCTGCTGTGACAAAGAGGGCACCAAACTGGTCCTGTTGCTCCCCTGGCCCACCTACTTGGGAGTCATTTCCTCTGGTGCCCTTGGGCGTCCCAGACCAAGCCCGGCAGGTTCCCAGTGATTCCTGTCCTGTTCCTAGGGCTCTAGACAGTGTCACTTATCTGTGGCCCCCAGGCCCAGCTGTGGCTGGTGAGGGGCCAGCCTAGCTCAAAGAGGTGGGCCAGAGGGTGGGGAGAGCTGGCACTGCCAAGGGGGCTCTCCTACTCATGAGGACTCGTGAGGAGAGGCAAAGCTGGGCAGGCATCCGGCAGCCGAGAGCACAACCGGAGGCCTGGGTTGGGGAGGCCTTTGGAGGGTCTCACAGGGTCATGCTGTGTGCCCTAGACTGCCCAGAGGAGAAGGCTGTCCCACCCAGAGACAGGCCATGTGGGGCTCCTGGGAGCTGCTTCTGGTATGGCTTGTGGTGCTAGCAGTGGGTGGCACCGATCACGTCTACCGATCAGGGTGAGCCAGGGCAAGGGCCTCTGGGGGCTGGGGGTGGAGTGGGGCCAGAATCCCTCAGCCCCCACCCCACCCCAGGTAGCCCCTAATACTTGAGAGGTTCTCCATGGGCTCCTGCTAAGGGTGAGGCCCCTTCCTCATATCCTCAGTTCCCTTGGGTTCCAGGGCTGGGAGGGTCCTGGCTCTGGGACTCCCTGGCTAACTGCCACCCCCACCCCCCAGCCGCAGGGTGTGTGCTACTAGGGCTCCCCAAGGCCCTGTCTCTGAGCCCTTTGTGCAGCGTGTGTACCAGCCCTTCCTCACCACCTGCGACGGGTACCGTGCCTGCAGCACCTACCGGTGGGTGTCCCCACCACCAACCTTGCCCAGGGCCAGTCTCCCAAGGTGCCCCGTCTGCCATACACCAGCCTGCCTAATAGTGGTGAACCCTGGGCCCCAAGATGGGGAACTGAGGCCAGAGTGGTGAGAGGACTTGCTAAAATGGATGTCCCAGCCTGGCCTGTCTTCATGGCGCGTTCTGAGATGTCACATAATCACCTCCAACACTGGCCTGCATTCCAGAACCCTGGCATCACCTCAAAGGGCATACCCATGTTTCAAGGCTCACCAATCCTGCCTGCACCCCTCCATTTTCAGGGCACTTATCTCTCCCTCCCCTGGCATCACTGGCTGCAAGTTCTTAGTCACCCAGGATGATGCCTGACCCCCTGGAATCTGCCTGTCACCCCAATAAGCATAGATAGAGACCCTGAGATGTCCAGTCCTGCTCTCTTGAGGGGCACTAGTTCTCAGCCTTGGGGTGGTGTCCTTGTTCCTGGGTGTGGGACATTCCTTCTCCTCCTATAACCTAGAAACACTTGGGAGGGGACGGTGCAAGCCTGGATTCCTGAGCTCCCCATGCCCCGCCTGCCCTGTGGGGGAATCTGGATTTCAGGACATGAGATAAGCCCAGCTCCTAAGCGCCCTTAGCCTCTAGAGCCCTGGAGCAGCCCAGGCAGGGCCACCTGCTGGCTCCTCAACAGGAGTGTTGCAGTGGGTCCCTTGCAGTCCCTGGTGCTGCCCCTGCTCCCTGTCAGTCACGGCTGGGGCTTCCCACCACCCCTCAGGGTCCTGCTCAGCACCTGAGTGGGCAAATGACTGGTCCACTGACCCTGGTACCCTCCCTCAGGGAGAGGACTTCTGGGGACACATTGGGGTGAGCTTGCTTGCTCAGAGATGGCTCTAAGTGCAGGAGGCGGCAGATGGGAAGGGTGTGGTGCCCTTCTGACCTACCTACCTGCCCCACAGAACCATCTACAGGACTGCCTACCGCCACAGTCCGGGGCTGGCCCCTGCCCGGCCACGCTACGCTTGCTGCCCAGGCTGGAAGAGGACCAGGGGGCTCCCAGGGGCTTGCGGAGCAGGTGAGGGCAGCAGCCCTGCAGAATCCAGCCCTAGCTAAGAGGGCAAATACTACCAGACCTCCGGTCCACTCCTGCCTTACTCAGTAACCTTGAGCAAAGCACATCCTGCTGGCTGCTGCCCCCCCACCAACAGAACACTGGCCTCCCCCACCCACAGCAGTATGCCAGCCACCATGCCAGAATGGAGGGAGCTGTGTCCAGCCAGGCCGCTGTCACTGCCCTGCAGGATGGCAGGGTGACACCTGTCAGTCAGGTGAGGTTGCCTCTGCCTTCTGGGGAGGCCCTGGGCAAATCTTCTGGTCACCTGCTTGCATGTCCTGGGGTCACTGCTAGCCAAACAGTGGCCTATTAACAGGTGTGCTTCAGGGGGCTCAGTGTGGGTGGGACCCCTCCTCCTGCATCTGACCCACTTTCTGCAGATGTGGATGAATGCAGTATTGGAAGGGGCAGCTGCCCCCAGCACTGTGTCAACACGGAGGGCAGCTACCGGTGCCAGGGCTGGGAGGGGCACAGCCCAGCTGCCAATGGTACACTCTACCTGCCCAAGGGAGGGCCCCTCAGGGAGGCCCCAAACCTGACAGGTAACCTCGCCCCCCCCTTGCTGCAGTGTCTGGCTTAGGGAGTGGGCAGAGGTGTGTGGCACCCTGTGGCTCTGTGGGGGTATAGGAGTGCACAAGGCTGCAGGGGGTGAGCCATGCCTTCCTGCGGGTGGAGGACAGATAGGGCTCCTTCCGAGTTAAGGGGAAAGCTGCCCAGGGGTCTCATCTCTACCAACAAAGTGGAAGACTCCACCCTGGGTCCTGTCTGTATCCCAAACGGCAGCCTGGAAGACACTGCACCTCTGCTGGTGACGGGACATTATTACTTTTGGTACGCGCTGTGACACTTCAAACTCGTACCGTGAGTAATAATGCGCTGTCCACAGCCCAACACCAGGAGCACATGCAGCTCAGAACTCAGCCTGAACCACCTGCAGCACAGCCACAATCCCAACACTTGGGCACGGGCCAGGGGGGCTACATCTGCCCAGAACCACACAGTGCAATGTCCTGGGGAACAGGGCCTCAAGAGCTCCAGGCCAGCTCCTGGTGCACAGTGGGGTCCACCACAGGCCTAAGGCTGAGTCTCCTGGGCTCTGCCCTAATGGCTGGAACCTCGGCCACGGCCAATCCCTCCAGACCAGAGACCAGCCTCGGGGTATGGGACAGGGTGGCAGCTGCCCTGACTCAGGGCCTGGCTCTGCCCCCAGGAGTGGACAGTACAGTGAAGGAGGAAGTGCAGCAGCTACAGTCAAGGGTGGACCTGCTGGAGGAGGTGAGGCGGGGATGCAGGGCCTTGCCAGCCCTTGCGGCAGCCAGCTCTTTGGTGAGGCCCACCAACTTCCATGGTCCCCAGGACACAGCTGTGGGACTCACTGGGGGTCACCTGTAGAGACCTTGACCACAGGGAGGTTTCCTTGTTGCTGATGGCCCAGGGGGCCATGGCCTGGACTCCACACTGGGCATGGGCAGCTGGATATTGATTGGGATTCCCAGGATAAAAGACAAGCCTGACCTCCCCTAGACCACATGGACAGCCTGCACCTAGGTCCAGGGCTCCATCTCCACTTCTGTCCACACAAAGTGCTTTTGCCAATCTTCCCACAGGCTGTGCCCTGGCAACCTTCAGAAGCTCCCTTCTGCCCTTACTGGTTCCCCTACCGGGACCTCAAAGGCTGGGCCTTCAGGTGTGGTAGCCCCTTTAGTGGACATCAAGAACCCCACAGCCAGGCCCCTTGCTAGCACTGCTTAAACTCTCCCCGAACAGAGAGGATGAGTTGCTGGCCATGGCCACAACGCCTTCTGCACTCCCCCAGAGGCTGCAGCTGCTCATGGCACCACTGCACAGCCTGGCCTTGCAGGCGCTGGCGCTTGGGCTCCCGGATCCTGAAAGCCTCCTGGCACACTCTCTCCAGCAGCTGGGCCGCATTGACTCTCTGAGTGAGCAGATCTCCTTTCTTGAGGAGCAGCTGGGGTCCTGTAAGTGCTTGAGACCCTGGTGGGGCAAGGTGGCCATAGGCCCAGAGGGCTGGAAGGCTGCCAGAGCTGTGACCTCTGACCTCAGCCCCTCATCTAACCCTAGGCTCCTGCAAGCAGGGGTCGTGACCGGTCTGGCCAAGGCCTATCTCCTGACCCAGGATGGATGGGGCTGCCTGCCCTGGCAGTGACAGCAGAAAGCGGGGATGGGCCCTCTCCTCTCCCCTCACTCAGGAGGCCTCCTGGCGACTGGGGCACATGTTGGGGCTGGGGAAATCTTCTGTGTAAATGCCTGGCAACCCCACAGCATCCCGGGGCCCTGTGTGGCAGAGAGAAGGTACAAGGCTCCCTGCACAGAGCCAGGGACTGCTGGCAGTCACTGGGCAGCCTGTCTGGAGGCAGGGTTGGGGGTCAGGTGGGGCCTCTGCCCTGTTTTTATCAGAATAAAAGTGAGACTTGAGCTGCTCTGTCAGTGGATAGATTGGGGGCCTGAGAAAGAAGCTCCTTCCCACCCTGTGCTGGGGACAGTGCCCTCCTGGCCATCCCAACCAGGCCCACTGCCAGGTGCAGGCTGGCAAGTGGGAGCATGACAAAGAGGGGTCCCTGGGGGGCACCTCAGGACCTGGGCTCCCCATCTCCGAGGGCAGCCAGAGCAGGTGGATTTTGAGAGGCCACAGAGAGGCAGTGGGTCCTGGGGACAAGTGGGCCACAAGCAAAGCTCAATGGGCAAATCTTCAGCCTCCTCCACCTTCCTGCCACTCCGCCTATCCCTGCCCACTGTACTGCAGAGGGGCAATGGATCTACCCTGGACGGGGGAGCACTATGGCAGGAGTGGGGAGTGCTTGCACCTGGGCCCCTGGGGGGCAGCTGGCCCCTAACCGTGAAGCTGGAGGGGGATAGCCTAGAAGACAAACGCCCCTAGGCAGAGGCCTAAGGCAGCCCCTGCCCACCCAGAGTGACCACAGCTTGCAGGCACTTCCAAGAACTCCTTTATTAAAAAAAAAAAAAAAAAAAAAAAAAGAATTCCTTTATAAAGAGCAATACTGACTCCACAGTGTCCTGGAGGCTGGCGGAAGCGACAGACCACACTTTCCGGCTCCCTGTGGTCCAGGGTGCATATGACTAGGAGTCCCTACCTCTCCCTGAGGGCCTGATGCAGGCCACAGCCTGGACTCTTGAGCCTGACTTGGCCCTAGGCACCTGGGCTGGCATGAGGGGGCACCAAGCTGGGGCTGGCCTGCCTAGGCCTGGGCTGTCATGAGCCCCTACTCAACCCACCTGTGAGACACAGCCTCAGGCCTGGTTTTACATCATCCCAGACCCTGGAGGCACATGGGGGACAAGTCTCAGCCCTCAGAGCCCAGGGAAGGTCTGGCTGACTCTCCTGGAGGGGAATCGAGGGCCTGGGTCTGGGGTTGGTGACAGAAAGGACTTCGGGCTTCCAGGGCCCGAATGAAAGCCGGGGGAGCCGGGGGGAGCTGGACACAGTGATATTTGGCAGCCTGAGCAGGGGTCCCCCTTGTCCATGCTCCAGCTGTTTTCCTCCCACCTGTCCTCCCCCAGGTCCTGCCTTGCCCCATGGCCCAGGCTACTGGGCTGGCTGGACCCTAAGCCCTGTAGTTGCCCCATTCTCCTGGGGCATCTTGGATATGTGGAAGAAGGTGCTCCTCATGGCTTGGTGGCAGGTATCCACAAGCTTGGGGACATCATCCTTGGTGAGACCACTGGTGGAGATGGCATCCAGCACTTGCACAGTGATTGTCCCTGTGGTAGGGGCAGCAGGTGTCAGCAGCCTGGGGAAGCCTCTTGCTGCCCCTTCCCCCCAAAGCTGATGCTGGCCTCCCGCTCTTTTAATAGAGGCGATTTTGACACAGTGAGGGCAGCTCCTGGCATGTGCTCCATGGGTGTGACAACTCCATCCTCCCCTATAACCACTACCCACCACACACAGCCTGTTCCCGCAGAACACTCCTTTGGCCAGGCCCCTCACTGCTCAGCCCTCACCCCACTGTGTGCCTCCACCTCCACGGAGGTTAGGGCTGCGGGGGTCTTAGATGAAAAAGCTTGGCTCCTCCCCACTGCCCTTCAACATTTGACCCCACCTTCTCATGAGAGGCCAGGGCACCGTGTCTGGAGTGTGGTGTCAGGATGCAAGGGGCAGAGGCCCCGAGCTCTTTGGGCAGTTCAGATGGACCTGGGAGGCCACTAGCCTTGGACTGCCTGGTTCCATGTGCCCCGCAGAGGAAGCCGGATGCACGGGCTCATTACCTGCCCCAAGCACAGGGAGAAGCCGCCTTGCGTCCCCTGAGCCATGTGCATAGCCTGGGTCCATCAGTGTGTACTTGGGCACCCAGCCCACCTCATAGGGTCACTGGTGGCGGGGGTGGTGGTGGAGAATGACATGAAGCCATGACAGCTCACTGCTGGGACTCCACACTGGTTTGTTCTTTCATTCACCCAATGCCTGCAAGCAGCCACCCAGATGTAGGAGCTACTGTTACCGTTCTGAGGGGTATACACAGGAGGGTACCTGAGGTGAAGAGCTTGGTCCTGGTGTTGTAGAAGGAGGAGAAGGAGGAGTACACCACAGGGATGATGGGCACCTGCGGACAGGAGACCAGGCCTGCAGCGGGGCCCTGCCTGCCCACCTGCCCTCTCCCACCTGAGCTGGGTCCAGCTGTCCTGCCCTGGGCCTGGGACACCTGCACACGTGCCCTGGGCGGCCCATCCTGCCTGAGTTGGCGCATGTGTTTGTCAGATTCACGTCTGTCCCTGCACTGAGTCATTAAATTAGCTGTGCGGAGGGCAGGATCATGTCCAGTTTAGCTGGGGGACGCCACCAAAGTCTTCCCTGCCCAGCCCTCCCTTCCTGTCCTCTCCCCCATCCCCAGGGGCTGGGGAGTACTCTGGCCCAGGGAGAGGGTAAAGCCTGCTGGTGTTGCTGGCAGACACCAGGGTCAGATCTAGCGGTGACAGGCACCTGGAGCTAATCATTAAACAGGGCAGGCAGGAAACCTCTAGGGCACCAGCAAGAAGGCTGAGACCATCAGGCCCTGTGGGACAGGGGGAGGGATGGGGAGCCTGTATGCTAGCTGAGGGCTTCTGCTTGTGTCTCCTCCCTCAGCACCTACGGACCTAGCCCTTCTCCCTCCTAGGGAGGTGACATCAACCCCAGGCTCAGCATGTGTGCCCTGCACCTTGCACCCCAGAGCCCCAGAGAGCAGGGGATGGTTGCTGGGTGGAGCTGGCCAGAGCCTCCAGAATAAGGACTCCCCAGAGCCTGCACGGGCACCCAGCTGTACTAGAGCCCACCCCTGCCCTGAGGCCCTGTGCTCCAGACCATGGCTTTCCCCTGACACAACTCTCCCCAGCACAACGGCAGGGGTGGGATAGGCACTGGACACTCACACCCCAGGACAAGCTGTACCCCTGGATGCCGAGGACCAGAAAAGTCCCAAGTGCAGAGGCGGAGCTCACTGCTCCCTCCACTCAGGACCAGCCCTGCCCCATGTGGAGAGCGCTGTCTGTCCAGACCCCTACCCGCAGGAGCTGTGGGGACACTGAGGGGGCAGCTGACCCTCAGACACAGTGCAGCCCACGGGCCAGCAGGCAACCACAGCAACCTCCTGGCCCCTGCCTCGTACACTAGTCCCCTTCAAGCAGGTCAGAAAGTGGGGGCTAGAGCCCAAGTGCAGCCAGTCAGACCCCAGGCCTCAGAGTGGGGGAAGGAGGGACTGCCCTGCTTGGTAGGTCAGGGGACCAGGTGCTGGTAGAGAGCTTGCCCTACTCAGTGGGAGGCCCCCAAGTGCCAGAAGCCCCCAGCCAGGCTGGGCAGTTGCCTTCAGCAAATCCACACTTGCTTCCCCATCCCCTGCCCACCTCAGGAGGGCAAGGCCCTGGCCTACCTGGGCCTGGATGGCCAGGTAGAAGGCACCTTTCTTAAAAGGCAGTAGGTCCCCGTTGTCATTACGCGTGCCCTCGGGGTAGATCCACACTTTGAGCTGGGAAGAGAAGGGGACAGTAGAGCTGGCTGTTCCCTGGGGACCCCAGGGAGGTAACACTCCTCTCTCTCCCCCCAGGTCCTGAGCAACCCCAGCAGCTGACAGCCTGGGGCACAACCCTGGCTTTTCTGTGTGTAAATCTGCAGACTCCAAATCCATACTGGAGGAGGGGACTGTTTCTTTCTTTCTTTTTTTTTTTTTGCAGTTTTTGGCAGGGGCTGGGTTTGAACCCACCACCTCCAGCATATGGGGGTGCCCTACTCCTTTGAGCCATAGGGGTGGTTTCTTTTTCTTTCAAAACAAAATCACTGCGGGCCCAGCGCCTGGCCCAGGTCCCAGAACTCACGTTCTCCTTGACCATGCGCTGGCCCACATCAGCCATCACGGTCATGGCGGTGCTGGAGCGCTGCCGGTTGATGAACAGGACGCCCCCGAGGTACATGATGAGGCCCACAGGGCCCAGGAAGAGCAGCTCCTGCTTAGCAATCTGCACGCAACGCTCGGGGAGGACCTCCATGAGGCCTGCACCAGCACGAGGAGAGAGGGAATGGGCTCTGTGCAGGGTGCCACTGGCGTAGCAGGAACCCACCTCCCACTGGCCCCTAAGTGGGTACTGGGACAGAGGCACGGCCATGCTCCGTGTCCCCAGCTCAGGGAGGCCCGCAGTGGGAGGCAGGTGTGGGTCCCCATCTGCACCAGCGCCCACCTCCACCAGACACTCTAGCCCCAGGCCTACCCATCATGTCTAGGATGCTCTGGTGGTTAGAAATGATGACACAGGGGTGGTCCACCTCCAGCTTCTGCTGCCCCTTCACCTCAAAGCGAAGGCCGTACAGATACTTGAAGGATCGCACGAACCAGCTGATGATGCTGCGGAGCGAGGGTGACAGTACACTGAGGTCCCAAGGCCTGAGACCCCAGAAGCCGGCCCCCCAGCACAGGACAGGAGACCATGGGACATGTAATAGAGATAGCCTTCAGAAGGCATAGCCCTGGGGGCCCATGTCACCCACCCTTAGGCTGCTGCCCTGCCTCAGCCTCCCCAGCTATCAGGGAAGACATAAAGGAAGGCGGCCACTCCTATGTCCACGGCCCAGGGCCTGCCTGGCCCTCACCCCACACCCCTACATGCTCAGCCCTCCTAGAGTGGTGCACTGGGCTACCATGTGGGGGAGCTGGCTGGAGGGGCCTGGGGCATTGAAGGACTTGACCCAGGGAGAGAGTGATCCCTGCATCCCTGCAGAGGCTGAGCCCGTCCACAGAGGGGAGTGACCATCCCCTTAAGATAGAGTCCCATCACGAAGAAAGCGTCAGTGCCAAGTGGAGGTCTTTGCAAGGAGCAAAGTTTGTTTCTGCCATCAATGGGACTCGCCTTGGCCACAGCCCCAGAGGCACTGTTTCATGCCTCCTGGCCCTCCTGGAGAACAGTTCCAGGCTCTCTTTTTTTCATGAAGCAGGCTGGGGAGGGTTAGGGACTTGCTCATGGCCACACTGAGAACAGGAGCAGAGCGGGGCCCCTCTTGGGTCCCAGCAACTGTAAGCCCCTTCATCTCAGCAGCCCCCATTCCTAGCAGGTGGCCAGTCATGCTGGAGGCTGCCTTAGGGTACCTGCAAACTTGAGGTGGCCTGGTCTAAGCAGCCCATGATGGTTGGGACCAGGCATATCCAAGGGGCACCTTAAGTCTCTGCACCCAGCCCCATTCACCCCAGGACAGGAAGCACAGAGATAAAGCACTGGCCAGGCCAGAGGAGCATAGGAATAAAGGGTGGCCTCTGCCCCGTCACTCTACTAGGGTACCTGCCTGTGAGGGGCCTGCCTATGGGGTGACAGAGCCTGATGCAGGGCCCCTGGGTCCCTCCTGTCCCCTGCAGGTGGTAGGGGGAGGGGCACAGATATGCCCAGCACTACCCCAAGGGCCACTGACCCTGCTGCATTCTGCAAACAAATTAGTACAGCACCCCCACCGCCCACCTGCCACCACAGGACAAGGAAGATTCTCCCTTTATATGCAAAGGCCAAGTCACTCTTCAAAGTCCCAGAGCTATCTCCAAAGAGCAGAGCATTTCAAACCTAGGCCCTTTACCCAAAACCAGATTGTTATTTTGTTGTTGTTAAAACGTAAAATTCATCATCTCCAACAGTTTTTTTTGGAGACAGTCTCACTCTGTCCCCCGGGCTAGAGCACCCTGGCATCACCCTAGCTCATAGAAACCTCAGACTCTTGAGCTCAAGGGATCCCTCCTGCCTCAGCCCCCTCAAGTGCTGGGACCACAGACATGAGCCTCCACGCCCCACCTTTCTTCACCACTTCTAAGTGCACAGTTCAGTGGCAATAAGCACATTCAAGCTATAAGACCATCACCCTACTCAGCTCCAGAATGTGTCCACCTTCCCAAACTGAAATTCTGTCCCCAGAAACACTAACTCGCCACCTCTATTCCCCTCTCCCAGGCACCCACCTCTATGAGTCTGACAACTCTGATCACAGGATTTGTCCTTCTGCATCTGAAAACCAGACTCTTAACCATCTGTGCCTATACAGAACCTACCCCCAGTGGGAAGGCCGACTCTCATTACCTCATGCTACAGATGGGGAAACTGAGTTTCATGCAGTGTTTGGTTCAGACCATCAGACGAGCCACCTTTCCCAGACTCTGAAAGCTGGGCCTCCTCGGACCTGCCAGCCCGCGCCAGCTTGGGGCATCTCCCCCTAGGCCAGACCGGCCCACTGTCCCCTCCCACCCACAGGGCAGGCCCAGGCTGGCAGGTCCTGGGCCGCGCTGGGAGGGCTGCCTGACTGTTTGCTTCCGTCTGCTTTCCCATCTGCAAGCCCCGCTGCTTGGGTCACTGCAAGGCCTGCAGGAGACAATCCAGCAGGGAATTCACACAACAGAAAGAACATAAATAAGGAAAATAATTAAATCGCATCACCTATCAAAGAAGTGCAAACTGAAACAGGAACCCTGTCTTCACCCTTCTTGTTGGCACAGATTAAAAAGGCTGATTACGGAGTGTCGGCCAGGAACACGGGCACAGGGCCAGCCACCAGCAGGGTGGGCAGTCAGAGAGACACAGACAAGAGTCCAGAAGAAACCTGGTCCCTTTGATCTCACAAGGTTCTTCCAAAAATTTACCCTAAGGCAGTGGTGAGAAGGCTGGCAGAAACTCAAGTGTGGTCTGAACGAGGAAAATCTGAAAATCCCAAGTGTCCACCAGCAGGGAGGGGCAGAGTAAACTAGAGCCCATGTCGCCAGCTCAGAGCATCACCAGCTCAGGGCAAGAGAACGTCAGAGATTTCTGTTCATTCACTGCAAAGGATGGACAGCTGTGGGTTTCATGACAGTGACCATAACTGACCTGCACTTACACAGCGAGGTGCACATGGTGGGGGAAGGCTCAGCCCAAATCCAGAAATGGACAGAGGTTCCCCCAGTAATGGCATCTGCCGGTTTCATTTTTTTTTTTTTTCACTGCAGCAAAATGTACATTACACACATTTTACCATTTTAACTAATTGTAAGTGCATAGCCCGGTAGCATGAAGTAGTCTCACACAGCGTGGAGCTGTCACCCCATCCAACTCCAGGACTATCTACGCGGCCTGCTGTTAAGGTGTCTACACTGTGTACACCCCCACCCTGGGCGGCACCGAGTGGGACAGACAGCGGCAATGGGCAGCTGCTCTAGGACTCTGCCAGCAACTGCTTGTACCACACAGCCTGAGGGAGATGCCGAGAGGCACTTCCCAGGACCAGAAAGAACTGTCCTCAAGGGGACACTTCATCATCTGCAGGTGGCGCACGTGGGAGTACCACATTTTTCTTCCCCTAATGTCCTATATTTCCAAGGCTTTCTGTACTAGGAAAGTATATTCAGAAAGTCCCGAGTTACGAACAAGGCGGGTTCTATAGGTTTGTTCATAAGCTGAATTTGTAACTGAGTTGGAACAGGTACATTTACCTGTAATAGCCCCCGTTCATAAGTGGGAGTCACACCTATGTCGGATACACGTGACTCAGGGATGGCCTATACTCTCATTTTAAGTATTTCCTCAAAGAGAAAGGTGTGTCCTGAGCTCTACAGTGACTCCTACAGGCACAGCTGGTGAACCCAGGGTAAGCAGCCCCTTCTGACCAGAGGGAGGAACAGACACACCACCCAGCCTCAGCCTGGCAGCCTAGGGTTTATCGTGTTATGTTCTGACAATAATCCCACAGGTAGGTATAGTCATTGCACCACCTGGCCAAGGTCAGACAGCAGGAGACCAGGATGACCTGGGCCAGCCGCTCTTTGGAGCTGGATGAAATGCTGGGCCAGTGGCTGCTGGGGGCTCCCGAGCCACAGGAGGGGCTGAGGAGTTTGCTGCAGCCTCTCCAGCAGGAAGCTCAAAGTGGCCAGAGCAGTCCCCTAAGGCTTTGCCCTGCGTCCAACACCCCACCTCGGCCAAGGTCTCCTCCTGGCAAACACAGGGCTGTAGGGGACAGCGCTGTCCTCTTCCCTAAAGGAGCTGGGGCTCCAAAGCTTGCAGCAGCTGTCACACTGTGCTGGACCCAGGACAACACACAGCTTCAGCTGTAGCCCCACACCCTCCAGCCCCTAACTTCATGCCCTGGGCTCCCCACCTTCCCAGGACACCTCAGCAGGAGGGCAAAGCCAAGATTACCTGAAGCTAGTGGCCCAGGATAGGTAGAGAGCCCAGCCCAGTATTCTGAAAGCATAGCTGAGTGCTGCCAGGTGGGTGACGGCCACCAGCTTTGCAGGGTACAGCCCCGAGGAACAGCCCAAGGTCCAGAGTCTCTCAGGAGCCTTCCACATAACCCTGGACCAGAAGCCCACCTAGAACTGAGTGCTGTACATGGCCCAGACTCTTTTGGGGTCTATGAGGAGCTCAGCCCCAGGATACTCGGGCTGCTCCCAAGCTCGGGCTCTGGCTCAGACAGACACAACTAGGGTCCTGGCTCCCTTCTTACCTGCTGTGACCTCAGATAATACACTTGACCTCCCTAAGCTCCTGCTGCAAGTGGCTAAATGGCAGTTCAAAGCCAGGGCCCAGAATGCTAGCCCAGCTGTCCCCAGGGAAGGTCACTCTCTGATCCTTGCTCTCAGCTCCTGGTCTTGGGCTGGGCCTCTCTTAAGAGACCCAGACTGTTCTGTGAGCCCCAGCTCACCAGTCCTCAGCCAGAACCCATAGCCAGACTTGTGCTCTGCCCAGAGAGAGAGCTGGGTGGGCTCACTCAGAGCGGTGCTGCTGGCGCTGGGCACACATGGAGAGCTATAGATGGCACCCAGGCAGTGGAAGGCCCCGGACAAGCACCTGGCGGAGCAGGGAGTTTCTGATAAGTGGTATTTGAGCTGGAGCACAGGAGTGACGGTTCCTTGGGGCTAGGGCAATTCCAGCCTGTACAACACCCCCAAGGGTTTAGAAGGGTGAGGCAGCCCTCCTTAGAAGGGCAAGGAGACAGTAGGGCTGAAGAGAGGCAGGGCCAGGGAAGCTCGCTCACCCCTGGACTCTAGGGCTGAGAGATCTAGTTTTGGGGCCTGGAGGAGGGGGGGTCTGTCCCCTGATAACACCCCAGGAGAAACAAGGGCAGAGTTTCCTGTGGGACCAAGGCACCTAGTGCCATGATGACACAGGGCTCCCTGGTGGCATTATATCCCATGCATGTCAGGGGACCTGGGACCACACAAGGGGTGGCAATTCTGGCTAAGAGGCTGAGCCCTTCAAGGTTCCATCCTTGACCAAAAGACAAGTCCCATGGCTTCTGTGGCCCAAACAATGCCCATTCTCCCTTCCTCAAGGATCAGTGTGGACACCCTTGCAGCTGGGAGCAGCCGTGACCCCTAGGTCCTGGCCTTCACATGTGAACAGAGCACAGAGTCCCCCATGAATAGGGCACCCTTCCTCTTCTGCCACAGTGGCCGCACCCTGGGCCCTGAGGATGATGGTGCCGCAGGACCAAGGAGCTAGCTGCTGGCTCTCACCTCCCTGGGGGCACAAAGGAACAAACTGCTCTTTGGTTAAGCTGGCATTACTAGGGTTTCCTGGACACACGGCTTCTCTGGACTATGATGTCCTCTCTGTCACATGGATGGAACACAGGAATCTGCCCCTGGGACAAGGAATGTGGCCTTTAGCTCTACCCTAGCCCTGCATGTAGGGACAGACACCACCAGTGGGGTCCTTGGTCTCAGCCCCCTGCCTCAGTTGTTCTTGTCCCATCACTGTTCCTTACATACTCAGGACTCTCATCCAAATGGCAAAAGTCCCCACCTGGAACCCTGTGGGGAAGGGCCAGCCTCAGCCTGGCTGTCTTGGCTCAGGGAGAAGATAGAAAGCCGAAAGGGGGTGCAGCGCGGGGCTGTCCTACTAGAACTTGAGGTTGGCAGGACATCCAGCCCACAGTCCTGCAGCGGCCCAGGACTATAGAACTGGGCTGGGCACAGAGGAAAAATGAAAGCAGGTAGTCTGGAGTCCCTGTCAGTGGGTTAAAACCCCAGTTCTGCCACATCCTAGCTCAGGAACCATGGGCAGGCAATCACCCTCTCCTCTCTGCACACCCCCCCCAGCCCGTAGTTTCAAGCTGTCTCCTCATCTGGAAGATGAGACACACCACCAAGGTTGAAGGCACTTGTGCAGCCTTAGTAGGTATAGATGGGACCTAAAATGAGGGGTAGGCAGACTATCCCCAGGCAGCCCTCATCTTCCTGGACCCCTTCCCTCTCTCTGCATTTCCGACCCCTCCCTCCTTGGGAAGCCCCCACTCTGAGCCTTGCTGGGAGTCTCGGGCATCATCACAGGGGATCATCTGAGTTGGAACAGGTACATTTACCTGTAATAGCCCCCGTTCATAAGTGGGAGTCACACCTATGTCGGATACACGTGACTCAGGGACGGCCTATACTCTCATTTTAAGTATTTCGGGCATCATCATAGGGGCCCTGGGGCTCAGGGTGCTCGGGCAGGGGTGTGGAGCAGGAGGCCATACAACCCTGGGCTTTCCACCCAGACCTGCCCCCTCCTCTAGCCCTCCCTTCTCCCTGGGGGACCCACGTGCCATCAAAAACGGAGCACCTGCTATTACCCAGCCAGACGTGTCCTAGAAGCTGCCCCTTCACAGGACTGAGTCTAGACACTGGCAGGGAGGCCCCACCCAAGCACCTCTCAAGATCCTGAAGAAGACACCCTAGCTGGCCAGAATCTCTGGGCTGAGAGGCAGACAGGATCAGTGGGGCAGGAGGGCCCAGAGTAGCCTGGCTACTGGGCTAGGTCCAGCTACTACTTCTGATTTGGCCTCTGGGAAGCAGCTTTGAAGTCCAGGCAGAAGCCATAAAGAGCAAGTCAGGCCCTTAAAGACAAGGAGCTACTTGCAAAATGCCACCCATGGCCTGGCTGGGAAGTGGGGCCTCCACTCCAGGTCCTCCCAAGTCAGGGCCAGCCCTGCCACTTCCGAAAACACAGGGCCCAGCCCCTGCCTGCCCCCCCCCCCAGGACACCCCAGGCCCAGGGTGCTTTGCTGGCCTCAAAACCCAACATGCCATCCCCAGGCCTGGAGTGGCCCAGACCCACTGGGGTCCCCCTGCTCTGAGGTGCCCAGGTGCTAAGTGGAGGCTTCTCACAGGGAAACCTGTCTGCAGGGTGAGCCCTGCACAGTCCTTGTGGGCCTCCAGCATCCCGGCCCTGGAGGACGGTGGCAAGCCAACATGTGGGCTGGCCCTGGAGTCTGTGCTGTCTGGTACACTGGCCTGGGCCCTCTGGGTAGCACAGGGACAGGTCACCAAGAACACACGCAAATGTTCTATTGGAAACCTCCCAGCCCTGTGCACTGAGTCCCCATCCACTCTCAGGACCACTGTCCCCCTTTATTCCTGGGGAGCCATAAGCCCGTGAGGCTGGCCCTGGGGGGCCAGTTCAGGCGGTAAGCCCCCACAAACACTGGCAAGGACAGAGATGGCAGAAGACCAGGAAACTCTCACCTACTGCCCTGTATTCACAGGGGCTGGCCAGGACCTCAGGGACCACAAGGCCCCCACACAACGCCACAGCCAAGAGTCCATTGCAAAAGCCAGTAACTAGACAGTCCAAATAGGGCAGAGAGAAGTGTAGCAACAGCCCCTGGATGGCAAACAGGGAGAAAGGGCAGGAGGGGCCTTCTCTCAGGCAGCCGTGCCCCCCACGTCCCTGCACCCCCCAAACAGGAGCAGCCTCCAACTGCCCTGGGCAACCAGCCTGATCCTCCCCCCACTCCCCAACTGCCAAAGCCATGTTCCCACCCTTTGGGAAGTGTTCAGAGGAAAATTTCAGCCACCTCCCCCTTCCTTCCCTTTGCATGGAAGCTGGACCCCAGGGGCCCCCGGCCCCCTTCCCAGCAGACAGGTTCCCCTCTCATCTCCCCACCTTCCTAAAAAGAGGAAGGAGCCAGAAAAAGGAACCTGGAACCTGACCGCCACCCCTGAACACAGGTGCATCCATCACCTGGCGGGTGGGCAGGAGGTGGGGCTAGAGAGCACAAGAGGCGCCCAGTGCCCCTGGGGGAAGTCCCCGACGTCAGGGCCTTGGTTTCTCCGCGAATATAATAGAACTAAGGCCCTTCCAGCTCGGCCGGGCCTAGGCCCCCTTCTTTCGGAAATCCGCCCGCCACCCGCACCCCACTGGGGGCGCAGGGAGCAAACGCCTGCCGTAAGAGCGAGGGGACATTGTGACGCCGGCTCTGGGAGCCGCTGCCCGTCCCCGCCGCCTGCCCGTCCGAGCTGGCCGAGAGCCCCGGAGAGCGGCGCCGGGCGGGGCAGGAAGGAGGGAAAGGCGAGAAGAAAGTTGGGGAAGCGGAAGCGGCGGCGCGGCGCTCCCCAGGCCCGCCCGCCCGCGCGCTCGGCCCTTGCCTCATGTTCTCCACTGTCCGGCCGCCGTGGCGCAGCAGGCAGATGACCGAGGCCACCGTGGACATGGTGAAGCAGAGGAAGCAGTACAGGGTGACCTTGGCGTAGAACTTGACCGTGCGGCTCAGCTGCACGAGCAGCAGCAGCAGCAGCAGCGCCGCGGTCAGCCACGGCCAGAACTCCATGGCGCGGCCACCGACCGTGCCCCGACGACGCTGCTCGCAGGCTCCCGGCCCAGGCCGGCCGACTCACGGCTGGCGACCCTAGCGCTCCTCCCGGCCGCGCCGCGCCTCTTATTGCGAGGGCGGCGGGGCGGGGCGCCGGGTGGAGAGAGGCGCGCGGGCCAAGGAAGCGCCTAGGTGCGGCGCCCCGCCCCCACCCCTTCCCCCCGCCGCTGCTGCCCCACCCGCGACTGCCCCCACCCCGTCCCGCTGCCACGCCAAGCCCTCCTCCTGCCACTCCCCACCTGGGTTCCCACCCCAGCCCCGTCCTGTGACACTCCCTGCCCTAATCCCTGCCTCCAGGGGCACTGAGGCTCTGGGCGATGCTCCCAGCTTGCCGGCCTGAAAGCCCACAAGCAACCCTGCTGGCCTCAACTCTGGTGCCGCCCCCACAGTCTGGGCCTCCTCGCCCCACCTAGAGTCCCCCCACCTGCAGCCAGCCCCCTGCCAACCTCAGGTGGCCATAAGCCCCTCGGTCCAGAATCACAGCTCCCCAAGAGCGGGTAAAAGGCAGCTCAAGGCCGACCACTGTGCCAGTCCAGTCACCATATAAGGTGGCCCTCAAGCTGCCTAAGTGACCAATGGCCACCTGGCTGGCCACTGGAGGCCTGGCTCTTCAGGTTCCTTCACATAACTGCAAGGAGACTGAGCAGGTGCTTTGGGGCCTGGTGGGCATGTGTGGGGGTGGGAAAGGCAAAAAGCAGGAAGATTAGTGTGTTTCTGGGCAGGACTAGGGGTGCCCAGCACTGGGTGCCAGGAGCAGTGTGGCACCAGAGCCAGTGGTGGTTATCAGGGAACTGTATTCCCATTGGCTCCACAGGTGGGCCAGCCTGGCAGGGTACGATGCAGTTGGCACTCACTCGGACAAGAGCACTTGTCAAATCTGCCTCCTTCCCCCCATCATGTGTTCAGAGAGTGGATTGAGATTATTAAAAGCACTACTCATTCCAACAGGTGTGTCTTCACCTGGAGGACTGGGACCCTGTGTTTGCTTTAATTTATGAAATGCCTTACAGCTACCCGCCACACCTAAGGGCATTAGAAGTGTGTTATTGACCCCTGTTGTTCCAGGTACAACTCCTAAAATAGATCAGTGAATATCACAACCCCATACACACTGCAAGTTGTACTAAATTTTCAAGGACAAGTACAAAAACTTCACTTTGCAGGTGAATGGGGAGCTCTGACCCTAAGGGAAGTGAGGCCTAGCAGCCATGAACACATGTCCTCTGTCCTTCATGAAAGCAGAGTTATCCGCCACTTGCTGTGTACCTGGGGGCATTTTACAGAACAGGTTGGCAGAGCACTCACTGGTTCAGCCAGCTCCACGCCATCTGGCCTGTGCCTTCCTAGACAGACCAGCTGCTTCTCCTTCCTCTCGGGACAGGGCACTACACAGGCCCACTGCCACCTGAGATGACTGGTGGCTGGCTGCCAGATTTGTCAGCTTCCTGGGCAGACGTAGGTATACAGATGTGTGCCCTATGGCCAGTGGAGGTGAGGAGCAAGAGTCCTTTTTGGGCCTCTTGGAGGGGTAGGGGTTCATATTCCATTCACACACATGACTGAGGCCACGTGTACCCCAGTCCTGAGAGGGTCTTACCCCCATCATGGAAGCCAATCCTTGCAACCCCTGGGGCCCTCTTCCTGCCCCTTACCTCCCAGAACACTTCCCTGGCTGAGGTGTCCTGCCATCTTTCACCCTCCATGACTCAGTGACTCCTTTGTGCATTGGTTGCTATCTCCCTCTGCGATGGGCTTGTCAGTTTGGTTTACTGTTTTGTGAGCTGCGCAAAGACCATGCCTGGTGCATGAGGGTTGGTGCCGAAAATACTGCACAGGAGCTAATGGAAAACTGAGGCTCCCAGAGGTGACAGCCAGCCAGCCAGTGGAAGAGGCTACCTGTCACTGTATGGGGTGGCTCCCCTGCTCCAGGGTGGTGGGAGCAGCTCCAGGACAGGAGCCTGGACCACCTGTTGCATTCCCAGACAAGGTGGGGTTTTGCCCAATGACCTCCTGGAGAGGCTGTGACTCAATTTCACTTCCTTCCCCAGTTCTATCCTCCTTCGGAAAAGCGTTAAAACCAAAGGTCCAGGGCGGCGCCTGTGGCTCAGTGAGTAGGGCGCCGGCCCCATATGCCGAGGGTGGTGGGTTCAAACCCAGCCCCGGCCAAACTGCAACAAAAAAAATAGCCAGGCGTTGTGGCGGGCGCCTGTAGTCCCAGCTGCTCGGGAGGCTGAGGCAGGAGAATCACGTAAACCCAAGAGTTAGAGGTTGCTGTGAGCCGTGTGATGCCACGGCACTCTACCCAAGGGCGGTACAATGAGACTCTGTCTCTACAAAAAAAAAAAAAAAAAAAAAAACCAAAGGTCCAGGCGGCGCCTGTGGCTCAGTCGGTAAGATTCCGGCCCCATATACCGAGGGTGGTGGGTTCAAACCCGGCCCCAGCTGAACTGCAACCAAAAAATAGCTGGGCGTTGTGGTGGGCGCCTGTAGTCCCAGCTACTCGGGAGGCTGAGGCAAGAGAATCGCTTAAGCCCAGGAGTTGGAGGTTGCTGTGAGCTGTGTGAGGCCACGGCACTCTACCGAGGGCCAGAAAGTGAGACTCTGTCTCTACAAAAAAAAAAAAAAAACCAAAGGTCCACTTTTCCTCCAACAAGGAAGGAGAGGAGAGTGCTAGGGGCTGGGAAAGCCTGGCTTATCACACACCTGGGATGTCATGGGAACACACATACTCAGGGCATTAATAGAAGGCCACGTTCGGGGAGCTAACAAAACTCCATCCCTCAAAAAAATGCTCCAAAGAATCTTCTGGGCAAGCAGAGATACCAAGACAAGAGATTTGCTCTAAAATTAGTGTTTCTGGCGGCACCTGTGGCTCAAGGAGTAGGGGGCCGGTCCCATATGCCGGAGGTGGTGGGTTCAAACCTAGCCCCGGCCAAAAACCAAAAAAATAAAATAAAATTAGTGTTTCTCAGCTAAGCAAGGGCCAGTGTAGGCTCTGCCGTGTCTGTCCTGAGAGTGTGGGGAAAGAAAGAGTGGCAGTTCTATTGGGTTGGGGTGGCCAGCGTCCTGTCTGACCCTTGGAGTCCCCCCAGCTACCAGGGGCAGGTGGTTGAGGGTGGGCCAGTGGTGGAGTCTGTGATCAGGTGGCCGGCCCAAGGACAGCTGAGAGCCCTCCAGGGCATTTACTGGGACCCAGCCAGATAGCTTGTGTCACACCAGGTGACACAACCAAGCCTGAGCTGCACTATCCTCTGAGGCCTGTGGCCCCAGGGAAGAGGAGACACCACGGGGTGAATGTGAGGTGCCCATGGCTTCCTCTACCAGGCTGGGTAGGGTGCTGTCATCTTCATGTTTCTCTTGGGTGGGTCGGGCCTGGAGGACCAGCCAGGCTGTCCGAGTTCAGGAAACAGCCAGCTCTGTGTGGCCCAGGAAGGGCTGGCTGGGTGGGGCCGGGCAAGGCACCTAGCCTTTGAAGTCCAGTCCATCTGGCTTCAAACCTCAAGTTAAACAATGTGCCAGGCCTCAGTTTCCTCATCTGTAAAATGGGTACACTCACCTTGCTTCGTGTGACCAAGGAAAAACAGGCTACTGGCCTGTGGGAAGCATGGCCTTGCCTATGCCTCCCCCTGCAAACCTGCATAGGAGGACAGATACAAGACAGAAGCTAGGGAGGAAGGATGCTGCTGGCCCATGGGATTAGAGGTGGTGTGGCTGCAGAAGCAGCCCTGCTCCCTTGGGGTGGGCATCCCTAGGGCTGGCCACCATCTGGGGAGGAGGTTAGGGCCAGGCTGGAGGCTGGATGGGAAAGGGCAGGCTGCACAGAGAGTTTGGTCTGCGTGGGGCAGGCGGCCTGGGACTCTCAGGCAGAACATGCCTGGGCCTGCGTGTTTCCAAACCTCTTGGGGGTGTACCCTGAGGGCATGATGCCATCCCTGTCACCTGTAAATAAAGCAGCGTGTGAATTTTTCATAGGCTTGTGCTTAAAAATAGATGAGTGAGGCCTCTGGGCCCAATTGCCGACCTTTGTGGTGGGCAGGAAAGGTCCATATTCTCCCCAGCGAGGTGGGGTGGTGGTGCCAAGGGTGGCTTGGGACCCATGTACCCAGACCCAGGAGCCAATAGAGCTCTGGGGTCATGGGCTGGGGTGGGTCTGGGAGCAGTGTGATACCTGATGGGAGAACAAAGGTGGACAGAAATGACTGAGGGTTGGGGACATGCCCCCTTGAGACAGAGGAGGAGACAGCCCAGAGAGGAGGGACCACCATGCAGGGGTTGAGGGGCCCACTCTGCAGCAGCCTCCTGCGTCCAGAGGAGCTGGGACCCCCACACACTCCTGACACCAGTGTCTAAGCGACACATGTCGGGAGTAGGAGCTGGAGGCAAGAAAGGGGTTTCAGTGGCAGGAAGTGTCCAAGCAGAAGCAGCTCTTTTGCTCCTAACATCACAGGGACTCCGACCTCAGATGGTCAGGCAGACAGAGGCCCTGGGGGTAAAGGAGGGGACGTCACCAGCGGTGTCTGGTGCCAGGTGAAGTGCCTAGGGTCAGAGCTAGGCAGCCCAGCCCTGCCATGTGCCCCTATGACCATACAACAGCCCTGTCTCTCTGGGACTCAGCTTCCCCTCTGCACAAAGGGGATGATATACGGTGGCCTGGGGCACTCTGGTGATTAAAGGGGATGAGGCTTGTGATGCCTCCAGCTGCTGGTGACAGGCCAGGCTCATCAGCAGAGCCTGTTATAGTCCTCAGGCCACCTGACCCCTGGCCCAGCTGGCATCCCCAACTACACCAGCTGCACTGGCCGCCTCCCAGGCCAGCCCGAGCAGGGCAGGGGTACAGGCTGGCGTGCAGGCATGTAGGCTGAGCTGCAGCCCTCACCTGCTGTCTGAGGGGCTGCCCCCAGGATCCAGGGTCTTGCAGGTGCCAAGTCCAGCACTCACTTGTGCTGGCCTCCCCTGTCCTCACTTCTCATCTCCAGCAGGGGAAGGTACCAGAGCAAGGGGACCAGGGTGGAGGGAGCCTCTCCACATGAAGGCCCCTGCCCCACTGCATCCCCCACACAAGCCCAGCTTTGGCCTGCCTCCATCAATGGGCAGGCAGGGGATTGGGGGGACACGAGTCTCCGCTGGGCTTCCCCACTGTGCAGCCAGGTTTGGAATTATAGGGAGAGAAAACGAGGGAGGGATGAGGGTGAGAGGGTGCTAGCAAGCCGTGGAGGGCTCTGGTCTGCCAACTGGGCCATTGCCAGCCTTCACCCCTGCCCCAAATACCTTGAGTGCCTGCAGCCCTAAACTGTCAATGAGAAAAACAATAGGCTCTCGAGAAGGGCTGTCACGGGCCCCAGAGGCCAGCAGAATGGCAGAACCAGCTGCTATTTCCTTTGGTGAGAGTCCTCCTCTGGGACAGCTCTGTCGGCCCACCCAGCCCCGGCCCCAGCCCCAGCCCCGGCCCCTGCTGGGTCGAGTCCCCGGTTTCCTCTGCAGAGCTCCTTTCCCAGTGTCAGAGCCACACTGCCAGGGCCATTCTGGGCGGCCATACAGAGTTCCCAGGAAGTGCAGAAGAGCCCCTCTGGGTGGCCCTGATGGCCCCGTCCTCTAGGCCAGGCCTGGGACAGGAGAATCCATAGTGCCCGTGGGGGTGGGGGAGGAGCCGGTGTCCCCAGGGTCCTGCCCATTTATTCTTTCCTTTTGTCGCTCTTCTCTGGGCTGCTCTCTGTCCCTGGCCCATGGGTGGTACCCACAAGTCTTTGGTGAATAAATGAATGATTGAAGGAATGAAGGAATCCTCCCTTACAAGGCCGGCAAGGGGCATGGACTATGTGGAGCCTGGCAGCTCACAGAGCATCAGGGATGACCCAAGGCCTGGACCACTGGGCTGAACCTGTTGCCCACAGAAGCAGGTAGACTGAGGGGTCCTGGAGGTCATCTGGAGGGAGCATCTGGTGGGAACGGTTGGCTGTTCACACAAAAGCCAGAAGCCAGAGCTGCTGAAGCCTCATCACAGCAGTCACCGACTGGCTGGGGCCTCACTGGCTTCTGGCTGTGCCTTCTTTTCCCTGTAGAGACTCTGATGCAGGGGCAGGGGTGGGGTTGGAGCTCTTGCCTTTACCCGACGTGTGCACAGTGCACACTCACTCATGAGAGAGGGTGGTTCTTCCACGGTGGCACTCAGGCAAGTAGAAGCATCCAAGGGATGGAAAGTGACTCAGAGCCCCATCATAAACTCAGCTAAATTCCAGGTGGGTTCCTGACTTAAATGTAACCAAGGAAACTCCAGCAGGAGCACACAGGACACAGTGGGGGTGGGAGCCTGGCAGGTGGAGAGGAGGTGGGGAGGGAAGCCGAGAAGCTGCCTGGGACCACCCAGCTCAGCTGTGTAGGTTGTGCACTGCACAAGTCTAGAGGGTGTCAACAACATTAAGGAGGACTGGGGCCATCCCTTCCAGAGTGAGCAGACCATGTTCTCTGGCTTTTCACCCTACCACACCCATCACCACCCTGAGGCCTCACTACTGGTGCCCTGGGTGAGAGGACAAGGTCCAAGAGCCCCAGCCCCAACCACACTCACCCTGCCCCGCTGGGACACACACTTGAGTCACAGCGCAGGGCAGGTGTGGCTGACCAGTGACCCATCCAAGCACTGGAGTGACCAGCTAATGAGCTGGAAACAGCTGCAGTCCCTCCTGGCTCCCGGGAAGAGCCTCCACTGTGGTGCAGTTACTGCTCTGTCCCTGGGTAGGATTGCCAGATTTAGCAAAAGAGACACAGGATGCCAGGTTAGATGGAATTTCAGATAAGTGAGGAATCATTGTTTAGAACGAATATGCCCTGTGCAACATTTGGGCCATACCTATAACTAAAAAATGTATTTGTTGCTTATCTGAGCTTCAGATCTAGCTGGTGTCCTATATTTTATTTGCAACCCTTTACCTAGACTAGGGCCAAGTCCCCAAGAGCCACTCCTGGGTCCTCCAACCTGGCCCCTGTGGAGGATGGGGCAGCTCTGTCCTCCAGGGCATAGGCCCCATCGGGGGAGGACTGGGGGGCAGGGCAGAGCCCAGTTAGAGCTGCCTGTGGACACTTACTACTGCCTCCTTCTTGCACAATCCCACCAAGTGCTGATTCCTGCAGCATCCCATGGCCAGAGCAACCTGGTGGGCAGGGAGGAACTCCTGGCCTAGTCCTAGGAACTCCAGCCTGGGGGGGTTCCAGATCCTGGGGATGGATAGGGCAGTGCAGCAGCCAGGGCCCCTTCATGGCCGTCCCTGGAAACTGGGTGTGCTCTGCCAAGCACCTGGGGGAGTGGAAGGGGCAGGAAATCCCCCAGGGCAGCATCCTGGGGGTGGTGACCCCCACAGAAAGTGTTCTCTAGGCTCAGCCCTTGCAGCCATGTGGCAAGAGGGGCGAGAGCACCCAAGTCCCAGAGGGGGAGGACAGGCTCAGCAGTGGGCCAGGCTACTGTTAAGCTTGGGGTCCCAGGAGGCTAGGATGGCCTTGAGGGACACTAGCGTGTGTCCAGACTCTGTCCTGGCCACCTGACATCTGCAATGCCACCTCCCACACTCTGCTGAGCTGCAGGCCCAGCCTAGTGACCAAGAGCTTTCGAGGGCACCTGGAAGTCAGGTTATTCCCACCGGCCCTGCCCTGCCTACAACATCCCCACCTGGCCACCTCCACTGCCTGAGTCCTCAAGGCACAGCCCCAACTCCTTTCTCTGCCCCCCAGACCCTGTCTATAACAGGCTGCTTGAGGCTCTGTGTGGCCCTGAGTGGCCCACTATGCCTCTCATATCCAGGACACTGTATGAAAAAACCTTTCAATGACACCAACTTCTCACTATACTGACTCAGTCACCTTTGTAAATAGGCACAGCTCACCAGCACGCTCTGGTCTCACCACACAGCAGGGCCTGGCCAGCTCCTCTCCCCTCCCAGCCAGCTGTGTCCCGGGATGGCCCTGATGCAGACCCATGAGTAGCGTGGCAGGTGGATCTGTGGTCAGCAAGACAACCACAGAGGCCTGGCAGGTGCCCAGCAACCGCCTCTGGAGACCACAGTGAATTAAGAACCCATCCCTGCTGGCCACAGGGGTCCCTGGAAGGTGCCTGCCCCACGGGCCACATTCTGGAGAGGGGCTGCCTTCGGATCAGCTATAGTAGCATCTTCCCTCCACCTGCCTGTCCAGCGCCGTCTCTCAGGCACGCCTCTGCCAATACGGGCAAGCATGTTCCCGCCGTGGTCTTCATTGGGCCAAGCACAAGTTCTTCTGACAGAATTTACAAACCTCGTGGGTCCCATGTTTGCCTATGACAGCTTCCCTGGTATGAAACAGCCATTATTTCCAAGTCGCCTTCTTGATGTGACAGTGTGCCCTGTGTGCCTCCAAAGTCAGGCCATGTGGTACTACTGTTGGGGGTTTAACCAGCCCTGCTGAGGGACACTGAGCTCACCCCAGCTCTAGGGGCAGGGGAGATCGTGAGCCCTGCTGGGGTGTGTCCCCCATGATAAACTCACTGAGGGCTGGGCATGGTGGCTCATGCCTGTAATCCCAGCACTCTGGGAGGCCAAGGCAGGTGGCTCTCCTGAGCTCACAAGTTCCAGACCAGCCTGAGCAAAAGCAATATCCCGTCTCTACTAAAAAGTAGAAAAACTAGCAGGCGTTGTGGTGGGCGCCTGTAGTCCCATCTACTTGTGAGGCTGAGGAAGGAAGATCGCTTGAGCCCAAGAGTTTAAGGTTGCTGTGAGCTATGACACCCGGCACTCTACCCAGGGTGACAGATATTCTGTCTCAAAAAAAAAGAAAAGAGGCTTGGCGCCTGTTGTTCAGTGGTTAGGGCACCAGCCACATGCACCGGGGCTGGTGGGTTTGAACCCAGCTCTGGCCTGCAAAAACAACAATGACAACAACAAAAATAGCCGGGTACTGGGCGGCGCCTGTGGCTCAGTCGGTAAGGCGCCGGCCCCATATACCGAGGGTGGCAGGTTCAAACCCAGCCCCGGCTGAACTGCAACCAAAAAATAGCTGGGCGTTGTGGCAGGTGCCTGTAGTCCCAGCTACTCAGGAGGCTGAGGCAAGAGAATTGCTTAAGCCCAGGAGTTGGAGGTTGCTGTGAGCTGTGTGATGCCATGGCACTCTACCAAGGGCAGTAAAGTGAGACTCTGTCTCTACCAAAAAATAAATAAATAAATAAATAAGTAAAAAGATAAACTCACTGGGTGTCCCAGTGCTGACAGCTCTGAGGAACAGCCCTGCAAGAACTCAGTGTGTGGCTGAAGCAGGAACTCCAGGTGGGCTCATACTATCTCATGGCCAGTACACACAGCAGCCAGAAGGGGATACAGCCGCGTGTCTGTGGATCGGTGATGAATAAACAAAGGCGATTCATACAAGTAGTGCTGTATCACTTAGCCTGAGACAGGCAGGACATTTAACACAGGCTGGGCAGCGCCTGTGGCTCAAAGGGTTGGGCTCTGACCCCAGATGCCGGAGGTAGTGGGTTCAAGCCCGGCCCCAGCCAAAAACTGAAAAAAAAAAAACACAGGCTATGACGGGGTGGGTCTTGAGGACATTGTGCTCAGTGAAGCAAGCAGACACACGAGGACGAACGCTGTCTGATTCTGTTCACACACAGGCAGCAGCAGCAGCAGAGGTCTCCAGGTTGACAAAGTCATTGCGATGGAAAGTGGGAGGAGAGCACAGGGTACAGTGAAGGTTCTGGGGCTGGGCAGTGGGAAGGAGTCAGGGTTTCCTAGGACAGAATGAGAATGTCCCACTGGGAAGGTGGAAAGTTCTGAAGATGGGAACAGGGACAGGCACAGGGAGGGCTGCACAGCCATGGGGATGGGAACACCCTTAACGCCAGCAAACTGTGGACTTGAACATGGTGACGACGGCAAATTATGTGTATTTTGCCATGATAAAAGAAATTTTAAAAAACAAAACCAGGGCGGCGCCTGTGGCTCAAGGGGTAGGGTGCCGGTCCCATATGCCGGAGGTGGCGGGTTCAAACCCAGCCCCGGCCAAAAAAAAAAAAAAAAAACAAAACCAGGCTTGGTGCCCCTAGCACAGTGGTTACGGCACCCGCCACATACACCGAGGCTGGCGGATCCACACCTGGCCAGCTAAACAACAATGACAACTGTAACAACAAAAATAGCTGGGCGTTATGGCGGGCACCTGTAGTACCAGCTACTTGGGAGGCTGAGGCAAGAGAATCACTTAAGCCCAAGAGTTTGAGGTTGCTGTGAGCTGTGATACAACGGTACTCTATCCAGGGTGACAGAGTGAGACTCTGTCTCAAAAAAACAAACAACAACAAAAAAACCCCCACAGTCCTGGTTTTGTCCCTGCAGAGGTTCCACAGGGGGGAAAGAAGGTAGTGGCGCCTTCCCCACACCAAACCCAACCCACTCATTGGAGGCCAAAGTGCAAAGGGCAGGCTGTCAACACCTGTGAGTGTGATTGGCTCTGGAAGTTCCTGAATCCTGCCCTGCATTGACCAGGACGGGTTGGGGCGTCACGGACATTTAAGATGAAAATAAGCAGAAGAGTTCGGCACCCTTCCACCCAGGGGTCTGACCCAGGTGAACATACACCCATCGCCTCTGGGCCCCCGGACTGGGGCCCCCTCCTCCAGGATGTCCTCCTGCACTTTGCGTTCAGGCGCCCTCTTCTCGGCTCACCTGCCGCTACGCCTTCGCACCCATGGTGCCTGACGACAGCCTTCTGCTCCATAAGCCTGAAGAGTGCAGGGCCGAGCACAGATCGGGCCTCCCTCTCCGAGCCTCTTGGTGACTCACTGAACTGAATGCCAAGAGCTACAAGAAAGTCTGGTTTTCTGGCTCTTAGGGAATTGGCAGGAGCCTGGACAGACTCTATCCCTCCCCCCATCCCCTGTTCAAACCAATTCCAGCTCTCTATTTGTGCCTGAATCAGAAGATCCTTGGCCCTCCTGACAGCCCTGCCTGCCTCTTTGGGAAAAGGTAAGACTAATGCTTTGAGTGCATGCATCCTAGTCCACCGGGTGCTAAAGACCACTGAGCAGCTGGGGAGCAGGGCTGGACCGGGGGCTAGAGTCCTCTGTCCCTGAGGCATGTGGACAGGCCAACAGGCAGCTGTTGCACATACTCCATGTCCCAGGAGTCCAGGACCTCCAGCGGTCTCCAGAAGGGATTGGGCAGATCTAGGCTGGCTGGCTCCTTGCAGGCACCCTCCCCTTCTTGCACCTGGTCCCCCACAGACCTTTTATCCCCACATCCTCCATGGCTCCACACCCTGAGATGGTGAAATCCAAGCCTCATGGCTTCCAGACCTGGGCACCCTGCTTTGCTCACCCACCCTGCCCCTACTAGCCACTCAGCTCTCACCTCCCCCTTCTGCACTGCTCCCTCCACTGTGGACCCTTCCTGGCTCCAAAGAATCTTAACTCATCCTTTCCTGCAATGGAAAGGCCCAGCATGATGACCCTCCCTGATGGTTTGTGCCTGTTACAGTCTAAATATGTTCTCCCCAAAGCACATGTTGGAAACTCAATCCTCAAAGCCTCAGTGGGGCCTGGTGGTAAGTGTTCATGTCCCAAACTCATGAATGGATTAATGCCAATTAGAAAGGGGCTTGAGGGGCGGCGCCTGTGGCTCAAAGGAGTAGGATGCCGGCCCCATATGCCAGAGATGGTGGGTTCAAACCCAGCCCCGGCCAAAAACTGCAAAAAAAAAAAAAAAGAAGAAGAAGAAGAAAAGAAAGGGGCTTGAGGCTGAGCTCTGCCTCCCACTCACTCTGTCCTCTTTCCTTTCTGCCTCTGTCACAGGATGACAGAGCGTGAAGGCCCTCGCCGGGTGCCGGCATCTGCTCTTGGACTTCGCAGCCTCCAGAACTGTAAGCCAAATGTGTTTCTGTTTGTTATAAATCACCCACTCTGTGCTATCCTGATACAACAGCAGAAAATGGACAAACACATTCCCTGTCTGCCTCCCCTGACGCTCTTGTCTCTTTGTGTCCCCGTCAGATTGTGAGGTTTTGCTTACTCATCTTCCCTCCGAGCACCTGGGAAGCGTTCTCAAACCAGTGCCCAGTAAATAAATACTGAATGAGTGGGTGGACAACTGACTTCTGATCCTTCCAGGAATGAAACGTCCTAAAACTATCGGGTCTGTCAGTCGCATGGGGCAGGTGTTGGGCTTGCCAGCACCCACCACCTTCTTCATCCAGGGCAGACGTCACTCACAGTTCACGCCGCTTGATTCTGCAAGGATCTGCCTAAGGCCTCAAAGCCCCGCTGAGCAGAGCCCGCCAGGCGGCCAGAGTCAGCTCCTGGGGAGAACTGGATTTATCCCCATCATCCAGCAAACTACGCACATGGGGCCAGCCAAGGAAAGCAGCTTCTGGAGGAGCTGTGGTGGCATCAATTCACCTCCCTGAGCCCACCCCTGTTCCCTTGCACCCACAGCAGCTACTCCACTTCACAGGGCTGTGGGGGTCTGAGTGGTCCTTATCACCAGCTCTTCCCTCCAGCTGGATCGCTGCCCCCGTGCTTGCCAATCTTTGATTCTCATCCATGTTCACTTGACCTTCATCTGTGCAGATCTTGGAGATCTAAATTCAGGGTGCTGGAAGAGATTGCACCTGTGTTTTTGAGGCACTGGGGAGGCCCAAAGAGCTGGCAGCAGCAGGGAAGCTCAGCTCAGCTGGTGCTGCTCCCCAGCCCCTTGCTCTGCCACAGGCCTTAGTTTGTCCCCATGTGGCTACAGAAGGTCTGTGGAGACTCCTCCCACTTCCCAGGATGTCAGGAAGTTTGTTTTTCTGTTTAGTGGTGGGAGGGCCCCCTGGGTGTCTGGTGCTCCAGACCACCTGTGCCAAATGATGGCAAACAAGGTGTGACCACATTCCTGTCCCATAGCCACTGATTGGGACCTTTTCTGGGAAAAGGTCTTTGCAGACTTAATTAAGTTAAAATCTTGAGATGGGATCATCTGGATTAGACCTTCTGTGGGTTAGGGTGAGGGTCCCCCAAATTCAATGACAAGTGTCCTTGGAAGAGTCACACAGAGAGATGAGGAGAAAGATCCAGGTGCAGTCACGGGCAGTGATCAGGGTGATGAGACGCGAAGCCAAGAAGCACCTGGGCCACCAGAAGCTGGAAGAGGCAGGAGCAGAAATGTGCCTACAGCCTCTGGAGCAAGGTGGCAAGGCTGACATCTTGATTTCACACTTCCGGCCTCCAGAATTGGGGAAGAGTACATTTCTGTTGATTTAAGGCATGCATTTTGTGGCAATGTGTTACACCAGCCACAGGAAACAGACACACTTCCGTGCTACCCTGAGCAAAGAAGAAATAAGACAGCCCAGCTCCAGTGCTGGGCAGCTCATGGCTGTGCTGCAGGAGGGAGATGGGAAGAGTATTCAGAGGAGCAGAAGAGGCTGGGAGTGCGCTGCACTCAGGGCCAGCTTCCTGTAGGAGGTGAGGGCTCACCTAACCCCTGAAGGATGAACACCACCACAGAAAGGGGAGAAGAGAATTTTGGGCAGAGAGAAGGGTGCATGCCAGGCCAGAAAAGAGTATAGGATGCCTTCAAGAAAGTGTTCCAAGGCTCCATGCCTGTAGCTCTTGGCTAGGGCGCTAGCCACATACATGGGAACTGGCGGATTGGAAACCAGCCCAAGCCTGCCAAACAACAATTACAACTGCAACGACAATAAAAATAGCCGGGCATTGTGGCAGACGGCTATAGTCCCAGCTACTTGGGAGGCTGAGACAAGAGAATTGCTTCAGCCCAAGAGTTTGAAGTTGCTGTGAGCTGTGATGCCATGGCACTCTACGGAGGGTGACAAAGTAAGACTCTGGGTTTGGTGCCTATAGCTCAAGCCGCTAGGGAGCCAGCCACATACACCAGAGCTGGTGGGTTCAAATCCAACCCAGGCCCATCAAACAACAACTACAACCAAAAAATAGCTGGGCGTTGTGACAAGTGCCTGTAGTCCCAGCTACTTGGGAGACTGAGGCAAGAGAATCACTTAAGCCCAAGAGGCTGAAGCGTGGCAGAGTCCTTGGAGAGATGTGGTAGAGGGTCTGGGCCTGCCAGCTCCTGCCCAGGAGTGTGAATCAAGTGTACTTTCCTGATGCTGAGGGATTCTTTTAAACTGCCTCTTGGAAGCCATGCATGGTGGCTCACGCCTATAATCCCAGCTCTCTGGGAGGCTGAGATTGGTGGATTGTCTGAACTCAGGAGTTCAAAACCAGCCTGAGCAACAGTAAGACCTCGTCTCTAAAAATAGCTGGGTATTGTGGTGGGCGCCTGTAGTCCCAGCTACTTGGGAGGCTGAGGCAAGAGGATCGCTTGAGCCCAAGAGTTTGAGGTTGCTGTGAGCTGTGATGTCACAGCACTCTACCGAGGGCAACAAAAAGACCTTGTGTCAGAATATAAACAAACAAACTGCTTCTTGGGCCCTCCCTTACCACTTACTTTTTTCCCTCCCAGAACATTCTTTCCATGGAAGATTCTTTTCCATACAGTCCATTCAAAAGCATCCTTTATTAGTCACTGATTGCTGCATAACAAAACACCCCAGAATTCTGCAGCTTAGGACACTGAACAGCTACCATGGGTCAGGAATTTGGCAGCTGTCCAGCTACGTGAGTCAGCTCAGGGTGTAGGGTGTAAATGATACTGCTGTCAAGATGTCAGCCAGGCCCACAGTCAGATGAAGATGTTATCAGGCTGGAGATTCACATGCCAGCACCTCCAGTTGCTCCTCATCTCCTCACCTGACCGCTCCTCAGGGCTGCTTCAGCTCCTCACCACAAGGCGGAGGCTTTCCCCACCCCCGCAGCTTGAGCCAGGCAGAGCAGCCTGCCCCTGGAGGGGCCACACCCGCACTCCTCAGGAGAATGTGAGAAGAGGTGAAGCTCATTGGGCCACCTCCAGGCCTGGCTACCACACCTCCTTAAGGATCTACACGGGGAGATTGTGATTAACCCACAACAGAGGCATTGAAGTTAGATCCAGGGCAGAACTTTCTCAGGTGACAGCAACACTGGAGTGCGTTTCCTTAACAGAGCCTCACGGTACCCTAAGCAACAGGACTGCTCCTCCACGCTTAGCAGGCGGGCAGCAGCATCTTAAGAAAGTGAAGGACTTCTCAAAGTAACACGGCTACAGTGGTGGCGCCAAGACCGGAACCTGTTTGGTCTGATTCCAGGGCTCCGCTTCTAACCCCCAGCAAATGCCCTCCACCCACCAAGTCTTTTGGTGCCTGTGTCTGCCAACGTGTCAGGCCACCATTCTGGTGTGCAGGCGAGGCCGTGATACTGCTATTCTGTTGTTCAGATTGTGTGGTCACTCACTGCCCCTCCCTCCCTCTCTCTCCACCCCCATCTTGACCACCTTGCTGGTCTTGTTGGAACTTCTCAAGGAAGAGGAGGTCACAGCCCTGCTGAGTGACCCTGGTTAGGCCAAATTCCAGCCAGATGCAGGGGAAACAGAGGGAACCCAGGACTTGGAGCGTCAGTGGCCTAAGCTAATAGCTATCCTCAAGCTCGGGCCTGAACAAGCCCTTCTGACCAAGCCTTGCATGTTCCAAGGTCACTGGGCCCATGCACTGAGCCCCCAAAGTGTGTGACTCACACACACCAATGTCTGTGCCAGGGTAAGGAATCCAGTGGCAACCTGGGCTTGGGACAGAGACAGACGTTGGTACTACCTGCAGGGATTAGGAGGACCCCTGTGAGAGGGTCATAGGAGCTGGGACCCCCCTTCCCCCAAAATGGATTGCTCACGGGGATATCAGGTGGAGTGGTTGGAATTCCTGGCATAGGAAACAGAATTCATGGGGCTGAGGCTGGTGGGGAAGGGGATGGGGATGGGAAGCACAGTCTGTGCCCCGGAGGCAGGTAGGGAGGGATGCAGCCCCCAGGACCAAGGCCTCAGAGTCCAAAAGCGCTGCCCTCAGGAGTCCCGCTGGAGGGGACAGGCTTATCTCTTCCTCAGCTATGCTGAGGGGCAGAGTGGATTATCATGGAAAGGGACTGATTTTTTTTTTTTTGAGACAGAGTCTTACTTTGTCGCCCTGGGTAGATTGTCTTGGCGTCTTAGCTCATAGCAACCTCTAACTCTTGGGCTCAAGTGATTCTCTTGCCTCAGCTTCCCACGTAGCTGGGGCTATATGTGCCTGCCACGACACCTGGCTATTTTAAGAGATGGGGTCTCACTCTTGCTCAGGCTGTTCACAAACTCCTGAGCTCAAGCAATCCACCTTCCTCGGCCTCTCAGAATGCTAGGATTACAGGTGTGAGCCACTGCCCCCAGCAAAAGTGACTGACATTAAAAGCTTTGACCTAGAGAAGTCACCTGCAGGACTCTGTCCCAAGTTAATAATTAAGGGACAGGCGGAGATTGAGACAGGGTGTTTAGGAAAGAGAAAGTTCGGGGGTGCATAGGCAGCACCTGCAGTCCCAGCTACTCAGGAGGCTGAGAGCTTGGGATGGCAGTGTGCTCTGATAGTGTCAGAATGGTCACCACACTCCAGCTGGGCAATACAGTGAGTCCCTGGCTCTGAAAAAGGAGAGATAGCTGGCAACATCCTAAATGCCCATCAAGAGGCTGGTGGGTACATAAATCAGGGTCCATCTAGGACTAATATTATGCAACTCTTAAAATGGAGGTGCAGTTCTGGACTTCTCAGACTTGAACTTAGACCCCTTCAAAGGAGAGGTACATTCCCCAGAATCCCAGAACTCTGCCTGGAGCCCCTAGGCACCTCACACCTGCACTGTTCACTTCGAGAAGTCCATGATGTTGGGGAAAACCAACCTTTCTGATGCCTGAGGGAAGCTTTATGGAGGTGAGACAATTTCCCACCCCTGCCCCATCCCTGGGCTGCCTTGTGCTGGGCAGCAAGTGCGGCCCCTTCAGACCAAGTCCAAGGAACGGAGCAAGGCCAGCCGGGACGCCAGCAGTCACTAAGCCGGGCTGAGCCCTCCTGGCCTCCCGTGGGGCCTCCTGTTTAACAATAAAGGTGTCACTTGGTCATTTTAAAATGCAGCAAGGCATATGATATGAAAAACTGTGAACCTGCCTCCTGTAAAACACAGAGGTAAGTATATTTGTCTGTGCTGACACCCACACGCGCGCGTGCACACACACTCGTTGTTAGATAACAAAAATGACATCACAGTACACATGCTGCTTTGCACCTTGATTTGTCGTTGTAGTGGGCTGAATGTGCCCCCCAAAACACACGTCCACTTGGAACCTGAAAATATCACTTTATTTGGAAATAGAGTCTTTGCAGAGGTAATTAAGTTAAGGCTCTAGAGACAAGGTCATTGTGGATGAGGATGTGCCCTAAATCTGGTGACAAGTGTTCTTAAAAGAGAAGAGAGGAGAGAAGACAGAACAGAAGCGGCCATGTGAGGGCAGAGGCAGAAGCTGGGGTGACACGGTCACCAGCCAAGGACACGGAGCCCCGGAGGGAGTGGGGCCTCAGGACATCGGATCCTGGCTTCCGGCCTGGGGAACTGTGAGAGCACATTTCTGTTTTTATAGCAGCTGCCTCCCTGTTGTGGACTTAGGACTTTCATGTTGTAGAATTCCCGAAACAGCCACCCTAGGAGGCAGGCTCCATCACTAGTGTTCTGGGGGTGGGGGGAAGGTGGTGTTTGGTTTTGCTGGTTTTTTGAGACACAGTCTAACTCTACCACCCTGCTAGAGTGCCTAGGCATCAGCCTAGCTCACAGCAACCTCAAACTCTGGGCTCAAGTGATCCTCACACCTCAGCCTCCCAAGTAGCTGGGACTACAGGTGACCAGGGGCCAACAATAATGCCTGGCTTTTTTTTTTGAGAAAAAGTCTCACTATGTTGCCCTAGGTAGAGTGCTGTGGTGTCAAGGCTCACAGCAATCTCCAACTCTTGGGCTTAAGCGATTCTCTTGCCTCAGCCTCCCAGGTAGCTGGACTACAGGTGCCCGCCACAATACCCGGCTATTTTTTGGTTGTAGTTGTCGTTGTTTGGCAGGCCCGGGCTGGATTTGAACCTGCCAGCTCTGGTGTATGTGGCTGGCGCTGAGCCTGCATGGCTGTTTTTAGAGATGGGGGTCTTACTCTTGCTCAGGCTGGTCTTGAACTCGTGAGCTCAAGAGATCCTCCTGCTGTTGTGCCCAGATCTTGAAATCCCCCACAAAGACCACCAGGGAGCCGAGTCCGATGCAAAAGCAAAAAAGCCATTTTATTGCAAGTTCGAACTTGGACTCCTGGGGTCTCCGTTACAACGGATCCAAGCCAGGAGCCCTGGGCTCTGGAGTAGGGGGTTTTTATGGTCCCACGCAGCGGGTGGGCGTGCACAGCTTGAAACAAAGGGGGCGCTTCTGGATTGGTCAGTTGTCTCAGGATTCCAGGGAATTGCCTGGGCTTGCCGGGAAGGTGAAACTTACTGAGTGAAATGGCGGCGGGTGGGGGAGTGAAACTTAACTCCTAAGATGGTGCTGGTCTGGTTCTTTCCCTGCCTCGGTCTCCCAGAGTGCTGTGGTGACAGGCGTGAGACACTGCCATGTTCTTTTTTTTTTTTTCCAGACACAAATGAAACAGTTTATTGGTTCTTTACGGATGATCATTAACAATAACAAATGCACTTATAAATGCCAGGGAAGAGCGCAAGAAAAATACCTAGCCAATAGTATTTCAATGACAATGTGTATTAGGATATTAACATGACGCTGCTATTTAGAATAAATAAACTTATCATATGTATTGCAAATTACTCAAATGAGGATGTAATGATTTTTTTTTTGCCTTTTATTTATTTATTTATTTATTTTTTAGACAGGGTCTCACTTTTTTTTTTTTGTAGAGACAGAGTCTCACTGTACCGCCCTCGGGTAGAGTGCCGTGGCATCACACGGCTCACAGCAACCTCTTAACTCTTGGGCTTACGCGATTCTCTTGCCTCAGCCTCCCGAGCAGCTGGGACTACAGGCGCCCGCCACAACGCCCGGCTTATTTTTTGGTTGCAGTTTGGCCGGGGCTGGGTTTGAACCCGCCACCCTCGGCATATGGGGCCGGCGCCCTACTCACTGAGCCACAGGCGCCGCCCCAGGGTCTCACTTTGTAGCCCTTGGTAGAGTGCCATAGCATCACAGCTCATAGCAACCCCAAACTATTGGGCTCACATGATTCTCTTGTCTCAGCCTCCCAAGTAGCTGTGACTACAGGCACCTACCACAAGGCCTGGCTATTTTTAGAGATGAGTTCTCACTCTGGCTCAGGCTGGTAGGATGTAATGATTTTTGAAATAGATTCAAACTGATCATACAATTTCTGTAATGTAACATACTAAAAACAAACCAAAAACACCTCCCCAAAACATAAGTCTTATGTTCTTTCGAAGCTGTTTATATATGTGTTTAATGTTACTGAGTGTTCCTGGTTTTTAAGCCACAGAGAGGCAAGAGCTGCTCAGGTATAAAGTGACAAAACCAGCCTCCCCCAACCCCAGTGTCCCCAGCAGCCTGGATAAGAGAAAGCTGGGATGCTGGGCCACTGCGTCTTGTAGGCAGGCTCTCACCTGAGCACAGGTGCCCAGTGTCCAGGGAGGGCTTCCAGGTGGCAGCTAGTGCTGCCCGCCCCACCCCCCTCCCATACACATGTCAGCACTGCAGGACTGGGGGGAGGTGAGATCCAGCCGTTCTCACCTCCCAAGTTGCCTGGGTGCTGTCTACCTTTTGGCAGGTGACCTGCTAGGGGTGTGAATGGGGTTGACACCTGCCTCAGGAGGGCTCCAGGACTGCCTGTCCTGGGTCAAGTGACCACTCGTGGTCCCACCAGGGTAGCCTTGGCTGTGGCCCTCTCTCCATTAGCATGACCTCATTCTGCTTTGTGTGGTGTATGGTCTCAGCAGAGTCTCTCTTACCCAGTGTGATTAGGACCAGGGTATGATTGGTATATTTGTTTCCTGTGGATGCTTGAACAGATGATCACAACCTGGGCAGCTTCTCCTGGTTCTGGGGTCCAGAATTCTGAGATCCAGGTGCTTCAGGGCCGCTCCCTCCAGACGCTCTAGGGAGGTCGTTTCTGGTTCTTCCGGCTTCCAGTGGCTGCAGGCGTCCGGGCTGTGGCCACAGTGCCAGCCTCTGCCTCCAACTTCCAAAGCTGCCGCTCCACTTCTGCCTGTTGTAAGGACGTTTGTCTAGGATTTAGGGCACATTGACTAATCCAGGAAGATCACTTTAGGTCTGAATTACACCCGCAATGACTCTTTACCAAACAAAGCCAAGTTCACATCTTCTGGGGATTAGGACACAGATTTATCTTTTTTTTTTTTTTTTTTTTTTTGAGACAGAGCCTCAAGCTGTCGCCCTGGGTAGAGTGACATTGCATCACAGCTCACAGCAACCTCCAACTCCTGGGCTCAAGCGAGTCTCCTGTCTCCGCCTCCCAAGTAGCTGGGACTACAGGCGTTTGCCACAACGCCCCGCTATTTTTTGGTTGTAGCCATCATTGTTGTTTGGCGGGCCCGGGCTGGATTCGAACCCTCCAGCTCAGGTTTTATGTGGCTGGCGCCTTAGACGCTTGAGCCACAGGCGCCGAGCCAGATTTATCTTTTTGAAAGCTGCCATTCAACCCATTACAACTGGCAAACCAGAAGATTCAGAGAAGTGGTAATTGCACAAGCATTTCCCATCAGGGACTACCCCCCTTACATGAGCCACATGGTCAGCACAGCCCCGCTCTTTCTGGCCAAGGGACTAGAGAAGGCAGCGAGCTGAGAGGAGAATCCTTTTAGAGTTTCAGGATTTCCCACAGTCGTTAGTTATTTCAGCAGCAAACTTTTGGGGGGCAATTCACCATTATTGAGTCCAAAGTACTCCACCTCATTTTAATTGGAGCAGAATTCTCTTTACAGTGAAATGCTATCAACGTACTTAACTTCTACCCAAACTATGCAACTACCACCACGAACACAATAACGGATTTTCCTCATGTTACAGAAGAATAGTAAGGCTCACCCCTGGACTATGAGCTCAGGAGGATACGTATACATGTAGATATCATTATTTTATTTTTATTTTTTTAGATATCATATTTTAATCAGTATTTCTTTTTGTTAATCAGGCCCAGGTGAATTTTGAACTTAACACCCTTGGTGTGCAGGGCCAGCGCGCTGACCACTGGACGATGGCAGTCTGCCTTCATCAGTATGTTCGATTCTTTTCTCAGGAAATCAAAATAAACTGAGTGCCTCCAAATGTGTCTGTCTGGTCACAGCTCAAGGTACCTCAAGATCCTGTGAGAATGTGAGATGGTGAAGCCACCAGGGAAAGCAGTGCGGTGGCTCCTCAAAATATTAAACACAGAGCCACCATGTGATCCAGCAATTCCAGTTCTGGGGATACACAGCAAAGAATCAAAAGCAGCATCTCAAGCAGATATTTGCACATCCAAGTTCATAGGAAAATTATTCACAACAGCCAAAAGGTGGAAGCAACCCAAGTGCCACTGATGATCACGGGACAGACAACATGTGGCGTTTACATACAACATAGTATTATTCTGACTTAAGAAGGAAGGGAGATATTTTGCCAGATGCAGTGGCTCGTGCCTATAAACCCAGCCCTCTGGGAGGCCGAGGCAAGTGGAACTTGGGAGGCTGAGGCAAGACAATCACTTGAGCCTAAGAGTTTGAGGTTGCTGTGAGCTATGACACCGTGGCATTCTCCCAGGGCAAGAAAGTGAGACTCTGTCTCCAAAAAAAAAGAAGGAAGGGAATTTAACACAGGTTACAACAGGGGTGATCTTTGAGGACACAGTGCCGAGTCAAACAAGCCAGTCACACAGGACAAATCCTGTGGGGTTCCACTGATGGAGGTCCCCAAGTCATCAAAGCCATAGTGCCAGAGCTGGAGAGGGGGAGTCAGTATTCCACGGGCACAGAGTATCAGGTTGGAAGACTGAAGGCTCTGGAGATGGATCGGGGGTGGTGGCTGCAACAGGAATGTCCTTGATGCCACTGAGCTATGAACTTAAAAATGGTTAAAATGGCAAACTTTATGTATGTAATTTAGCACAATATAGAAAAAGAAAGAAAAGAAAAGGGGGAAAGGATGGCCTTGGTGTGCACCGTGGGCCCACCATCCTGTGTCATTAATTTTCTCAAGCAGGATTTGTCAGTGGGCGTCAGATGCAAGGGCAGACCTGCACTGAGGTACCTGGCATTCCCATGGTCACAGCGCTACCCTAGGAAGCTGATTACAGAGGTCTATGTAACCAAGTGACAAAGCAGCGTCACCAGTTATAGGACAGCTGACACTGAGGACACACCCCTGCTCCTACGATTTTCCCGCCCAGAGGATGATCTCAGAGTGACCACCGGGCACCCTGAGAGCCTGTGGAGCAAGTTCTGCCAAACAGCAGCCGTGAGCTCCCAAACTGCTGAGGCCGCAAAACACTAAGAACAGCAGGGACTAACACCTGGACCGGAGGGGCAAAATCAAAATGCAAAACCAAATAGCGCAGTGCCCCACATGGTCCTGTGCCAGGAGGAAGCCAGGATGTCTGTTGTCACAGAGGGCCTGAAAGGGACATCCGAGGAGGAACTTGGCTGTGTCCACGTTACTCTCCTGATTTTGATCACCATCTGTCCTGTGGTCACCTTAGCTTGGAGGAAATGGGAGTCACAGTATCACGCCTGCGAATTCCTCTCGGATGCTTCAGGAAGAGTGAGAGTGACAAAGCAGTAAAATGTTGGCACTTGCAGGATGGGGTGAAGGAGTTTGGACATTCCTTTGGACTATTTGTACAACTTTTCTGTAAGTCTAAACTTATTTCAAGCTAAAAGTAAAAGCAGGCTGTGGTGGGGGTGGCTGGCCGGAGGGATCCACACCATTCACGGGAAAGTCTCCCCTGTGTTCCCCACCTCCCCCCTGCCCAGCCTGTTGAGGGGACATCAAGCTGCCTGTATAATCAAAGGCTACATCCACGCCTGGGAGACTCAGAGAGGCCGAGGCCAGCCAGGAGAGTGGGGTCGGGGCGTGGGGAGGTGGCACAGCAAGGCCCCCTCTTGGCCCAGGCTCACTCTCCACAGCCTGGTAGGCTGGGGAGGAGAGTGACCTAAGCCGGCTCCAGACCCTGGTCATGGGCACAGTGCCCCCCAAAGACACCCAAGGCCTGACTCCTGGGCCTGTGGAGATGTTCCCATGCGTGAGAAAAGAGCCATGCAGGTGCAGTTAAATTGTTGACTGTGAGACGGGATGCTGGCCTGGATTATCCAGTCTAATCCTGCGAGCCAGAGCTTGCCCAGCGGGAAGGACTGGCTCAGGAGACAGAGAAAGGGAGCCCCAAGGTGGAGGAGCACGGCTGCCCACAGCCAGCCAGGGAACTCTGATTTCCACCCAGCCCACTGGTCACCTGACTCAGACTGTGAGCTGAGAGAGAAGCATAGCTTTAGTTCACTGCCACACCGCTCTCTCTGTTCCCGGTCCTGGGCCCTGTCACTTTACTGCCAACGGCTGGGACCCAGGCCACCCCCACTGTGTGGCACAGCCTGCATTGTCCCTGGGCCTGGCTGCCAGTGCTGAGAGGAGAAGTACTAACAGTCTGGCACTTTGAGGGTGTTGGCACCGCCCTGTAGAAGGGAGTGGCTCCTGATCCTCAGAGCTCATCACCCTTCTGAGTGCCTCGCCCTGCCATCTCCCTGGCATGCCACACCTCCTAGCAAACAGGGCAGCTAGGCCAGAGGGCCTCAGGTGCCCATCACAGGCTGGGACAGCTGGCTCCCACTCCTGCCTGGGGAGGTGGTCCTGAGCCTAGAATAGCATCCAGATTGCCCTCCACCCAGCCTCAAGCCCCACTGTGTGGGGATGGGCCTGGGTCCCTGCCCACGCCAGGTGCCCTTCTCCCCCAGACCCCTCCCTTACTGATGTTGCCCTAAGCCCCCTGACCTGTCACCCCATGCCCACCTGGGGAGGTTGTCCTGAGCTCCAGACAGCCTCCAGGTTTCACTTTCCCCCCAATCCCAGAGCTCTGCACCCACACCGAGAAAACAGCCCAGAGCCCCTGCACCCCTGGCCCTACAAGGAAGAGAGCCCTGGTCCCCCAGCAGCCCTCTCTGCTCCAGCCTTGATTTCCCAGCCAGTGAGCTCCTTAAGCTTCAAACCTCACCAGGCTGTTCTGTGTTCCTCTCTGATTCTGGGCACTTAAAGCTGAGGTTCAAAGTCCAAATCCTTAATGGAGGTCCCCCTGAATACCCTGCTCCCTACCCCCACCCAGCACCCTGTATACAACTGCAGTGTCCACAGTTCCCTCTGGCCACACCTGCTGCCTGGGGGCCCTGCACAGGCTCTTCCCTCTGCCTGGAGCTCCATTCCTCACTCTACACCCCACCCTCCACATCCGCATAGATATCACCTTCTCAGGCCTAGTGATGTCCCCACAGCTCTCTACAGCTCTCAGAATGCCAGTCTGAAGGTAGCTGTGGGCCCCTGACCCCGGTCTGATGGTCACCTGGTCCTGGGGTGGTGGGATAGGGGAGCTGTGTCTGGAAGGGCAATCTGCCTGAGGCCCATCTGCGCGTATCCATTTTCCTATGACACACCTGCACCTGAGACTGAAGGTGAACCGAGCCCTGGAGTTCCAGGTGGACATGTAGCTTCTCCGGGGGAGAGACTACATTTCCCAGCATTCTTTGCAGCAAGCAAGGTAATGTGACCAAGCTCTGGCCACAGGAATGTGAGAAGAGGCTTGATTTCCAGTCTTTTCTTTATTTTTTAGTTTAATTTAATTTAATTTTACACAGTATTGCTCTGTCACCTAGGTCAGAGTTCAATGATGTTATCACACCTCACCACAACCTCAAATTCCAATTCCTAGGCTCAAACAGTTCTCCTGTCCCGGCCTCCCAAGTAGCTGGGACTACAGTCTTGGATCCCTATACCTGGCCGATTTTTCTATGCTTTGTAGAGATAGAATCTCACTCTGCTCAGGCTGGCTTCAATCTCCCGAGTTCAAGGGATCCTCCTGTCTCAGCCCCCCAGAGTGAAGGAGCATGGTGTTTATTTCCCCTTCACTCTTTCTTCTTGCTGGAGTGTAGAGGTGATGGCTGGAGCTGGAGCAGCTATTTTTAACTTTGGAGGATGCCAGCTTAATAAGGCAAAAGGAGCCCTGGTGAAACTCCTTAAGTCGATTCGGCATGTTTACAGTGGGCAGTTAACTCCTTAAAATTCTCTTGATTAAACCACTTTTGTGTTGAGGACTTGGTTTTCAGATTTTGGCACCAAGGTGAGGCCTGGCTATATAACAAAATCAAAATTACTGGCTCATGGTTTATTGGGTGGCAGGTGGCAAGAACGTAAATATAATGATTAAGAGATGATTCTCTGGGAGCCTCTTGCATTTCACACATTGTTTCTTTTCTTTTTCTTTTGAGACAGAGTCTCAAGCTGTCACCCTCAGTAGAATGCTGTGGCATCATCGCTCACAGCAACCTCCAACTCTTGGGCTCAAGTGATCCTCTTGCCTCAGTTTTTCTTTTTTTGTAAAAACAGGATCTTACTTTTTCTCAGGCTGGTCTCGAACTCGTGAGCTCAAGCAATCCACCCACCTCAGCCTCCCGGAGTGCTGGGATTACAGGCGTGAGCCCTCAGCCTCCCGGAGTGCTGGGATTACAGGCGTGAGCCCTCAGCCTCCCGGAGTGCTGAGATTACAGGCGTGAGCCACCGCGCCCGCCCTCACACTTTGTTTCTATGTTTGCAAAGATGTCTGTCCAGCAAACAGCCTTGAAAGACAGAGAGACTATGTCTCCCTCTGAAGCAAAGCCATTCATTATCTTTATTATACAGAACAGGAAGCAAACTCTCCTGTATTATATAATAAAGACTACAGCCCCTTCCAGAACAAATAACGGACTGTGTAAAGATGCTGAGTCCCAAAACCTAGGGGTGTGACACAACCGGCTGTGTGTGTGGTGTCACCCGGCCATCTGAAACTGGAGCTCAGGAGCCTGGTGAACAATGCCCACGCTCTGGGTCCGGCTACTGGTCCAAGTCCTCAGCCATGCTCTGCTCCCCATCCAGGGGGCCCACGTCGTCCACCACAACCACACACTGTGGCAGACTAATGTGGTAGCTTGTGCATCAGGTGGAGCTGTAGATCCTTTAGAGTTCTTGATACTTTGGGCCATGAGGATGGGATGGTAGTAAAGGCATGAATTTCTGAAATAAAAAGGGCAACAGCCAGTAGTGCCTGTGGCTTAAAGGAGTAGGGCGCTGGCCCCATATGCCGGAGGTGGCGGGTTCAAACCCAGCCCCAGCCAGAAAATGCAAAAAAAAAAAAAAAAAAACAGGGCAACAGCCTTACAAGCCAATTAATGGGACCCAAGAGAGTCCCTGGGAACACGCATTGCCTGTGAGGGGTAGGGACTGGGATGTGGCTGCAGGTCAAGCACTGGGATTTAGGCTCCGAGACAGCTGCCGGGAGGTGGGTAGGTGCTGCTAGCACCTCTCTGGGGCGGGCGCACTCGCTCTCTTGCGGGCATGGTAGCAGCCAGTGCTGAGATCTAAGCTGGAGCAGAAGGTTGTGCCACAGAAAGTCAGAGAGGGGAGGTGGTCCTGAGCCCAGGATGGCATCCAGACTGCCCTCTACCCAGCCTCATCCCCCTCTGGCTGTGCTCCACTCCCACTATGGGCAGAATCTAGGTGAGGGGTTGAGAGGCGAGGGGTTGGATACATAATGCTAGTTCAGGAAAGGTGGCTCAGCCCCAGGGGGATCATAGCCAAGACACTGGGTTTCCAAGGCTGGTGAAGGTAAGTATCTTAGTCAGCTAGGTAGCTTATAAACAATGGAAACTCATCTCTCACAGCTCTGGAAGCTAAGAAGTCCACTATCCAGACGCCAGCATGTCTGGTGTCTGGTGACAGCCTGCTTTTTTGCAGACTGAGCAGCGTGAGGGGCACCACCTTCATGACCCAATCACTTCCCAAAGACCTCACCTCCTAATACCACCACCTTGGGGTTAGGATTTCAACAGATGGGGCAGCGCCTGTGGCTCAAAGGAGTAGGGTGCCGGCCCCACATGCCAGAGGTGACAGGTTCAAACCCAGCCCCAGCCATAAAAAATAAAAAATCAAAACAGGATTTCAACAGATGAATCTTGGAGGCATGTGAACATTCAGGACACAGCAGAGACCTCCTGGAGGAGGAGGAATAGACCCAAAGAGATCCAGATAAACTCTCTGGAAATCTCTCCTGGCACTTACTTTGAACCAAGCTGAGACTTTAAGAGACCTTATTTTTATTTCATTTATTTATTTTTTTACAGTTTTTGGCTGGGGCTGGGTTTGAACCCACCACCTCCGGCATATGGGGCCAGCGCCCTACTCCTTTGAGCCACAGGTGCCACCCTAAGAGACCTTATTAACATGTCAATAATGGCACAGCAAACATTCCAGATTTAGGTTGTTAAAGCAAAGTCAGCAGCAAGGAGAGTGCCACTGGCCCGAGGCTGTCTCTGTACTTTGAGTCCTCCTTAACTACTCACCACCTTACTCAGCTGCAGATTCTGTAACAAGTGGCCCCATACAAGCCAATAACAAAAGCTGCACTTCAGCCAATCACAGGCCTCCCCCTGAACAGACCGTGCCCAAATGCCAGGGTGAAAGGGTGAGATTCCATTTAAAGAACAAAAAGACAGGCTCGGCGCCTGTTGCTCAGTGGCTACGGCACCAGCCACATATACGGGAGGTGGTGGGTTCAAACCCAGCCAGGGCCAGCTAAAATCAACAATGACAACTGCAATAAAAAAATAGCCAGGCCGCTCGGCGCCTATAGCTCAAGCGGCTACGGCACCAGCCACATACACCAGAGCTGGCGGGTTCAAATCCAGCCCAGGCCTGCCAAACAACAATGACAACTACAACCAAAAAATAGCCGGGCGTTGTGACAGGCGCCTGTAATCCCAGCTACTTGGGAGGCTGAGGCAAGAGAATCGCTTAAGCCCAGGAGTTGGAGGTTGCTGTGAGGTGCGACACTCTACCCAGGGCAACAGCTTGAGGCTCTGTCTCAAAAAAAAAAAAAAATAGCCGGGCTTTGTGGCAGGCGCCTGTAGTCCCAGACTTGGGAGGCTAAGGCAGGAGAATTGCTTAAGCTCAAGAGTTTGAGGTTGCTGTGAGCTGTGACACCACAGCCTTCTACACAGGGCAACATAGTGAGACTCTGTCAAAAAAATAAAAATAATAAAAAGAAAAAACAACCGCTTCCCCAAGAATTGCGGGGAGAGGGTTTTTTGGTTGGTTTGTTTTTTCTTTTTTGCAGTTTTTGGCCGGGGCCAGTTTGAATCCACCACCTCCGGTATATGGGGCCGGAGCCCTACTCCTTGAACCATAGGTGCTGCCCCAGAGAGAGAGTTTTTAAAGGCTGTTTAGTGGGCAAAGGATTAGACAATCAGGGTCAGCCAATTGGTTGGTTTCGGGGTGGAACCATCAATCCTTGGATGGGCCACTGTCTGGGTGGGTCAGTGACTGGAATGCAGGAGTGTGGGTGGAGGGTCCAAGACCACCTGAGCCAGTTCCTTGGTCTGGGTGGGTCCATTACTGAAATGTAGGACCTGGAAGTAAATAAAAAACTAGCCGTAGGTTCCAAACAGGTGACATTCTGTACAGACAACTAAGTGCATGACTCCAGGGTAGAGAAGCAAACAAAGGAACAGTAATTATTATCAAGCAAGGGGCAGCGGCTGATTATTATTATTTTAGCTATGTCTGCTCCTTTGCAGAGTTCTGGGCCTGGCATCCCTTCATCAGTTTGTAAGGGTGGTGTGGAAACCCCAGCAGGTCAAACCATTGGAAGTTCTCTAGTTGGCTTGGCGCCTGTGGCTCAAGCGGCTAAGGCGCCAGCCACATACACCTGAGCTGGCGGGTTCGAATCCAGCCTGGGGCCGCCAAACAGTATTCTCTGGTTGAATACTAAGCCATTGCTGCTGCCTGAAGGGGAAAATAAATGCAAAGCCATGTTAATGGCTTCCCTCCTCCTGTCCCCCAACTTCAGACCATTTAGGAAAAAACAAAATGCTCAGAGGTTCCCAAGGCTCTGGGCACAGTCTAAGTGTGCTGGGGAATTTGGATGAGAGAGGACCTGAGCTTTGGTAGCCCTATCAGATGTGGGTGGCCCAAGTCACTCTCAAGGAGGGGCCATTGCATGTCATCCCTGCACTCCCCACCCTGGAGCGCCGCAGGAAGCCTCCCTGTGGGTGGGTGCTGCGTACACAGAGCTGGTGCCCTGTCACTCTGCAGCCCAGTCCAGGGAGGCCCAGCAGCAGAGCAGTCCAGAATCCAGGAGAAAGGAACACTGCCCACTGATTGGGGGATTCAAGGCAGCTGGGGTAGCATAATTAGTAAGAGGTGAAAGGGTGGCACAGCAATTCCCAGCAGCCAGTGGCAAGGGTAAGAGGAGCCAGCAGCTTGCAGTGGCCTCACGCCAGCTGAAGTCAGTCTCTGCTCCATAGCCCCAGCTGCCCTGGACACTGTGTGACTATAACTGAGCCCATCACATGGGCGTCTGGCCCTTGCTACACTGTCCTGGCCAGTGCCGATGGCTTCTTTGCTGAATGGAGTGTGACCAGCTCGCACTCTCCTGGCAAGGTACCCAATGTACTTGGCTGTGCTCTCCTCTGCCACTAGCCACCAGGGGGCAGGTGTTCACCCTCTGACGTCCACACCTGTGGTCATATGGATGATGTCCTGCAGACTGGCAGGTCAGAAGCCTCAGCTGCGACAGCTAGGCAATGGTGCTCTCACATCATCCTGCCAGCAGCGCACACACAGACCCTGACAAAAATCCAGCAGGCTTCTCATCGGAAGAGTTTCTTGGAATGATGTGATTGAGCTCACAGCATTCAACTCCTCAGCAGTCGGGGGAAGCTGCTCTCTCTTCTCTTTCTCCCCCATCCTACCCACCGAAAAAGAAAACTCAGCTATTTGCTGGACTCTCTGGATATTGGAGACAGTATGTGTTTCACGTGGACATTTCATGTGGTGTCTTAAATTAGCCCACAAATCAGTGTCTTTAGAGCAGGGCTGAGCCAACCAGCTACTTTGGCAACTGCCGCTGAGCCGTGGACCACTCTCTCCCTTTGGGGCCCCATAATCCTGGCAACTCCTCTGAACTAGAGGTCTCTCTGCCTGACAACTTGCTATTTGGAAACTCCTGCCAAGGGAAACAGCCTCCACCCAGATGTGCCCCTTGGGGCTGTGGATTCATTGCCTCCTGAAGACAGCCGCCAGGTACACCCTTTTTTCCAAAAAGCACAGTTAGCTTGCAACTGTCTTCCAACGAATGACCTGCCCTGTGGAGACCCTGAGACCCTCAGGCCTGATATTCCCGTTTTTATCTTGGACTCCATGACCCGGGACCTCCAGAACGGAAAACTTTACATTCAAGGATAGCAGGCTGGTCCCTAGTGACATCTCAGCTCTATATCAAAAATGGCGGCTCTGCCTTTGGGGAAACTTTAACCCCTACTCCACCATCTGAAGCAAAGTTCATGGCTCTACAGGTCCTCAGCCCACCAGGGTCCCTGGGCTGTTCACTTAGGGTTCACTGAGCTGGAGCCCAATGGTGACCACTGGGCCTGCTGCTCTCCCTCAGCACCAGCTTCACAGCACCCAGCACAGCTGTGGTCACTTGGCCCAGTGGCCAGAATTCAAAGCCATTCTCACTCTTGCTACTTTTCACTGGCTCGTGGTCTGTTTCCAACAGTAGCAACTGACTCTGGGTTGAGTCAACACGTTATATCTACGTGGGACCTCAGAATGTGGCATTATTTGGAAATAGGGTCTTTTGCAGATGCAATTAGTTAATATGTGATCACACTGCATTAGAAGGGACCTTAAATCCAACTACTGGTGTCCTAAGAAGGCCACGTGGGCCTTCCTGGAGCCACTGGTCAGGCCACTTGCAGCGCTCAGTGATGGAGCCAAAAGCCCACTACTGCCGCCATGTCCCACCAGACCGGCATCCCAGTAAGTGAAAATGTTAAAGATACCTTTGCCAGCACCAGAAACGGAAAGTACAGACTTCTAAAAACATCTATTGAAAATGAGCAACTTGGGCGGCGCCTGTGGCTCAGTTGGTAAGGCGCCAGCCCCATATACCGAGGGTGGCGGGTTCAAACCCGGCCCCGGCCAAACTGCAACCAAAAAATAGCCGGGCGTTGTGGCGGGCGCCTGTAGTCCCAGCTACTTGGGAGGCTGAGGCAGGAGAATCGCTTAAGCCCAGGAGTTGGAGGTTGCTGTGAGCTGTGTGACGCCACGGCACTCTACCGAGGGCCATAAAGTGAGACTCTGTCTCTACAAAAAAAAAAAAAAGAAAATGAGCAACTTGGGCAGCGCCTGTGGATCAGTGAGTAGGGTGCCGGCCCCATATACCGAGGGTGGGTGGTTCAAACCCAGCCCCGGCCAAACTGCAACAAAAAAAATAGTTGGATGCCTATAGTCCCAGCTACTCAGGAGGCCGAGGCAAGAGAATCGCATAAGCCCAAGAGTTGGAGGTTGCTCTGAGCTGGGACGCCACAGCACTCTACCGAGGGCACAACATGAGATTCTTATCTCTAAAAGAAAAAAAGAAAACAAGCAACTTGAATCATGTAGTCAGCCTCCTGAGATAAAGATTAGATTCCTTTGTTTTACCTCTGTTGGGGGACCAACAGCCATATTATTCAGATTAAATTCTCAAGATGCCCAGAGTTATGAATGGATGTTCATTGTGTGGTCTCCAGATCATTCTTATATGTTGTATGCAGCCACAAGAGCAACTCTGGAAAAGGAGTTTGGAGGTGCCCACATTAAAGATGAAGTATTTATTTTGTTTTGTATTTTTGTAGAGACAGAGTCTCACTTTACCGCCCTCAGTAGAGTGCCATGACATCACACGGCTCAGAGCAACCTCCAGCTCTTGGGCTTACATGATTCTCCTGCCTCAGCCTCCCGAGCAGCTGGGACTACAGATGCCCGCCACAACGCCCAGCTATTTTTTTGTTGCAGTTTGGCTGGGTTTGAACCCACCACCCTCGGTAAATGGGGCCTGTGCCCTACTCACTCAGCACAGGCACTGCCCTTGTTTTGTTTTTTTGGGACAGAGTCTTACTGTGTTGCCCTCGGCAGAGTGCCATGGCATCATAGCTCACAGCAACCTCTAACTTCTGGGCTTAAGTGACTCTCCTGCCTCAGCCTCCCAAGCAGCTGGGACCACAACCCCCGGCTATTTTTTTGTTGTTGTTGCAGTTGTCGTTGTTTTAGCTGGCCTGGGCCAGGCTCAAACCCACGTGGCCGGTGCCCCACCCACTGAGCTACGGGTGCCACCAAAGATGAAGTATTTGGAACAGTAAAGGAAGACGTATCGTTACATGGATATAAAAAATACTTGGCTGTCACAATCTTCCCTGCCCCATTGACTGCAGCTGAAGAAGAATTATGACAGATTAAAATTAATGAGGTACAAATTGATGTGGGCATGGGCCACCCCAGACACTATAAGGAGTAGTAGCATTCACTATTTCTCAAGAAGTTTTTCAGGCTTTGGAAAAACTGAATAACAGATAGCTCAACTACATACAATTGGAAATATATACAAAAAAATGAAATTGGGCGGCACCTGTGGCTCAAGGAGTAGGGCACCGGTCCCATATGCCAGAGGTAGCGGGTTCAAACCCAGCCCTGGCCAAAAACCAAAAAAAAAAAAAAAAAAATGAAATTATAGCTGAGCTCAGTGGCTCACACCTGTAATCCCAGCACTCTGGGAGGCTGAGGCAGGTGAATCACCTGAGCTCAAGAGTTCAAGACCAGCCTAAGCTAGATCGAGACCCCTGTCTCTAAAAATAGCTGGGCGTTGTGGCAGGCGTCTGTAGTCCTAGCGACTCGGGAGTCTAAGACTAAAGAATCGCTTGAGCCCAAGAGTCTGAGGTTGCTGTGAGCTATGACACCATGGCACTCTACCGAGGGTGACAAAGTAAAACTCTGTCTCAAAAAAAAGAAAAAGAAAAAGAAATTAATTAGAATTTTGGCTGACACAACAAACACAGAACTAAAGATTTGCCAAAGAGGATTCTCAAGGATTCAGCATGTTACCATTTCTTTCTGTATAAACATTTCCATGAAGGAGACTATTTAGAGTCCATAGTTTTTATTTATTCATTATCAGGATATACATGCAGTATAAGAGAACGGATGCTGTATTCTAGCTGTTAAGAGCCCTCTACTAGAAATTGGAGAAAGACAACTACAAATGGATGTAATCAGAGAGACCGAGATAGACAAGGGAGAAGAACTGACTGCAGACTTCCTTAATGAAGAAGTGCTTCCCAAGCAAAATGCACATAAGCAAAGTTTCTCAGAACCAAAAGGTCCTGCAGGAAAAAGAGAAATTGGGAGACTGATTAGGGGGTCCAGCTGAAACCGAAGCCACTGCCGATTAAAATCTACACATTAAACATTGCAATACTAGTTTTTTAAAAGTTCAGCTTTTAGTACAGGAGAACTGAAATCATTCCATGTTGATATATAATGGGGGGAAAAATGCACTTTTTGAAAGATAGTACTTTTCATGAAAGGGCAGCACTCGACTGGCAGAGATCTCACAGACCGCAAAGGCTTGTACGAAAGGTCTTTATGGGCGAGGGATGCTGCAGAGAAGAAACCAAGGAGGAGAGAAAAGAGAGACCAAAAGAAAAGCGCACTTTTATATAGGTTCAGTTAGGGGAAGTCTCAGAATGGCGACGGGGCAGTAGAATAGCCAATAAGGAGCTACTGCTCTGGCAGGAAGAGCCGTTAGGGGCAGGCCGTAAGTTTGAAATTTTCATCAGGTAATTGGGACAGGGAGATGAGGTAAGTTTTGCGACTGGGAGATAAGGAGATGTCCAGTAGGCAACTCCCTGTGCTTGGAAAGGAGCTGTAACTTTAAGAGCGAGACAGCTAGTCTTGGTCTGTTGAAAGCAGGAAGGGGCTTTTCTGGGGCAATTACCTAACATTTCACCTCTGTGTCTTTTTAAAATTAATGTTATATAAGACTCATGATTTCTATTTTTGAGTTAAAGCTAGAAAAGGATTCAACAAAATAATGTTTAATTTTGTCACACTGTTTTCACAGTGTTATTCCACTCTTTCACATAACTGTTTTTTGTTTTTTTTTTTTTGCAGTTTTGGCCAGGGCGGGGCTTGAGCCCACCACCCCTGGGGCCGGTGCCCTACTCCTTGAGACACAAGTGCCACCCGCACATAATTCTTAAAGGTTTATACAATTGTACTAGTTCCAGAAAGTCTGATGGTCTCCAAGTAGGATATACTTCTTATTACATTTTAGTGAAATATCTGAACTCTTTTTTTGTTTTTATTTTTATTTTATTTATTTATTTATTTTAGAGATGGGATCTCCCTATGTTGCCCAGGCTGGAGTGCACTGGCTATTCACAGGTACCAGTCCACTACTGATCAGCATGGGAGCTTTGACCTGCTCCATTTCTGACCTGGGCGGGTTCATCCCTCCTTAGACAACCTGGTGGTCTCCCACTCCTGGGAGGTCACCTTATTGATGCCAAACTTAGTGCGGACACCCGATCAGCATAGCGGCACTACAGCCTGGAACTCCAGGACTCAAGAGATCCTCCTGTCTGTGGGCGGCGCCTGTGGCTCAAGGAGTAGGGCGCCGGTCTCATATACCGGAGGTGGTGGGTTCAAACCCAGCCCCGGCCAAAAAAACCACAAAAAAAAAAAAAAAAAGAGATCCTCCTGTCTCAGCCTCCTGAGTAGCTGGGCCAGTAGCTGGGCCACCGTGCCTGGCATCTGAATTCTTTTTGAAGAGAAATAGAAAGACTTTAAAATGTTCACACTACTTAATATGTTAAGAACCAGATTGGATTCTTTTCTTTTTTTTTTTTTTTTGGTTTTTGGCCGGGGCTAGGTTTGAACCTGCCACCTCCAGCATATGGGACCGGCGCCCTACTCCTTGAGCCACAGGCACCACCCATAGATTGGATTATTTTCTAAGTGAAAATTCAGTGTGCCTAGGAAAAGGTGGGAAGTTGTTTACTTCAAGAGCTTTGCTAACTCTCTCAGATTGTAGGATCACGTCTGCAGCTTTTAGAAATAATGCTTTATTGCAGCAGCCTTTTCTATTTTAGTGATTTTTTTGTAGTGGCACTGAAATTTCAGAAGATCAACTTTCTCTGAAATTTTAATGATACCAGGTATTTTCCTGTACTGCACAATTTCTGATGACATTGAAAGACTTTGAACAGCCTTAGTAAATTCTCTCTAGTGCTTTAAAAAAAATTGCATTTCTAAAGTAAGTCATTTCGGGCGGCACCTGTGGCTCAGTTGGTAAGGCGCCGGCCTCATATACCGAGGGTGGCGGGTTCAAACCCAGCCCCGGCTGAACTGCAACCAAAAAATAAATGAGCGTTGTGGCGGGCGCCTGTAGTCCCAGCTACTCGGGAGGCTGAGGCAAGAGAATCGCGTAAGCCCAGGAGTTGGAGGTTGCTGTGAGCTGTGTGAGGCCACAGCACTCTACCGAGGGCCATAAAGTGAGACTCTGTCTCTACAAAAAAAAAATAAATAAATAAAGTAAGTCATTTCATTTTAAATACTGTGGGGCTGGGCATCGCCTGTGGCTGAGTGTGCAGGGCGCTGGCCTGAGGGTGGCGGGTTCAAACCGGTCAGCTAAACTGCAACCAAAAATAGCTGGGCAGGAGCCTGTACTCCCAGCTACTCGGGAGGCTGAGGCAAGAGAGTCGCCTAAGCCCAGGAGTTGAAGTTGCTGTGAGCAGTGTGACAGCACAGCACTCTACAGAGGGCGATAAAGTGAGACTCTGTCTCTACAAAAAAAAAAAAATATATATATATATATGTGTATATATATATATATATACACACTGTGGGGCCAAATATTTATGTTCAGATTGAAATTTAAATGAATATAATTCAAAAGGAAACAAAACTAAAGTAAAAAATATTGAGAAAGTTTCAAACATCAAAATTGACATTTTTCTCCAATATTATGTATTTATAGTCAAATTGTGTTTTTTATCACTTCTGAGCAAATATTCAGATATAAAATTGTTTTAAGATCCTAGTATTTGGCTCGGCGCCCATAGTACAGTGGTTACAACCCGTGGCTGGCGGGTTTGAACCCAGCCCAGGCCAGCTAAACGGCAACTGCAACCAAAAACTAGCCAGGCATTGTGGCGGGCGTCTGTAGTCCCATTACTTGGGAGACTGAGGCAAAAGAATCACTTGAGCCTAATAGTTTGAGGTTGCTGTGAGCTGTGACACTATGGCACTCTACTGAGGGCAACAAAGTGAAACTGTGTGTCCCAAAAAAAAAAAAAGAATATGTGTGTAGTTTTGTTTATAGATAATCAGACTACAAAATTTAATCATCCAAAGTAATTGACAATAATGTTGCACTGTTTACTGAAGATATACTTTAAGTTGTTCCATGGGTGCACACACACTCATACACACCAATTACTGCATTATGAAGCCTGGAGCTGTGTTGCAGACCATAGCTGAACCTGCTGTTTCAGTCAGGAGGAATGTTACCTGTCATGAAGATATAAAGTGATTTAGTAATGCATGTTTTTCTCTACCATCCATGTGCAATTATATCCCAAATTCCACAACACTACATGAATATTCCAGAAGATGTGATTGTATAGTCTAAACTAATTATTAAGAAACCAACGATTACTGAAAAAAAAGAAGGCCAAGGCCACAGGACAATGGAGGCAAGACTGGAGTGACGCATCTACAAGCTTGGCATGGGGACCGTGGCAAGCCCAGAAGCGGAAAGAGACAAGAAAGGCCCAGAGCCCTCAGAGGGAGCATGGCCCTGCCAACACCTTGGTTTTGGGGAGAGAACATCCTGTTGCTTTAAGTCAGCTTGCGACATTTTGGAGCAACAGCCCAAGTACACTAGCTCAGTCTCCACCTGAAAAACACCCCCCATGGGGGCTGCAACCGGCAGGCATAAACCACGGTGCCCACAGGACTGTCTGGGTCACCAACATGGCCTCTATGAGCTGGACAGCTCAGTCACGGACTTTGTTCCTGACGCAGAGCACTGCAAGCCAGGCCCAGGACCTCTGCTGGAAGATGGTCCACTTCTGCCACAGAGGCAGAGGCATATTGCTGCATGGAGTGTCCCCAGCTGCCGACTCCATCAGACCTCAGAGCCCTCTCAGGGCTGCAATGCCACCTTTCCCTGAAGATCCTCCCCAGGACAGAGCTTGGCTAAGTCTGGAGCTGCTGCTCTCAGCCAATCAGCTGATTCTGGACACACTGTGGTGGCCCCTGAAACTAACCAGTGTCATGCTTCAGCTACATTTGCAGTCCGACAACAGAGCTGCTTTTATTGTGAAAGCCCTGACAAGGGCAGACGGGTGAGGTGTTGGCTCGCCCTCCGCACCCCTCCCACCCACAGGCGCCTAGGTGAGGTGTGCAGAGTTGCAACAGCCTCCTCCTCCGAAACTCACCAAAGGTTTCTCACTCTGCCTCCTTCACCGCCTCCTGTCTCCACACCCTAGGCAGTTGGGTCACTGGACGTGGCTGTCCCCAGAAGGATCATCGGGTTGGTCACCTCATCGGTAATGATCAGGATGAAAGGGGTTGAGAGGCACTGTCTAGATCTGTTTTGGGTCCTCCGGATTCTGCCCTGACCCTTCCTGAGCAGGGGGCTTTTTCTTTCCTCTAATGGTACCCTTTGGCCAGCCTGGTCAATCCACTCTCCGGGGACAGCCAGCCAAGCATGGCTCTAGACTCAAGACTTAATTCTGATTCAGCCACTTGAATTCTCCTGTAGGACTGCCATGGCCTTAGGTCAGAAGGGGTCACAAGTGTGCTTGAGGATGCTTGCTGGTGCCTTGTGGTGGAACATGTGGACCCAAGTCTGGGTGTTGTGGCCCAGCCAGGATCCCATCAGGAGACAGAAGCAGCACAGTACTCTGGATGGGGAACGGTCCTTACACAGAATGATTCACTGCACCAGAAGAGCGAATGAGAGGTGTGAGGGGCACTCTCTAACACTGAGGTCCAGACCTGGCTGTGGCCTTGGGTATGGCAGAGAAGTCATGTGAAGCCATGCCAGCAGACCTCTCTAGAAACGTGCCTTGAGGAACTGGCTAGATACTCCTCCCGGACAGTACTGGGGAAAGCTGTTTACAGGGAGGCATCTCATGGAAGGCACCAGCCACCAAACCACCTGTGGGATTGTGGTAGGAGGTACTGGCCAATGGGTGCTGCTCACCATTATACACCCCCAAAAGTAGGTGCTACAGAAACTGCATGTGCTGCAGAAGCCTCCCCAGTGCACAGCTGCCCTGTGAACACACCCAGGCAAGCCCCACCCTCCCTCATTGCCTCTCCAGCATCCTCTATGGATAAGACTTGGAATGATGTCAGTTGGAAAAGAAGGCACATTCAAAGGGCCCAGCTTAATTTTCACCTAACAGGCAATCAAGGGTGAATTTAGAGCTGTGAGATATTAAATAGATAACTGGCAATGACCTTTCTGGACATTGTTACTGGGAAAAGATGCAGTTACAGCAACCGTAACGGGACACACTGATTATGTCAGTGGAGGGTGGGCAAGAAGCCCACCTAAGGAGGGAACATTGAGGAGTGAAGGTATGGAGAGCAAAGGGCACCCATGAGCCTTGACCTTCAGAATCACCCCTGGAACCTCTGCACGAAGGCTGGCACACCTGGCCTTTCCTTTACCTGGCCACTGGCCCCAGCCAGGGTTCTACCACTGGGCCGCAGGCCACAACGGTCACTGTAAACAGCAGGGCATGGTCCAGCTCTGCAGACAAGATGGCTTCCAGCACCACCTGGGGCCTCCTCTCCCCACTCCCACCGCGTGCCTGTTGATCACATTCCACGGGCAGATGAACGTCCCAGTGGGTAGCGCAGACACAGAGATGTGGTTCAAAGTGCCCTTGGAGCCTGGTCAGCACCCCATTCACCAAAACCTAATGGGCCACTGTCCAAGTGTGCCAGGTGCTATAGACAGGAGAAAGTGATCACTAGAAAGGCGTGCTGAAGGCCCACCCATTCTGTGGGGCCTACTGAGAAATGCCTTTGTGGAAGATTCTGGGGGACAAGGTGATAATGAGCCCTTGCTGGGCACTTCTCACAGGGAATGTCATCCCCTTCCCAGCAGCCCAGGAATGGTGCTGAAACTGCTCTTACCCCTTTCTCAGATGGGGAAAAGGCAGTTGTCCCTAGGACCATTATAGAGCCTGGATTCTGACCCTGTGTGCTGGACCATTGGCCACACACAACGGCACCCATGGCATCGCTGTCCTGGGAGCTGTGAGAGTCATTCCCAAATGTCCCCAGTGTCTACCCACATGGCATGATGGCTGCAGAACACTGACCAGGCCAGGTGGTTCAGGAGAAGGGACAGCAGGGAGGCATGGTCCCAGAGGCAAAGCATGGCTGTGGGCACAGAGACCCACCCCACAGACACACAGCTGGACACAGATGGACATACTCAGATACACAGACCCACCCACAGACACACAGCTGGAGACAAATGCACAGACCCACCCCACAGACACACAGCTGGACACAGATGCACACAGCCACCCCACAGACGCACAGACTCACCCCCACAGACACACAGCTGCACACAGACACCCACACTCAGATACAGACCCACAGCTGCACACAGACACACACACTCAGACACAGACCCACACCACAGACACACACTCAGGTACAGACCCACACAGACACACGCACTCAGATACACAGACCCACACCATAGACACACACTCAGATACAGACCCACACAGACCCACAGCTGCACAGTGACATAGACACTGCCCCACACCGCAGCCTGTCTGCACTTGTGTTTGGAGACAGATTCCCACCCCTGCCCCTAAGCCTCCGGCCAGAGACCCTTACGTGAGGCCCCCTCCTCTGGGTATAGACACAGTTCCTAGGGCCCCAGTGGGCCCCACCTCCTGGGTATAGGCCCCTGGGCCAAGAGCCAGACTAGAAAGTCCCTGCAGCCTTAAGCCTGCTCTGAACCACAGGGGATGCTGGACGGCAGCAGCAGTTTCTCTGGAACACCCTCAGAATCTGGGCAGGGATTGGGGCACCAGTGGGAACATCTGGGTGACAACCACGCCCAGCCCTTTGGGGGAGGAGGAGAGAGGCAGGTGGGCAGTCTTCTAATGACTGGGCCATCAGGGTGGGGCCGCAGGGGCAGCCAAATTCAGGCCTGTCCCAGCTGGGTCACGGAGGCCAGCAGCTGGCCTGCAAGTCCCCAGTCTGGCAACCAGAGCCTCCTTCTTTCTGTACAAAGGGGAGTCTGCGCTAGGCGGCCCCCATGTCTCCTTCCTTCATTTAGCCCTCTCCTGTCTCATGCTGACCCAAGGGACAGTGGACACACCCCTGCACAACACTGTCTTCCTCCACAGCTGTGACATTTGGCCACTGGTCCTGCAGAAGCCTCTGCATCTTCCATCTGGAGACCAGGCTCCCTGCCAGGTGGGAGTGAGTGTGGAGGTGACAGAGGTGGTCAAGAGCCACTGCCCTTGACCACGAGCCCTGTGTTCTGCTGGCCAGAGGCAGCAGGCTTGGCGAGGTGGTCTTGGGCCCCCCACATCCTGCCAGCATGGGGCTCTCCTGCACAGCCAAGGTGAGCTGCTCCTCAGGAGTGAGAAGAAACACCCAGAACCCCCAGCCCAGGAGCTGGCTCTCTTGGGAGAGGCCCTGGCTTGCACAGCCTGGTGGGGGTCCACACTGTACTGGGCCCCCACCCGAGCAGTCTCCTTGCCCCTCAAATGGGGGTGGTAGGCTCTGCCTGGGGGAGCCTTGCCCCCCAGATTGTCCTCAGCTTCTTCTCCCTCTCAGAGGGAGCCAAGGGGCAGAGGCTAAGTAGTCCACCATTAGGAGAATCAAGGCAAGACCCCCCCACCCCCATCCCCACAGGGCTCTGTCCACAGGTATTGAACTGCCTTGGCCTTCAGGGGGCATGGGAGAGCTCCCTCCAGGGCCTGGCCCAGAGCAGCTGGAAATGTCCTCTGAACTGACTGCGGATCCTGGGCTGCAGGTGGCATCCAAGCTTCTGTTGGCCCATCCACCTCCCTGGGGTTCCTGGAGACAAATGACCTGGCATATGGTCCAACTTCAGATCTGCATTCATCCCCCCTCCCCAGCATATCCAGACACATGGACTACTCCTCCAGGGAGTCTTCCCTGAGAACCCCCATCAGACCTTGCCTGCCATGGCCTTCGTTTGCCTCAGACTGATGAACCAGGGATGGGGTGTTCTGCACCCTCCAGCTGAGCTGACCACTACTGTCTCACGCTGCTCCTCCCCACTCTGGTGACAGCGCTCCTGCAGGGGAAGGACAGGCCACTCCTTCATGGCTGTGAGACCCCGGGCATGTGCATCTTCTCGCTGAGGTCACAGGTACCCAGAGATGGCAGTGTTTTCCTCCGGCCTGGGCAAGGTCTACATGTTGACATTTGGCCTTAGTACTCCATCTTGCCCTCTTGTCCTGCTCATCCCTTTTTCAGAGGACTGGGGGACAGTACCTACCTGGCTTTAAAGGGGGAGGGTCACCGGGGACACAAGGATGCCTCCTCCTGGTCTGGCCACCAGCTGCCTTGGGGGGGTCACAGATGCTGGGAGGGTCCACCTGTTAATCCCCCTCACCCCCTCTCCCCATCCTCATGCTGCCCCAGCCCTGTCCACTCAAGCCTCTGGCCTGGCCCACCTCCCTGTCCTATGCCTGGTGCAGAGGTCTGATCTATCTGGCCATGTCTCCCTGTTTAACATGCCGCCCTGCAATTCTGTGGAGAATCTTTCTGATGGATGGTGCTGGAACAATTGGATATCCATGTGCAGAAAATCCCAACAAAAACCCAAAACCAAAAACTGAAACACCACCCTGATTCATACCTCACATGACATGCAAAAATTAACTCAAAGTTGAATCATTGATCTAAATGTAAAACTTAATACTACAGAACTCCTAGAAGAAAGCAGAGAGAAAATCTTTTCCATGTTGGATTAGGCAAAGATTTCTTAGCTATGACATAGATATGACAATCCACAACAGAAAAAAATTGCTAAATTGGGCCTCATCAAAATCAAGAAATTAGGTTCTTTTAAAGACACTGTCAAAAGAACGAAAGACAAGGCACATACTGGGAGAAAAATCTCGGCAGTTTGCATATTTGATCATCTTCTGATATACAGAAGATAGAAGGAAACAACACTTTTTTTTTTTTTTGTAGAGACAGAGTGTCACTTTATGGCCCTCGGTAGAGTGCCGTGGCATCACACAGCTCACAGCAACCTCCAACTCCTGGGCTCGAGCGATTCTCTTGCCTCAGCCTCCCAAGTAGCTGGGACTACAGGCGCCCACCACAATGCCCAGCTATTTTTTTGTTGCAGTTCGGCCGGGGCCGGGTTTGAACCCGCCACCCTCGGTATATGGGGCCGGCGCCTTACCGACTGAGCCACAGGCGCCGCCCAACACTTTTTTTTTTTTAAGACAGAGTCTCACCTTGTTGCCCTGGGTAGAGTGCTGCAGTGTCACAGCTCACAGCAACCTCAAACCCTTGGGCTTAAGCGATTCTCTTCCCTGAGCCTCCCAAAGTACAGGTGCCGGCACAACGCCCGGCTATTTTTAGAGATTGGGTCTTGCTCTGGCTCAGGTTGGTCTTGAACTCGTGAGCTCAACCAATCCACCTGCCTCGGCTTCCCAGAGTTCTAGGACGACAGGCGTGAACTGCCGAGCCCGGCCTGAAACAACACATTTTTTTCTTTTCTTTCTTTTTTTTTTCAGTTGTTACTTTTTTTATTTACAACACATTTTTTTTAATGGTAGAAGAAACCGAACAGATAACCTCCTTATTCACTAGGGAAGTGCAAGTGACAACCACAACCAGCCGCCACCACTCGGCCTCTGGCATGGCTAAAACTTTAAATCCCAAGGGCTGCGAGGCTGCGGAGCAGCTGGCGCTCTCACACTCTGGAGACGTGCGTGGCGCAGCGCTGGGGAGCGTCTTGGCAGCTGCCGGGAGTTATTATCAACAGTCCTCACCGTCCAACTCGCAGTCCCTCTAGCTGTTTACCGAGTGAAATGAAAACCTATGTTCGCAGAAACCTGCACGCGCAACTTCACAGCCGCTCTGCGCCTAATCACCCTAACTGGGAAACTACTCGAGTGTCCTCCAGCGGCCAACTGGTGGCCTCGACAATAAAAAGAAGGGACCAAACTTCAGGGGCACGACGCTGAGCGCAGAGGCCAGCTGCGAGGCTCTCTCGGTGGTTCCATTGCCATGACCTGGGGAAAGACAAACCTGGACCCCCAGAGCCAGCGGCATCGCCCAGCGGCTGAGGAGGGGCTCGCCCCGAAGGCTCCAGCGCGTTGGAGGCAGCCTCTCCCTGCGCCCTCGGCCGCGCGCCCCGGAGCGTTTGGAACCCCGCAGAATCACGCAGGGAAGTGAAAAGGTGGCTTCCTCGGCGCTACAAACTTAGCTGGGGAAGCCAAGGACCCTGCCCCGCACGCCCCGGCCCCGCCCCCGCCGCGAGCCCCAGAGCCCGTTCCAGGAGGGAGGGGTCCGAGGATGGGCGGGGCCTCGCCGCCCTCCCCCTCCTCACCCGAGCCGCGGCAACGCGACTCCCAGCCCCGCCCCCGCCGCGCGCGCCCCCGCCCGGCCTCCCGCGCTCCCCCGCCCTCCCCGTCCCGCCCCGCACGCCCCCGCGCGCCCTCCAGCGCGCCCCCGCTTTCCAGCGCCGCGGTCGGCGGTCAGAAAGGCGCGCGCCTTCGCCTTTAACGCGGGCCCGGGGGCGCGCGGCCCGCATGGCGAGGTAGTGGCGGCTGTTGCGGGCCGGGCCGGGGCTGAGGCCGAGCGAGCCGCGGGGCCCGCGCAGCCCCGGCCGGCGCCCACCATGCGGCGGCTGCGGCGCCTGGCGCACCTGGTGGTCTTCTGCCCCTTCTCCAAGGGCTTGCAGGTAAGCGCCGCGTCCGTGCGCCGGGCCAGGGTCCGCGCCCCTCCCGGCCCGCCGCGCGGACTGGGCCGCTTCTGGAGGTGGGGGAGGGCGGTGTCCAGCCCTGGGGGGTGAGGCCGAGCGCGGAGAATGGGCCTGATTCAGGACACAAAGGGTTAACGAGCGCCCGGGTGGGGGTTGGGGAGGCTTGGAGAGAACTAGGGAAGAGGGGAGGGCTGAGGAGGAGATGGGCAAGGGTCTTGGCACCGCTGATGCTGAGGGCTGGCTGCCCCCGCCCGCCCTTAGTCTTGACCCTGCTTCCCGGGGTCCAGAAGCCACACCAACCAAAGTCCTTTCCTCTTCTCCCTACCTAAAAAATAAGATTTGTTTTTCTTTTGTAAAAACCTGGACACATAGTAATGCTCTAGGAAGGACTTGACATCCCCTGGGTCGTCACTTCAGCCAGGCATAAAGCAGAGACCATGCCCTGATCCCAGGGTGACCTTGGACCAGTCACCATCTACTGGGGAAGCCCAGGCTGTCTTGGGCTCTAGCAGCCAGGAGCTCTTTCACCTTCTGCTTTTATTTATTTATTTTTTTTATTTTTATTTTTTTTGTAGAGACAGAGTCTCACTTTATGGCCCTCCGTAGAGTGCCGTGGCCTCACACAGCTCACAGCAACCTCCAACTCCTGGGCTTAAGCGATTCTCTTGCCTCAGCCTCCCGAGTAGCTGGGACTACAGTCACCTTCTGCTTTGAGGAGGTCTGGCCAGACAGCCTCAGCTATCAAGGAACCCTCCCTCCCACCCCGACTTCCTCCCAGGCTCTCCAGGAGGTCAGGGTGGCCCTACCTCTGTGGCCTCTCTCCCTGGAGGATCCTTGCCCAGAGCCTGGCCCGCCTCAGTTCCGTTTTCAGGCAGTGGGCTTGGAGGCGGAAACTCACAGGTTGCAGTGTGACCCCCTGATCCCAGATGCTTTGTCTGCCTTGAGCCTTAGGGTACAGTGGTCCCAGCTCAGCGCTGGGCAAGGTGCTAGCTGAGGGATTGAAAGACTACTCCCTAGGCCAAAAAGTGGAGGCTCCACACGAGGCAGGGACATCTCCTGGGGAGGGCTAGGTAAGACCTGGGGGAGCAGCCACAGCCCGGGTTGGTCTGGCTAGGCTGGACCCTGCAGGCAGCTTCTAGTTCTGGGTCACTTTGTCCAACCCAGTCAACCCGGGGTCCAGCATGGCCACAGCCTGCTTACTTCCTGGCTGTCCCCTAGACTCCCAGCCTGTGCTGGCCCTCCCCACTCGGCCTGCCTCGGGTGTGCTCCCTCAGATGGGATAGCCGGAAGTCCTCTGACCTTATCCTGCCAAAACAGCTGCTGCCCCTGCCCCTGTCCCCACCATTTGTCTGCTTTCCTGTTTTTTGTTTTGGACAAATCTGACGGAAACAGATGCACTGCCAGGGACAAGTGGGCCCGAGGGGATGGAGGCCCAACCTGGGCCATGGACATCTTTAATGTAGCTGCCCACCCTGGGCCAGCTTTAATGTACCAGTTCCCTGGACTCCTCCTGACCAGCCCCTCCTGGGTGGCTGCCCAGTGAGTTGGTGCCAGGGAAGCAGGAGAGACAGGTCCACCGCTCTTGAAAGAAGCATAAAAATGACCCAGTGGCTGGGCTGAGCCTTGTCCTTGGTAGGAAGCTAGTGGCCCCATTTCTCTAAGGAGGCTCCTGCCACACCCCTGATCTCAAGAGGACTGAACACAGCTGATGCCTACGCCTATGGCTTCTGACTGGGGCTGCTCGGCCCTGGGGCTGTGGAGGGTGTTACCATAGCTGGGTCCATTGGTACAGCCCCTCTCTAGCAGCAGTGGAGATGAGGCCACAGGGGGTGCTTGATGCCAACAGCAGGGCCTCCTCTGGGGGGAGGCTGGCCCCCAAGTCCTGGGCCTTCCTGCTCTCAGCTGTGGGTGAGAGATGTCTTAGCACCTGTTTGGGACAAGCCACCTGGTAACAGTCCCTTCTGCTGGCTGTTCCCAGACAGCACCTTGTCAGGGCTGCAGTTTGCCAGGGCAGAATGTTAGAAAGGGAGGTCATGCCCACCTGTTCCTTGCTGTCACCCTTGGAAACCTGACTGGGAGAGCTGGATAGGAGATTGTGTCCCCAAAACCTGATCCTCACACCTGTGAGTGCACTTGCCAGCAGGTTAAACCAAGGCAGAGGGCCTGAGGATGGCAGAGTGAGCTGGAGCCCTCTATAAGAGCCCAACATTAGGGTTAGATCCTCTGGCTGTGGGGCCAGGGGCTGGTTATATTTTATTAATTGTGATAAAATACACATAATATAAAATTTACCATCTTTTTTTTTGAGGCAGTCTCACTATGTCACCCTTGGTAGAGTGCTGTGGCGTCACAGCTCACAGCAACCTCTAACTCTTAGGCTTAAGTGATTCTCTTGCTTCAGCCTCCCAAGGAGCTGGAACTACACATGTCAGCCAGGGCACCTGGCTATTTCTCTGTTGCAGTTGTCATTGTTTAGCAGGCCCAGGCCGGATTCAAACCCACTGCCTTGGTGTATGTGGCCCGCGCTCTAACCGCTGAGCTACGGTTATGAGCCAAGACTGATCATAACTATTTTTATATGTGCACCTCAGTATCATTAAGACATTCATGTTGTTCTGGCACTACCACTGTCCACCCACTGAATTTTCCATTATCTCAGCCAGCCACTCTGTCCCCCTGAAACTCTGACTCCCCTAACCCCCACCGAGCAGCACCCACCTTTCTTCCTGTCTCAGTGGACTTGACGACTCTGGGGCCTGAGATAAGTGGGATCTGACTGGTTCATTTCACTAAGATGATGTTCTCAAGGGTCATCCCTGTCATGGCTTATGTCGCTCCTCTCAAGGCTGGACAGAGTCCACTGTGTGGAGGGCCACACTGTGTTCACCCTCCTCCTTCCCACCCTCCACAGTGCACCAGGAAAAGCAATATCCCTTCAGGCAGGTGGGCTCTCCGCAGCCCTCAGGTGTGCCCATCTGACCTTGTGCAGAGGTGAAAATGTTATGAAAGTCCAGCAAGACAGGAAGGGGTTTCTATGAAGTATCTTTATTCAGCAAAATAAAGAATTGGCCACTCTCTATTTCCCTCATTTTGAAATTTATTTTTACCTGCCTGTGAAATTTAAAGTCTGAGAGGCATCAGCCCCCAGCTGCAGGCCCAGCTGTGGGCACTGTGGCAGGAGGGAGCCAGGAGGGAGATGCTGAGCTAGCGGTGGGTATGGTGCTGAAAGCTAGAGGGGCACTGGTGGCCCCTTTTCAGTGAGACTGGGGCCTCGAGTGAGGGCCACTGAGGACGCTTCCTCACAAGGCTCCCTTGCGCAGGGGCGGCTCCCGGGCTTCAGACTCAAGTCTGTCTTCCTGGTCTGGCTGGGCGTCTTGGCGGGCAGCTGGATGGTGTACCTGCACTACTCGTCCTACTCGGAGCTCTGCCGCGGCCGCGTCTGCGAGGTGGTCATTGTAAGTGTCACCCAGGTGTTTCGGATGAGATATTGCACCCAGCCAGGAGGTACTTTCCTCCCTGGGCCCACAGCCAGGAGGCTGTGGGGGCTCCAAGGTGAAATCCGCACCCCGAAGAGCAGCCTCTGGTTGGCGTAGAGGGTTACCAGCCAGGGGAGAGGGCAGGGGACTACTACAGGTGCCTGGGAGAGCATAGGCAGCTTGGACAGGCCAGTGCCTGGAGACAGGTGGGCTCCAGAGACATTTTTGGGGGGGGGGGGCTGGGATGTGTAGCTATCCTTACTACCGCAGACTGGAGGACCCTGTGTACTTCCCTGATGGCCTTAAGGGCTTCTCCTGGGGCCAGGGGCCACCAGAGCATTGCAGGGTGTGGCCTCTGGAGCCTTCCCCCCTGCACACGTGAGAATGTGCACGTGAGGTGAGTGTGCCTGTGAGCGTGTGAACGAACTCCTCTGCACTCCCTGTGACTGGCTGGGGGAAGGAGCACCAGCTCTGCTGTCCTGGAAAACCCTAGATGCACCCAGAACCCGTCAGACCCCCATGGCCATCTTAGCTTTATTTTTTCTTTTTTTTTTTTTTTGAGACAGAGCCTCAAGCTGTCGCCCTGGGTAGACTGCTGTGGCATCACAGCTCACAGCAACCTTCAACTCCTGGGCTTAAGCGATTCTCTTGCCTCAGCCTCCCAAGTAGCTGGGACCACAGGCGCCTGCCACAATGCCTGGCTATTTTTTTGGTTGCAGCCGTCATTGTTGTTTGGTGGGCCCGAGCTGGATTCGAACCCACCAGCTTAGGTGTATGTGGCTGGTGCCTTAGTCACTTAAGCTACAGGCACCGAGCCCGCCATGGCCATCTTGATGCCCCACCCCCACCTGTCCTGCCCAGCAGCCAGAGCCCTGGAGAGGCCAATGGCCATATTCTGATGCCTCCACTCTCTGCAGCAGGAACTTTTGAGGTGTTGACAGGCACCTTTCCCTGGGGAACTGTGTGGCTACTGAAGCCACAGGAGGGCTCCAGAAGGCCGTTCTGGCCACTAACCTGGCTCCCAAGGGCCTGGGCCCTGCAGAGGCCTGTCTGATAGGGGTGGCTATGAGGGAGGAGGAGTGAGAGGGCACAGGTGGGCAGAGCCCATGAGACCCAGGAACTTCCTGGGACCCAGCTGGTCCTGGGGGACTGTTACTAGCTCTGGAGCTCCCTGTCTCTGAGCACTGGCTGCTAAGTACCTCCCAGGCCAGGCCATACCCCCTGGGAGCCCATCTGTCCCATTGGGGATGCCCTGGTCCATCTCGTAAGTGCTCAACTGTGGCCTATAGGGCATCAGGCATAAGTTGGGGGAACACAGCCCTGCACCACAGTCCAGGGGCCTCTGAGCAGAATGGGAGTTATGTGCATTGGTCCCAGGGCCACAGGTGAAGGCTTCAGGGTACACTGTGAGTGGACACATCATGGACAGGACTGCAGCCTTGGGACCAAGGGGGTGAGGGTCAGGCTCCAGGCAGTAGGTGAGGAGAGGAGAGCAGGGAGTTAGGGCATCGGTACATGTGTTCTGAGCACCTACTGGGGGAACAGGACGTGCCCCCCAAACAGGAGGAGCCTGCATCTTCCCAGCCCTCTGCCCAGCAGGAGTGTCCCTGGGCTGTGCCAGCCTCCCTAAAGATCATTGCCAAGCCTGGCTCTATAAAGCCTGTCCCCTGGGTCATAGGGATGTCCCCTCCTTTTCTGCCTGCCTCAGGGGGGCAGTGCTAGGGATCACAGCTCATGTACTAGCAAGACTGGGAGGTGAGGGGACCTGATGGAAGCTCCTACAGCCCTGGTGACATGCAGGGAAGGTGCTGGGACAATGAGAGGATCTCCCCTGGAGCCCTGGCTCCCAGCCTGGTGGTGGGCCATGGGCCTGTACCTGGCATGTCCCCAGCCCCTTTCCCCCAGGTCCTGGTGCTCTGGCGGTTCAGGTATAGAGCAGAAGCCCTCTAAAAGCATTGATGGGGGGGGGGGGTCCGAGAAAACTCCTGGAACAAACGACCCTGCCTGTAAGGTGTGGGTTGGTCCTAGTTGCCCTTTCTGTCTTGGAAAGCTATTGTTTTCCTGCTGCCACAGGCTAGGCACTGCCTTACTGATTCACGTGCCTGAGTCTGTGGCTTCTGGCTGGCTCAGTCTTATTTTTGTCCCCCTCCCTGGTGTCCTATGGCCCTATTCTAGGACAGGGATGCTCTGCACAGCCTACCCCTGCTTCCTCTGAGCCTGGCTGGCAGGCTGTACTCCAAGGCAACAGGAGTCCCACATCCAGGAGCCGCTCCAGGCTCCTGAGAGGGAAGGGCCAACTCCAGAGCTCCTCACCTCTGGCTCCCTGCCTTCCCTTGGGATTGAGGGCTGCAAGGCTCTGTCTGGAGCTGGGTGGGGCCTGATTTAATTACTGCCACTGGTGTCTCCCTGCCTGGCTGCCTAATGAGGGGCGGCCTGGCAGGAAAGACTGGGCTGGGAGCAATTGTCAGGCCCCAGGGTGCTGTCTTCCAAGCTGATGGTGACGAATTGTCCTGATACAGTCAACTGTGGCTCAGAGCCTGGCCCCAGGTCACATGGATACCTGAGGGGCTGGGAGTAGTCACAGATGAGGAGGTGGAGGCTGGGGGCAGATAGGCTCTGGCTCCCCTGGCAACAGCCCCTTCACGTTGGGGGGCCCTGCAGACTGGCCAGGCAGGAAGTCCTGCCCTGACCACACTTCGGGCAGGACACCATTATGGGACCTGCACCCAGGGCATGTTGAAGGAGGGACTAAGTCCCTGGGAAGAGAGACAACGTGGGAACCTGTTCAGAAGCAGTCGTGTTGGGGAGAAGCTTAGCACCAGGAGCTGTCCTGAGAGCCCCAGCTAGACCAGGGTCCCAGTACCAGAGCGGCTGCAGCTCTGTCCAGCTGGACATGGTGTTACATTGTGCCTTTCACAGGACACTTCTTTTACCTGGTGGACAGCCTAATGCCTAGCTGTCCCTCTGTGACCAGGGCCCCTCACTCAGGAAACCTGCTTACACCGAAGGGTGCCCTTTGCTTATGTGATCCGCATCTGGCTTGTGTCTGCTGACCCTGTCTCTGGTGCTGGGAGCCTGCCCCGTGTTCTTTTGATGGAAGGTGCCAATTCAGTACTTGAGAGGCTGGAAGGAAGAGTAGGGAGTTGGGGGTGGGGGGTGAGTAGCACAGTGCAATGCATGTAATCCCCTGGCTCATAGGCCAATGCCTGAATTGTCCAGAGTCAGCCTGCTAGGCCTGAGAGGTGCCTCTAAGTCTTTATTCTTACCTGAGGCCACTGGCTTGGGCTGGACGATTAGAGTGTGGTGGTTTCCCAACAGGACAGGGAGGGGGTCTGCCCTGCAGAGACAGGCCCATCCTGCAGTAAGCCAGCAACAGCTCCTACATGCTACCCAGCTGGCCTACAGCGTGGCTGTCAGACTGGTGTTGGGCCTGAGGCTGCCAGGGTACCAGCTCCAGCAGTCTGAGGTCTCTTTGAGAAAAGTGCTACCTCCAGGTAATTGGGGGCATGCTGGGCCCTGGCACAGACTGTGGGGGCTTTAGCCTTAAATGCCTACCTACAACCCAATGGCCACTTTGCTTTGCCAGTAGGTGGGTGTGAGATGGGGTGTGGGGCTCACTTAGCCTCTGCACCCCCACACCCTGCGCTGTCTCCTCAGTGTGACCAGTACCGCAAGGGTATCATCTCTGGCTCCATCTGCCAGGACCTGTGCGAGCTGCACAAGGTGGAGTGGAGGACCTGCCTGTCTTCAGCCCCCAGCCAGCAGGTAGGCCCACCGGGTGAATGGGTGGGGACACCCCTGCAGTGGGAGGGGTACATCTCACAGAGGACCCTACGCTCCCATCCAGGTGTATAGTGGGCTCTGGCAGAACAAGGATGTGACCATCAAGTGTGGCATTGAGGAAGTCCTGGACTCTAAGGCCCGGCCGGACGCAGTCCCCCGGCGGGAGCTGGTGCTGTTTGACAAGCCCACCCGAGGCACCTCGATTAAGGAATTCCGGGAGATGACCCTCAGTTTCCTCAAGGTCAGTCACCTTTGCTGGGGGGACGGCAGGCTCTCTGCAGCAGCTGCAGACTGCACGCCCAGGATGTGTGCAGCAGGCAGCCCTGGCACCTACGTGCCCACGGTGTAAATGCACGACCAGGCATAGGTAACCCTGGGCAGGAGGCAGGCCAGAGAAGCAGTCTCTCTGGGGTGGGGGTGGCAGCAGATGGGCAGGCAGGGGCCAGGACAGAGGACCTGGTGGGTCTATTGTGGCAGGAGCCAACGGCAGGCTGGGAGGTAGAAATAAGGGCTCAGGGATGAAGGGATTGCCAGGCTCTGCTTCCTGTGCCCAATGCCCAGGCTCCCCACACAGCTGCTTATCAGGGAGGTCTGACCGTCTGGCAGCAGCAGGAGCACAGGCCAGGGAGCACAGGCCAGTGAGGGCCCATGTCCATCACTGTGCCCCAGCTGTGCGGCTGCAGCCTGGCCCCCACCCTGGCAGATGCACTAGTCTTGCCCACAGCCACCCTGCCAAGAGGACCAGGTGAGGGGAGATCGTGCTCCCAGGGCTCCTAAACAACCAAGGCTCCCTCCTTTTGGTCCCACATGCCAGGCAAACCTGGGAGACCTGCCATCGCTGCCAGCGCTGGTCGGCCAGGTCCTGCTCATGGCCGACTTCAACAAGGACAGCCGGGTGTCCCTAGCCGAAGCCAAGTCCGTGTGGGCCTTGCTGCAGCGCAACGAGTTCCTGCTGCTACTGTCCCTGCAAGAGAAGGAGCACGCCTCCCGGCTGCTGGGCTACTGCGGGGACCTCTACCTCACCGAAGGTGTCCCCCACGGACCCTGGCATGTGGCCACACTGCCGCCCCTGCTGCGCCCACTGCTACCCCCCGCCCTGCAGGATGCCCTGCAGCAGTGGCTGGGGCCCGCGTGGCCTTGGCGGGCCAAGATCGCCATCGGCCTGCTGGAGTTTGTGGAGGAACTCTTCCATGGCTCCTACGGGACCTTCTACATGTGTGAAACCACTCTGGCCAATGTGGGATACACGGCCACCTATGACTTCAAGATGGCCGACCTGCAGCAGGTGGCACCCGAGGCCACAGTGCGCCGCTTCCTGCAGGGCCGCCGCTGCAAGCACAGTGCAGACTGCACCTATGGCCGCGACTGCAGGGCTCCGTGCGACAGGCTCATGAGGCAGTGCAAGGGTGACCTCATCCAGCCCAACCTGGCCAAGGTGTGCGAGCTGCTGCGGGACTACTTGCTGCCTGGTGCTCCCGCAGACCTCCGCGAGGAGCTAGGCACACAGCTGCGCACCTGCACCACGCTGAGTGGGCTGGCCAGCCAGGTGGAGGCCCACCACTCGCTGGTGCTCAGCCACCTCAAGGCCCTGCTGTGGAAGACAATCTCCAACACCAAGTACTCCTAGCCCCGGGGGTGGTGCTCCCCCCCATCACCCTGAGGGACCAGCCACAAAGTGGCCTCCCCCTCCCTCAAGGAATCCTGCTGCAAACTTCCACAAGTCACCCCCCTGCAGACCCACCCCAGCACCAGGGCAGGCTGGACTACAGCAGCCCAGACAGATGGGACCCTGTGGACTCACAGGAAAGGCTCTAGCAAGTAGGGCAGAGGAGGGCCTAGAGCCTGATTCTAGGGGGAACCTAGGCTGGCCTCACTGGGTTTTGTTACACTAAAGAACGTGATGTAAATAACTTTTGTGATGCCCAGTGTCTGGAGCATCCCCAGCCCCTGCTGCACAGGCCCCACCACAGGCCAAGGGGTGCCATCCCCCTGCAGCCAGGCACTCCAGTGGGAGCTGCTCTTGGCTTGGTTCTCGGGCAACCCCGCCTCAGACTTCTCAAGCTGTTCCAGCTATCAGGGTGATTAATGAGGACACAAGGGGACAGGAATTCTTGAAAGTAGCCAATAAATAGCACCCCATCTCTGGATTATGGCATAGTTTATAATAAAGATCATGAACAGGCTGAGGCAAAGTGTTCCCTAGTCTCTTTAAAACCAATTTGCCAAGGGCGGCGCCTGTGGCTCAGTGAGTAGGGTGTCGGCCCCATATGGAGAGGGTGGTGGGTTCAAACCCAGCCCCGGCCAAACTGCAACAAAAAAAAATAGCCGGGTGCTATGGCGGGCACCTGTAGTCCCAGCTACTCGGGAGGCTGAGGTAAGAGAATCGCTTAAGCCCAGGAGCTGGAGGTTGCTGTGAGCTGTGTGATGCCACAGCACTCTACCAACAGCCATAAAGTGAGACTCTGTCTCTAAAAAAAAAAAAAAAAAAAAAAAAAACCAATTTGCCAAACTGGATTTCCAGTCTTTTTAAAACCAATTTTGGTTAGGGTGTTGGCCACATGCTCTGGGGCTGGCAGGTTCGAACCCAGCCCAGGCCTGCTAAACAAAAAATAAACCTCAAAAAGTACAATTAAAATAAAAATTCACAAAAACTAGCCATTCGTTTTAAAACTTCTCTAGGAGACAGCCAAGTGACAGTGTATCGCCATAGCAGCTTATCCCTGACCCACTCCACAAAAACCAGAGGCCCTGTACTGAGCACTCATTCCCTACAGGGGACCTGTATTCTGGTCCATATTCTGCTCATGAGACTCAGCCTGTCGCCCAGAGGAAAGTTCAAGTCAAGATACAGTCCACTCAATTCAAGACTAATTTATTGTCAAGTTTGCCAACACAAATACTATCCTTGAAATGCACCAAATCCTTCCATAACAACTCTCGCTTGAAATTTCAACTGCAGACTCGGTGCCTATAGCTCAGTGGCTAGGGTGCCAGCCACATACATGGGAGATTGTGGATTCAACTACAACCAAAAAAAATAAAAACAAGGTGTCGTGCAGGTGCCTATAGTCCCAGCTACTTGGGAGGCTGAGACAAGAGAATCCCTTAAGCCCAAGAGTTTGAGGTTGCTTTGAGCTGTGCGCCACGGCACTCTACCCAGGGCAATGGCTTGAGACTGTCTCAAAAAAAAAAGAGAAAGAAATTTCAACTACAGTGCCCACGTCCCTAATGCTAATCCTTTCTTTTTGTCACGCAGGCTAGGGTACAATGGCATCATCACAGTTCTCCATAATCCAAAACCCTAGGGCTCAAGTGATCCTCTTGCCTCAGCTTTCCAAAGAGGTGGACTATAGGCTAAGCTACTATATCTAACTAATACTAAATTTTCTGGAAAGACGGGGTCTCACTATGTTGCTCAGGATGGCCCCAAACTCCTGGCCTCAAGTAACTGAGGTGAGACTTTTAGAAGACATGATCAAGGTAATATGAAGTCGGTGGGGTGGTCCAGCTGGACAGATGGTGCACAAGGCCCCACGAAGTGGAAAGGAAAGGCTGAAGTCACAGGCAGTGGGCAGACCAGTGTCGGCCTGCCCATCCTTGGAATAAAAGCAATGCACACATTGCAGCTGCATGGCCCTGGGGGCAGGCAGACCTCCGGAAACAGACAGCCAGGTTGCAACACTTGAGGTGCACGCATCCGGAAGGGCGAGTCTTAGCTGTACCTCTGCTCTGACATCCTTCTCGACTTCTGGATCTGAAAAATGAACAAGGGTGATGAAGCAGACCATGCTTCTTTCTCTAACCTGGAGTCATTGAACCACTTCCAGAAAATCCAATCTGTGAATTGTTACATTTCCCCCCTTCAGATGTGCTGCCAGCTGTGCATAGCATGACACTCCACTGTCCTTGGCCTCTGCCAATGAAATGCCAGCAGCAACTCCCATTTCCCCAATTTTATGAAGAAAGACACTGAACCCTGGGAGAGGCAAAAGCTGCCCCTAGAGGCATTGCAGATGTGACTGCTGTTCCCAGAAACATATGAAAGCACAGCACTATAGCCAATGCACACACCACCAAGGAGCGAAAAGGTGAGGTCATGTCCCAAAGAAAAACTAAATGCTATCTCACTGTGATTAAGAAATGTCAGGCTAGGGCAGCGCCTGTGGCTCAGTGAGTAGGGCGCCGGTCCCATATACCAAGGGTGGTGGGTTCAAGCCCAGCCCCAGCCAAACTGCAACATAAAATAGCCGGGCGTTGTGGCAGGCGTCTGTAGTCCCAGCTACTTGGGAGGCTGAGGCAAGAGAATCACCTAAGCCCAGAAGCTGGAGTTGCTGTGAGCTGTGTGACGCCATAGCACTCTACTGAGGGCAATAAAGTGAGACTCTGTCTCTAAAAAAAAAAAAAAAAAAGAAATGTCAGGCTATAAACCATTCTTAGTGCTCACTGGTTTATGAACACTGAGCGTAGAAATAGCCACTTTCTCTTTGCCCTGATGTCACAGGCATAGTAGCACAGCCACACCTGTGATGCTGGCAGGTCCAGAATAGCGTCTGCAGGGCAGCCTGAGTGGCAGGTGCCTCAGAGGGCTGAGGCTTTGTCCACTTACCTCAGTCTGGCTGAGGCCGTGCTGGCCCAATCATTCTAGCCAATGCTCACACGGTATGCTGATCCTTAGAGGTTAACAGTCACTGTCCTACCTGTATTAAATAATGAGAACACTTGGCCCAGATGTGAGAGCACAACACAAGCTGGCTGTCATTATTTAAACCAAGTGCCAGTAAACCTCCCCTAGTGCTGGGCGTTCCTAGGTGATTCTGAAACACCACCCCTTCGACAAGGTGCCAGTAAGAATCACCTAGCAAATATTATCAACCAGAGTTGCTGCTGCTAAGGGCATCCTCTACCTCCCCACTGCTGCCTTTCAGAATCTAATGGCCCGAAGTGAGGGTTATAAAGTTGAGGACTGAGAGGTGCTGGATAAACCGGGATGGCCACCATGCCAGCCAGGAGGCCCACTCCAGAATTCTGCACCCACCATGCTGAACTTTTCAAGGAGCTACTGGTGAGCATGGACACACTGGAAGGCCACAGAACCACAGCAAGGGGAGCAGCACCAACCCCGGTGGCTAAGGCATTGCCCATGTGTCAGACTAATAATCATTCGAGTGTTCACAGGGTAGAACACTGAGCGTAGACATAGCCTCTTTCTCTCTGCCCCCAATGACACAAATGTGGCACAGCAGCCACATCTGCAACGCCTCTAGGGGCAGCTGGTGTTGAAGATGGAATAATTTACATTTTTATCCCCCTGTCATAACAGGGAGCTTCTCATTACCATGCTAAGGCAGAGCCAATCAGTCCCCAGACACTTAGGACGTCACACAGAAGGGGATGGTTGTATTGAGCAGTGAGTGAACCCGTTCCAGTACCAATGCATCAACTTACCCAAGATGCCAGCATCCCTCACAGGTGCAGTTTCCAGCGGACAAACTCCCTAGAGAAGAAACCAACATTTCATTCAAGTCTTGGCAACATCACAGTGCAGCTGGTCTCAGGGAGACAGAACTATGAAGGGTCCCTGCCACCAGAAAGCTCCTGCCTTCAAGGGCCAATCTAGAAAAATCCAACCCATATAACTCTCTACCCTTACTTCCCACTTAACTTGGTAGGTGTGTGTGCAAATTCAGGCTACACACAGTGGCGCTGTCAGAAAGCCAACAGAATACTAACTGCTGCACCTCTGCGGACATCTAGGGACCAGACAGTACCCACCAGAAAACCCCCAAGCAGTTCCTCTTCCCACCAGGAGCCCACCGCGCTAAGCAGTAACACTCACACCCTCTGCAATACGAAAATCGCCTAGCTTTTGGACAGAACGCAGTAAGTAGTGATAATATTAAAAGACACCCAGAAACACGTGAGTTCCACACAAAGGCTCAACAACTCAGGGAGGCAGCCGGTGCGGAAGGCTCATGGATAAATATGGCGGGGGAGGGTGCTCTCGTGCTGTCCGGATCCGGAGTCACCCACTGCGCCACATCTCGCCAGACTTCCCCAAGTTCCCTGGGTAAGAGCGGTGAACGACGCGTATGGGGCCAGCTCCCTCCCCACCCTGGGACACAGCTGCACCCCCTGTGGGACCCGTTTCCCCTGCGCGGATAAAAGAAAAGCTCTAAATCTCCGCCTGGTCCTGCGAGCTGCAGTGAGGCAGCTGCGCCGCGTCGTCGCAGATGCGGGACGCCCCCACCCCAGCATGCAGCGCTGAGGCCGCAGGGCACCCGGAGCCTGAGCTCGGTCGCCCGGGGGAGGCCCCGGGACCTCGGGCGAGCTCCTTCTCGCGAACGCGCGCTCCCACCTGCAGACCGAGCACGCCGCCAGCGGCCGCGTCACGGGGGCCGAGCCGTGCCATGAAGAATGCCGCCACCGGCGCCATCCCCAACGGGCAGGGCTGGAAAACCAGACCCTTCCGAACCGCACATGGCCGCCGCAGCTACTCGACAAAGACGCAGAAGGACGCGACGCACCATTTATAACATGGACGGCGGCCCGCGAGGACCAACCGGCGCCGTCTCGCGCCCTCTCTTGGTGTAAACGTGCGGCAGCGCCCTCTATCGGCCGTCGTAGAGCCGGCCGGGCGCGTCTCCCTGGAGACCCCCGCAGGGCCGGGGCGGCGCTGGGAGTCATCTGGGCTGGGGGTCCCGAGAGGCCTCGTCGTCTTCCCTTATTAACCAGCGTCTGCTCTTCGGGGAGAAGGGAGAGGCGCAAGGGGCAACCAGGACGGCTCGCGACTGAGCCCGTGTGCGGTGGGCGCCATGGCTCCGGTCTGCACCAGGCGCCAGCTGCCCATCTCGGTGAATTACCGAATGGCCCCGCGGACGGGCGCCGGTCTCTACTGTCCAGACGGAAACTGGGGTCTTGGGGTGGGGACACTTAGGGGGTCGTGTCCAGTGGTCGTGATGCAGTAGCTGGAACTCGACCAGGACGTCTGCCCTACCCAAGGGAAGAATAGCCTGAACTAATGGCAAAAAATATAAAGGTTTTCTGTCTCTTTAAACTTACTCCACTCCTTTTGGGAGCTATGACGTGCATCCCTTAAAAAAAAAAAAAAAATGAGGGATGGGACCTTGTTGTGTCCCACACCTTTTGGGGGCAAGACACGATTGTAAGAGGGACTTTACCTAACAAATGCAATCAGTGTAACCTGGTTTCTTGTACCCTCAATGAATCCAACAATAACAAACAAACAACAAAAAAAAGATTAATCACATCCTCGGACACAAATGAAGCCTCAAAAATTTAAACATAAAAATTCAACCTTCTATCTTTGTAGACAACAATGAAATAAAAGTCAAACTGCGTGTCAACAGAAACACTCATTCTCACAAAATCTGGACTCTGTATACCCCATTGCTAAATAATAGCTGGGTCAAAGAGGAGATAAAAAGGGAAATCATGGGCGGCGCCTGTGGCTCAGTCGGTAAGGCGCTGGCCCCATATACCGAGGGTGGTGGGTTCAAACCCAGCCCCGGCCAAACTGCAACCAAAAAAATAGCTGGGCGTTGTAGCGGGCTCCTGTAGTCCCAGCTACTCGTGAGGCTGAGGCAAGAGAATCGCTTAAGCCCAGGAGTTGGAGGTTGCTGTGAGCTGTGTGAGGCCACGGCACTCTACCGAGGGCCATAAAGTGAGACTCTGTCTCTACAAAAAAAAGGGAAATCATTAGATTCCTCGAACAGAATGATAAGGAGGCCACAAGCTATCAAAGCCTATGTTTTACTGTAAAGACAGTCTTTTTTTTTTTAAGAAGAGTATATTTTGTGTTTTTTTGCAGTTTTTGGCTGGGGCTGGGTTTGAACCCGCCACCTCTGGCATATGGGGCTGGCACCCTACTCCGTTGAGCCACAGGTGCTGCCCTGCAAAGACGGTCTTAAGATAAATTTTCATATTAAATGCCCACATCCAAAAATCAGAAAGAGTATGAATAAACAAACTAATGACTCATCTCAAGGAATTTGAAAAGAAAGATCAAGCCAATCCCAGACACAGTAGAAGAAAAGAAATAACCAAAATCAGATCATAACTAAATGAAGTCAAGAACAAAAGAATTATTCAAAAGATTAACAAAACGAAAAGTTGGTTCATTGAAAAGATAAAGTTGATATATTCTTGTCCAGATTAATTGAACACAGAAAAGCAAGATCTCTAATAAACTCAATTTGAAAAGAAAAAGTCAAAACAATAACTGATACCACAGATATACAAAAGATCTTCACTGAATAGTACAAACATATCCATGCCCAGAAATTTGAAAACATGAAGGACATGGACAAAATTTTGGGATCACATCACCTCCCTAGACTCAACCAAGAAGAAATAGAACTCTTCAGCAGATCAATTTCAAGCTCCAAAATCAGAATTGTACCAAACCTTCAAAGAAGATCTAGTACTTATATTGCAGAATCAATTCCAAAAAGTTGAGAAGGAATCCTCTCCAACTCCATGTATGAAGCTAATATCATCCTGATAACAAAACCAGGAAATTGGGCAGTGCTCATAGCTCAGTGGGTTGGGTGCTGGCCACATACACGGAGGGTGGTGGGTTCGAACCCAGCCTGGGCCAGGTAAAACAACAATGGTGGGAAAAAAAATAGGCGGGTGTTGTGGCAGGCTCCTGTAGTCCCAGCTATTTGGGAGGCTGAGGCAAGAGAATCTCTTGAGCCCAAGAGTTGGAAGTTGCTGTGAGCTGTGACACTGCTGCACTCTACCCAGGGTGACAGCTTAAGACTCTGTCACAAACAAACGAACAAACAAACAAAAACAGGAAATTGGCTCAGTGCCCTATCACAGTGGTTACGGGCCCAACTTGGGCCAGCTAAAGAACAATGACAATTGCAACAAAAAATAGCTGGGCAGGTGGCGTCTGTAGCTCAGTGGTTACAGCGCCGGCTACATATACAGAGGTGGGCGGGTACAAACCTGGCCCAGGCCAGCTAAAATAACGACAGCTGCAACAATTACTTAAAAAATAGCTGGGATAGGGCGGCGCCTATGGCTCAGTCGGTAAGGCGCCAGCCCCATATACCGAGGGTGGCAGGTTCAAACCCGGCCCCGGCCAAACTGTAACCAAAAAATAGCTGGGCGTTGTGGCGGGCGCCTGTAGTCCCAGCTACATGGGAGGCTGAGGCAAGAGAATCGCTTAAGCCCAGGAGTTGGAGGTTGCTGTGAGCTGTGTGAGGCCACGGCACTCTACCGAGGGCCATGAAGTGAGACTCTGTCTCTAAAAAAAAAAAAAAAAAAAAAAAGTATCTAAATGGGAGCAGAGTAGGTCAAATTATTGCTCTTCACAGATGATATGATCTTGTACCTGGAAAACCCCAAGGACTCTATCTACCACAAGACTCCTAGAAGTGATCAAGAAATACAGCAACTTTTCACTTTATAAAATCAATGTACACAAATCGGTACCCTTCATCTATGCCAACAACAGCCAAGCTGGGAATCGAATCAAAGATATAATGCCATTCATGGTATTATTGAAATTCTGTCCTATTGGTCATAATATATCTAACAAAGAATGTGAAGGATCACTCCAGATTTAATGCAATTCCCCCTAGAATACCACTGTCTAACTTTGAAGATCTTTAAAATATAGTTCTACATGTTGTATGGAATCAGAAAAAAACCTCAATTAGCCAACACAATTCTATAAAATAAGAATAAATTGGAAGGCATTAATTTCAGACTTCAGGTTACACTACAAGTCTGTAGTGATCAAAACAACATGGAATTGGCAAAAAATAGAAACATAGATCTCTGGAACAGAATAGAATCCAGAGATAAAACCAGTCTCATATTGACATCCAATCATTAACAAAGCAAACAAAAGCATTCACTAAGTTCGGCGCTTGTAGCTCAAGCAACTAGGGTGCCAGCCACATACACCAGAGCTGGCAAGTTCGAATCCAGCCCAGGCCTGCCAAACAATAATGACAACTACAACCAAAAAATCACCAGCCATTGTGGTGGGCACTTGTAGTCCTAGCTACTTGGGCGGCTGAGACAAGAGAATCACTTAAGCCCAAGAGAGTTTGAGGTTACTGTGAACTGTGATGCCATGGCACTCTACCCGGGGTGACAGCTTGAGACTCTGTCTCAAAAACAAACAAAAAAAAAAAGCATTCACTAGAGGAAAAAAAAAATCCCCATTTAAAATTGTGCTGGGGCTCAGTGCCCATAGCACAGTTGTTATGGGGCCAGCCACATACACAGAAGTTGGCAGGTTTGAACCCAACCCAGGCCAGCTAAAACAACAATGACAACTGCAACAAAAAATAGCCAGGCATTGTGGTGGGCTCCTGTAGTCCCTGCTACTTGGGAGGCTGAGGCAGGAGAATGGCTTGAGCCCAAGAGTTTGAGGTTGCTGTGACCTGTGATGACACAGCACTCTACCGAGGGCAACATAGTAAGACTCTATCTCAAAAATAAAAATAAAATTGTCTGGGAGAACTGGTTAGCCACATGTAAGAAAATTAAACTGGACCTGCACCTCTGGCCATTTATAAAAATTAACTCACAATGGATAAAAGATCTAAATCTAAAACATGGAACAATAAAAACCCTAGAAGATAATGTGGGAAAAACTCTCAATCTTATTGGCCTTGGAAAAGAATTTATGAAGACACCACTAGCAATTGCAGCAGCAGCAAAAATGAATAAACAGGGCCTGATTGAGTTAAAAAGGTTTTGCACAAGCCAGGCATGGTGGCTCACACCTATAATCCCAGCACTCTTGGAGGCCAAGGTGGGTGTATGGCTTGAGCTCAGACTGTTGTGGGAGGATAGCCTGAGCAAGAGGAAGACCCTGTCTCTACTTAAAAAAAAAAAAAAAAATTAGCCAGGCATGCAAGTGGGTGCCAATAGTCCCAGCTACTCAGGAGGCTAGGGAGGAGGATCATTATAGCCCAAGAGTTAGAGATTGCTGTGAGCTATGACACTACAGCACTCTATACCAAGGTAAAGTGCTACATGATTTTTAAGGACCATGTTTCTGGCTCGGCACCTGTAGCTCAGTAGCTAGGGTGCCAGCCACATACACCAGAGCTGGTGGGTATGGGCCTGCCAAACAACAATGACAACTACAACCAACAAATAGCCGGACGTTGTGGCGTGCCCCGGCCCACGGGGAATTCAACGGGGACCTGGGAAACAAAGGAGTCAGTCAAATGAGGGGACAAGAGACACGAAAGAATGAGAGCAAGTCAAGAGTCTGATCAAGCTCCGTCGAGTTTATTTTTCAGCTGGACTTATAAGCACACAAACGAGGAAGTAACTAAGGGCTGTTCCTAGCAGGGCGGGGAGGGGGCTAGTTTCTGGAAAATTACTAGGAGAAGGACCCTAAGGCGGGGGGTGCATTTTTGAGGAGATATGCAAGGGGAAAGTACCATTGCTGTTTACGGTTGAATCCTGAGAATAGTTTGCTCGTAAAATCAAGATAGCAAGGGGCATATTTGTGAGATGTTTTGGCTCCCGGCAGTGGCGGGCACCTGTAATCCCAGCTACTCAGGAGGCTGAGGCAAGAGAATTGCTTAAGCCCTAAGGTTTGAGGTTGCTGTGAGCTGTGACGTCATGCACTCTACCGAGGGCAACATAGTGAAACTCTGTCTCAAAAAAAAATTTTTTTTTAATTTAAAAGTCATAAGAGACACAGTAAAGAAAAACTCACACATTGCCCATGTCCTAGTGCAGACATGGAGCAGGTAGAGCCCTCAAAACGTGTGGAAAGACTGATTTTCAACCCTTAGAAAATTAAAAACTTTACTAGGAGGAGTACTTGCCATCATCAGAGTTTACTTTGTTATTTATTCCCTGTCTCCTCCCACTAGTAGTCAAGGACACATGCTGGATGGTTGAGACAATTGTCTGTGTTTGTTTTTTTTTTTTTTCCAGTTTTGGGCCGGGTCTGGGCTTGAACCTGCCACCTCCGGCACATGGGGCAGGCGCCCTACCCTTTTGAGCCACAGACGCCAGCTGGTTGAGACAATTGTCAAAAGAAAAAAACACACCACACGTGTTCTATATGAAACACTACCAGCTCCTATAGGAGCAAGCTGATAATGAGACCCCAAATTAAAATATATATGGAGTCTTGTCCGGGTATGGTGGCTCATGCCTGTAATGCAGCCCTCTGAGAGCTTGAGGTTGATTTTATTGCCTGAGCTCACAGGTTTGAGACCAGCCTGAGTAAGAGCGAGACCCCTATCTCTAAAAATAGCTGGGCATTGTGGTGGGCACCTATAGTCCCAGCTACTTGGGAGGCTGAGGCAAGATCGCTTAAACCCGAGAGTTTGAGGTTGCTGTGAGCTATGACACCACAGTGTAGAGAGCAGGCTGTGAGATGTCAGAGCCCTCACAGCCTGGGGAACATTCAGAGAATGAACCCCCAGCTGCTTCTACTCTGTTCCTAAAACAGCCATATTCCTTTCTTCATGCTTCCTCTACCAGAAGTCTCGTAGCCCTTTCTTTGTCTAGTTATTGCAGAGACCCTTGAGATCCCTCCCTTTCTCCTTGTCATATGCTAACAAAGTTAAGTAGTAACCACTAAGTCACATAGTTCTACCTTTGTTTTGTCAACTATGCTGAGATCCTTGTGATCTTGCCCTTCTTACATCTTGTCATATGCTAATGAAGTTGAGTAGAAACCATTAACAAGATGGTTTGTCTTTGTTATTTACATTTTCCTATTGTACTGTAAGACCAAAACTATGTCTTTTGTTTATGCTATTTTCCCATGTTGTCTATGCCTCCTCCCCCTGGATAACCCTGTACAGATACTATGAAATAAAGCTGATTTTGTGCTTTGGTGCTGGCTGTAGCCATCAGCCCAGTCAGTCCTCCTGGTTCCATCCCTTCTTTTTTCCTCATTCCCCACCAATTCCACTCTGGTTCACTCCCCTTGCTGCACTGGTTTGGGACACCACAGCACTCTAGTGAGGGCTCTCACCTCAACAAGACAGAAAAAGACAAACAAAATAACCCAAAACAAGCAGAAGGAAGGAAATAATAAAGAGCAGAAAACGTGAGATTTAAAACAGAAAAACAATACAGGAAACCAATAAAACAAAATCCTGGGCTCAGGGCCCATAGCTCTATGGTTAGGGTGCCAGCCACATACACCAGGGCTGGCAGGTTCAAACCCAGGTCTGCCAAACAACAATGACAACTACAACCAAAAAACAGCTGGGTGTTGTGACGGGCACCTGTAGTCCCAGCTGCTTGGGAGGCTGAGGTAAGGGAATTACTTAAGCCCAAGAGTTTGAGGTTGCTGTGAGCTGTGATGCCATAGCACTGTACCCAGGGCAACAAAGTGAGACTCTGTCTCAAAAAAAAAAAAAAAGAAAGAAAAGAAAAGAAACCTGGGTTTTTGAAAATACCTATAAAATTCACAAACCCTTAGCCAAAATGACAAAGAAAACATAAGACACGAATTTCCAGTTTCAGGAATGAATCCAGGGTTTTGTCACTACAGGCCTGGGATACCAAAAGAATAATAGAATGTTAGTAGGGCAGACTCTGTTTTGTGATGTTTGCTGACAGATTTTAGGCCTCACCTCTCTCCCCATCCTGCCCCATATCTGGGCATGGTGACCAGAAAGCCCTGGGCAATCCCCTGTCTGGGGGGAGGAACTGCCACTCCCATGGCTTCCCCTGGAGCCAGCCAGCTCCCCACTGCCTGCCTGGTGAATTCACTGGTAGGTTCTCCCAAATGTTAATTCTGCAAACTCTCAGAAAATAGCACTGCAGGGGCACCCAGAAGGCCAATATTACCATGATACAAAAATCAGAAAAAAGCAGTGAAATTCAAAATACAGGCCAATACTCCTCAGAAAGAAAGATGCACAAATCTAGCCGGGCATTGTGGCAGGCGCCTGTAGTCCTAGCTACTTGGGAGGCTGAGGCAAGAGAATTGCTTAGGCCCAGGAATTGGGGGTTGCTGTGAGCTGAGATGCCACAGCACTCTACCGAGGGTGACAGGGTGAGACTCTGTCTCTACGAAGAAAAAGAAAGAAAGACACACAAATCATCTGCCAGCAACACACCAGCAGGCAGAATTCAGGCACACAAGGCTGGCTCAGTACTGAAAAATCAGTCAGTAATCTGCCATATTAACAGACTAAAGCTGGGGTGGCGCCTGTGGCTCAGTCGGTAAGGTGCCGGCCCCATGTACCGAGGGTGGCGGGTACATGCTTGGGAGGCCAGCTACTCGGGAGGCTGAGGCAGGAGAGTCACTTAAGCCCAGGAGTTGGAAGTTGCTGTGAGCTGTGTGAGGCCACGGCACTCTACCGAGAGCCATAAAGTGAGACTCTGTCTCTACAAAAAAAAAAAAAAAAAAGACTAAAGCAGAAAAATCACATGCTCATATTGTTAATGGAAAAATAAAGGCAGCACCTGTGGCTTAGTGGGTAGGGGGCCGGCCCCATATGCCGAAGGTGGCGGGTTTGAACCTGGCCCCGGCCAAACTGCAACAAGAAAATAGCTGGGCGTTGTGATGGGCGCCTGTAGTCCCAGCTACTCGGGAGGCTGAGGCAAGAGAATGGCCTAAGCCCAGGAGTTGGAGGTTGCTGTGAGCTGTGTTACACCACAGCATTATACCTAGGGCAATAAAGTAAGACTCTGTCTCTAAAAAAAGGAAAGAGAGAAAGAAAGAAGTCTGTAGGGTGGAGGTGGTGGCTGCGGAAGAGGGTGGAGGGTAGTGGGATTGGGGTCCCACGGCAGCGCTGATGGGCATTCTTGGCACTGCTGCACTGACAGGGCTGTAAGCAGCCGGCCTTCTGTTCTCACCATTTCTGTGTTGGAATACACAGTCTTTCCCCAGGGAGCCAGTTCCTCACCAGGCCCCTGAGCCATGCCCATCCCAGCCACCCGAAACGAGCCAGAGAGGTGTCCTGCTCTTCTGGCTTAGGCTGTTCTTCAATTTCTGACCTCAAGCAAGTCCTACTGTCTTGCCCTCCCAAAGTGCTAGGATTACAGGTGTGAGCCACTATGTCAGCCTAAAATGGAATTTTAAGATTAAACTGGATAGAGACTGCTGGAGCCTTGGGCTCTCTATGCCAAAGTCACTAGGCGCCCGGCACTCCCAGAACCGTGCACACTACCTCCCTCCCTGTTGCTGGATCCAGGTGTGTCACACTCCAGAGCTGCTTCCACAACCAGAACTCCCTGGCTGGGGCAGCCCCAGAGGAACTACCCAGGGCCACTCCCTACAAAGATCCAGCAACAATAGAGTGATCCCACTGGGGTCTAATCTTGGAGAAACACTGCCCCAATTCTGAGGATGGCCAGAGGCAACAGTGAAAAATAATCATGAGGCAAAATCAACAGAAAAACTCTGGCAATATGTAGGATAATATTTAGAAATAAACATATCCTACATCAAGCACACAAAGTGAACTCAGTGTGAGTTTAAAATGACTTACTTTTCTTCCAGAGGCTTAAGGGACCTGGGTCCCCCTGGGACACACACAGAGTTGGCTTCCCTGGAGTTAAACATTCCATAAGCCATTTCTCTGAAGCTGTGCACCCCGTGAAGCCTGAGATCAAAGGACATGCTGCCCTTCCTCAGAGATACGGGCCAGAGGGTTGACGTATGTTAACAACATATTGTCAGAGGTCTATAGGTGCTCTGCCCTGAGGGAAAGACACAGTCATTACTTCATACTGAGTAAACTGAGTGAATGCTTGAAGATATTCTTCCATTAACTCTGTTCCCCTGTGGCTACTTTCTTCTTTGAGATCTTTATTTAGATACCTGCCCAGAAATTAGTCAGTGTTTAGAAGAGGTTTACTACAAAAGTGATTGTATTGATATGATAACAAAGTATTTCCTTTCAAGTTAATTTCAGATAGGTGAAATAAGATAATGATGGAATTAACAGATGATAGATTAAGTGTATACATGACTAGAAAAGTATAAAACCTAAACCCTGAATAAAGAATTTTGCTACACACACAATCCCATTTTGTGTAGTCTGTTTCTTGACTTAATAATTACAGGAGCAAGTTTACACCCACGGCAAAGCTGCTGTTTGTTCGTGTCCCCGGTCACGCAACATATTGGTGTAGTTGGCAGGATCAGGAGATCACGAAGGAACAGAAAGACTTTCTGGATGCTGGGCTGGAGGACAGCCGCCTCCACCAGGATGCCTTGGAGAGATCTTCGCTGAAGCCGTTTGAGGTAAGCTTGAGAACCCTGTAACTGGGACTGTGCAATTGCCACACAGAGTATGTGGGACATCTCCAGCATAACAAGAAACATGGGAGGAAATAATATGAGTCTTCAGCTCTCTTCCTCTTTGGAGGACCAGTATATTGCCATTTTATTTTTTTATTTTTATTTTTTATTTTTTGGTTGCAGTTTGGCCGGGGCCGGGTTTGAACCCGCACCCTCAGTATATGGGGCCTGCGCCTTACCGACTGAGCCACAGGTGCCGCCCCATATTGCCATTTTAAAAACTCTGATTTCTACCACAAAAATTCCGGTAAAAACCAGTAACCTGAGGGAACTTTTCCATATGGTTGGTAAGCATTGCCGCTGGTTTACACCTGACCAGAAAGTCCAGCTTAATTTGAAAGTCTGGAAGAAAGTGGGTCGGGCTCTGCATCATACCCACCAAAAAGGCAATTTTATAAGCAGGGAAATATGGGCAACCTATCAACTGGTTCATATCGCGTTGGAACCATTTCAGACATGTTCTGAGCAAAATTCTGAGACTGAGGATGTTGGCACTGACGAGCACCCCTGCTTCCTTTGCCCGACCTGGGTCAGTTAGACCAGCCAGATCAGGCTGCAGAAAGTCTCAGAGAATCTGAACATGAATATGATATGCTGGATTCCCATTCTGAGCCCCAGCTTAATAAGCCTCCAAAGAAATATGTGGGTGACTTAATTAGTCTAGACAGTGATGCAGAGAGCTTTCCAGAATTAGTGGAAATGGCTGATAAGTCAGCTCAAAAAGAGTCTGAGTTTGAACATCTTAAAAAGGTTATGGCCAAAATTTTTCAAACCATGAATCAAAGAATTGCCTTCTTAGAAAAGAACAGAGCTGAAATACTCCCCTCTAGGGCAAGCGCTAAAGCAGGTTCTTGTAAAGATGTGCTTCCACCTTACAAGCCTCTAACTCCTTCTGCACCAGCAGGTCCTATGGTCTGGAGGGAAGACCCCTTACATCATAATGCTCCACCAGGAATCTATCCTGTGTGGCCTAATCCCCCAGATACTCGCTTCACTGCACAGTATCACTTTCTTTAGATGTTTCCGAATTGGCTATATCTAATGAGAACTCAGTTCAAATTTCAGAATTGGGTAATAATAAAGAACCTGTTATACAAGCATATCCTGTTTTAGGGAAATTAGAGAGAATGGTCAATCAGGAGCTGCTGAACATGCTCCTATAGAAGTAAAATTTTTAAGAACAATGGAAGATGCCGTTTGTGCTTATGGACCTACTTCTCCTTTTGTGATTGGCATTTTAAATTCATATTGTACAAATCATATTTTTATTCCTGCTGACTGGGAATCTTTAGCTTGTACTACCTTGAGCCCTGGTCAATTTTTTTTTTTTAATTTGGCCGGGGCTGGGTTTGAACCCGCCACCTCCGGCATATGGGACCGGCGCCCTACCCGCTGAGCCACAGGTGCCGCCCTGCCCTGGTCAATTTTTACAATTCAAGGCTTGGTGGCTGGAAGAGGCAACTTTGCAAAACCGAGCTCAGGGAACTTCAGTTAACTCTTTAATGGGTACTGGCCCTGTGGCTGACATTCACCAACAGCTGCAATTAACACAAGACGTATTAATGCAGGTTAAAGATGTTTGTATTAGAGCTTGACAAAGAGTAGAGGAAAAAGATGGGGTTAAACAGTTTTTTACAAGAATCATGCAAGCAAACAATGAACCATATTCTGAATTTGTAGGTAGACTTCAGACAGCTATTGAAAGGTCTGTTCCTGGAGAACAGGCCAGACAGATGCTTTTACTAAAATTAGCATTTGAGAATGCCAATTCAAATTGTAAGTTGGCCCTGACACCTGTCAAAAATCAGGACAATATTTCCATTGAACAGAATCTCCAGACTTGTAGGGATATTGGCTCTGGAACATTTCAGGCAAAGCTTAATGCTGCAGCCTTGGTGGAGGCACTTCATGGAACTAAAAAGAAAGCACAATGTTGTTTTTCTGTTTGTTTGTTTGTTTGTTTTAGAGACAGAGTCTCACTTTACCGCCCTTGGTAGAGTGCCATAACATCACACGGCTCACAGAAACCTCCAAGCTTTTGGGCTTACGCGATTCTCTTGCCTCAGCCTCCCGAGCAGCTGGGGCTACAGGCGCCCGCCACAACGCCCGGCTATTTTTTGGTTGCAGTTTGGCCGAGGCCAGGTTTGAACCCACTACCCTCAGTATATGGGGCTGGCGCCCTACTCACTGAGCCACAGGCACCACCCCAGAAAGCACAATGTTTTAATTGTGAAAAATGGGGCATCTGCATTCTCAATGTAGCAAAGCTAAAACTGAAAGTGCTCCAGCTGCTATAGTTCAGGATATCAAGCCGCAAGCACCTGGCCTATGCTGCCACTGAGGAAAAGGTAAACATTGGACTAATGAATGTAGATCTGTTAAGGATAAAGACGGCAAACTCCTGCTGCCCAAGGTAGAATTTGTTCCAGCACAGGATCCAAAAAACGGGTACAGGGCCCAGCTTGGGGCCTGGGAATGAACAATACAAGCCCTCAAAATCCAGTGGACAATGGGATAACACATGCACAGGCGAATCAGAACAATTAATGGAAATAGAGCCTGTGAAATTACATGTTCAGGATCTCTTTCATGCAACTCAAGGAAGTGCAGCTTTAGACATACCAATACTGTCTGAGGAAGAAATCTTAGCTGGACAAAAGCCTAGAAAACTTCAGACTGGAATTTATGGCCCTATTCCACCAGACTCTGTGGGGCTTATTTTAAGTAGAGCAGTTTAACAATGGAAGGTTTAAACATACATCCTGGAGTTATTGATTCTGATTTTCAAGGGGAAATTATGCTTATGGCTTCTTCTACCCAGAATATAAAATTAAAAGCTGGTCAAAGAATTGCACAAATTTTAATACCGCCTTATCATAAAGGACAGGCCGCTCCTGTAAAGCAAAAAGGTGGCTTTGGCAGCACTAGAAAACAGGTTTTTTGGCATACTTTCCTTAATGACTCCAGACCTCAGTGTACAGTAACTTTTGCTGATAAAACAGCAATTACTGGACTAGTAGATTCAGGAGCTGATGTTTTGATAATTGCTTCTTTCATGTGGCTTAGGGGCTGGCCAAATAAGAAAATTGAGGCTACATTTGTTGGTATGGGAACTTTAACTGATATTGAACAAAGTATAAATACTTTAGACTGTTCTGGTCCTGAGGGTCAGAAAGCTCAACTACGCCCTTATGTGGCTCCTATTGCATTATCTATTTGGGGCAGAGATCTTTTACAACAGTGGGGAGCCATGATTACTATTCCAACTATTTCCAAATCAGCCAAGACTATAATGATGAATATGGGTTATAATCCCATTGACCCCACTCCTACTTTAAAGCCTGAAATTGTAAGAATGGGAAATGACAAAACTGGACTAGGCTTGCCTGCCCTTCATGAGGGTTTTATATAGAGGCTCCTGTTCAGCGCTTCGCCCTGCCGTTAAAATGGTGAACAGATAAACCGATATGGGTTGAACAGTGGCCGCTCCCTTATGAAAAATTAGAAGTGTTTAATAAAATAATTCAAGAACAGTTAAAAACAGACCATATTTTACACAGTGAAAGCCGCTGTGACAAGTCTATGCAAACAAAAGCATAAGTTGACACCTGTGAATATTTTTTTAGCAATGTTTGCTTTCCTTATTTCAACTGTAGAAGGAAAGGAATTTAATTATTGGACTTATGTCCCTAATCCACCACTGCTGCGAGGGGTTAGTTGGACAGAACCCACAGTCCCCATATTTACAAATGAATCTGTCTGGCTCCCAGGACCTTATGCTACCTGAGGACCATTTAAACCTGAAGAAGAGGGAATGAAGCTTGTTAATTATACTTCTGGGGTCACTGGCCCTCCTATTTGTTTTGGTCAACAATATCAGTGTTTAAATATGACTGTACAGTACTGGCTAAGTCATTATGACTGGCCAGTTTCTGGGAATGACATCAAACATGAGATGTTTATGCTAAGTGCTAATTCCATCTCTCGTTTTATCCCACATTTTACTCCTATAGATGTGGAAGCTCCTTCTTGTAAAGAGCACAGTTTTACATTACAAAAGGAATGGGTGCATTGGACTCGATGTAAAGGAGATCAAACTTTTTTCTTTTCTTTTCTTTTTTTTTTTTTTTTTGGAGCTTTTTGGCCGGGGCTGGTTTTGACCCTGCCACCTACAGTATATGGGGCCAGCGCCTTACTCCTTGAGCCACAGGTGCCGCCCCCAAACTTTTTTCTTAACTAATACTTCTAAAGGTCCTATAATGGACTGGAGTCCAAAAGCGACTTTACTTGATAGTAATAAAAGACCTATTAACATTGAGTTGCCAAGAGATGAGACTACCTATCCTATAAATAAAAATAAAATTAATATTAATATGATAACACCTACGAGTTGGACAGAGGTTGGGTTTGCACCCCCTGCACCTGGAATTTATGGCTTTCCTAAACAAAATCATTTGTGGAAAGTAGCAGCAGCCCTAAAACCTATGAAGGGTTGGACTGGTGGATTGTTTTATCATCAAACCACCACACCCCATACTTATGGTATGGAATTTACTGCCCATGATGAAAGATACATTCAAGCTTGTGTTCAGTTGCCCTTTGTGTGGCTTAAGGGCAACATAAAGTGGAATGAAAAAACAGGAGGATTGTTTTGTCCTGTGTGTCACTGTTTACTAGTATTAATAGTTCTCTAAGTTTCGATCCTCAAAAGGAACAGCTGTATTTGTTGAGAGCCAGGACAGGTGTGTAGATGCCAGTGAATTTAACCAGACCGTGGCAAGAATTTCCTGCCCTGACAGTCCTTCAACTTCTGGCTGATCGAGTCTTGAAAAGAACGAAGAGATGGGCGGCGCCTATGGCTCAGTGAGTAGGGGCGCCAGCCCCATATGCCAAGGGTGGCGGGTTCAAACCCAGCCCCGGCCAAACTGCAACAGAAAAATAGCCGGGCGTTGTGGCGGGCGCCTGTAGTCCCAGCTACTCGGGAGGCTGAGGCAAGAGAATCGCGTAAGCCCAAGAGTTAGAGGTTGCTGTGAGCCGTGTGATGCCACGGCACTCTACCCGAGGGTGGTACAGTGAGACTCTGTCTCTACAAGAAAAAAAAAAAAAAGAAAGAAAGAAAAAGAAAAGAACGAAGAGATTTATTGGACTTTTGATTGCTGCCATTCTACGAATTATTACAGTGACAGCTTCTGCTGCTGCCTCTGGGGTGACTTTAACTCAAGGAATCAGAACCCATAATTTTGTGGCTGATTGGCATAAAAACTCTGAACAATTATGGACTGCCCAAAAACAAATTGACCCTGAATTATATAATGAAATTGCTGATTTAGAACAAGCTGTTGTTATGTTGGGGAATGAATTAGTTAGCTTAAAAAAACAAATGAAGTTAAAATGTGATTGGAATGTAACTACATTTTGTATAACCCCTGTTAAATATAATGAGAGTAAATTTCCTTGGGAGAATGTTAAAAAACGTTTGTTAAACCATGATAATTTGACTAAGGAAATTGTAAATTTACAACATGAAGTATATTCCACTTTTGAAAATAAGTTACAAAAAATAGATGGAGATCAGATTTTACAAGGCATAGCTAATGGAATTGAACAAATAAATCCTATTCCAAAAATACAAGAACTTATAAGAAGTTCAGTAGGATCATTAGCATTGTTTTTAATTATTGGATTCGTTTTATATTTAATTTGTAAGAAAATGAAGCATGCTCAAAGTGAAAATGAACATTATGTGCAGGTGTTTGCTTTAATGATGACAGATATGAATAATATTCATCAAAAAACAGAAAGGGGAAATGTAGGATAATATTTAGAAATAAACATATCTTACATCAAGCACACAAAGTGAACTCAGTGTGAGTTTAAAATGACTTGCTTTTCTTCCAGAGGCATAAGGGACCTGGGCCCCCCTGGGACACACACAGAGTTGGCTTCCCTGGAGTTAAACATTCCATAAGCCATTTCTCTGAAGCTGTGCACCCCGTGAAGCCTGAGATCAAAGGGCATGCCACCCTTCCTCAGAGATACGGGCCAGAGGATTGATGTATGTTAACAACATATTGTCAGAGGTCTATAGGTACTCCGCCTTGAGGGAAAGACACAGTCGTTACTTCATACTGAGTAAATTGAGTGAATGCTTGAAGATATTCTTGCATTAAGTCTGTCCCCTGTGGCTACTTTCTTCTTTGTGATCTTTATTCAGATACCTGCTCAGAAATTAGTAAGTGTTTAGAAGAAGAGGTTTACTACAAAAGTGATTGTATTGATATGATAACAAAGTATTTCCTTTCAAGTTAATTTCAGATAGGTAAAATAAGATAATGATGGCATTAACAGATGATAGATTAAGTGTATACATGACTAGAAAAGTATAAAATCTAAACCCTGAATAAAGAATTTCGCTACACACACCATCCCATTTTGTGTAGTCTGTTTCTTGACTTAATAATTACAGGAGCGAGTTTACACCCACGACAATGCTGCTGTTCATTCGTGTCTCCAGTCATGCAACACAATATGAATAATCAGAGTAGATTAACTCCCCCAAGGATCAATGGGGCAGACACAGCACAACATCCCATGCACAAACAAATAGCTGAGATGTCAGAAATCGAATTCAGAATCTGGATAGCAAATAAGATCGAATTAGAATTCCAAGCAGTAACCCAAAAGATATCTCAAGAATTCAACAAATTCAAAGACCAAATGATCAAAGATTTTGACACACTGAAACAAGAAGATCTGAGAAACACAGTAGAATCCCTCAGTAACAGAATGGAGCAAGCAGAAGAAAGGATTTCTGACATTGAAGACAAATCTTTCGAACGCTCCCAAACTCTCAAAGAGGATGAGAAATGGTGGGCAAAAACAGATCACTCTCTCAGAGAGCTCTGGGATAATTAGAAGAAAACCAATATTCATCTTATAGGGATCCCCAAAAGCGATGAAGTGGCTTTACAAGGTACAGAGAATCTTCTCCATGAGATTATGAAGGAGAACTTTCCAGACATGCCAAGAGATTTGGAAATTCAGATAGCAGACAGTTTCAGAACACCAGCACAACTCAACCCAAATAAGACATCCCCCAGACACATCATAATCAATTTCACTAAAGTTAATATGAAGGAGAAAATTCTGAAAGCAGCCAGATGAAAGAAAACCATCACCTACAAGGGCAAGAATATTAGAATAACTGCAGATCTCTCTGCTGAAACCTTTCAAGCTAGAAGAGGATGGTCATCAACTTTTAATCTCCTAAAACAAAATAACTTTCAACCCAGGATCCCGTACCCAGCTAAACTGAGTTTCATTTATGACGAAGAAATTAAATACTTCAGGGCGGCGCCTGTGGCTCAGCGGGTAGGGCGCCGGACCCATATACCAAGAGTGGGGGGTTCAAACCCGGCCCCGGCCAAAACTGCAACAAAAAAATAGCCGGGCATTGTGGCGGTCACCTGTAGTCCCAGCTACTTGGGAGGCTGAGGCAGGAGAATCGCCTAAGCCCAGGAGTTGGAGGTTGCTGTGAGCTGTGTGATGCCATAAGCACTCTACCAAGGGCGATAAGGTGAGACTCTGTCTCTACAAAAAAAAAAAAAAAAAATTAAATACTTCAATGACATTCACATGTTGAAGAAATTTGCCATAACTAAACCAGCTCTTCAGGAAGCTAATTCATAGCTTTCATATCAAGGCTATAACCCAACTATAGCACAAGACTATGAGGAAAGGGCCAAGGAAGAGGAAGGGAGGCGGGAGGTTAGGGTGAAGGGAGGGCAATGGGTGGGGCCACACCTACGGTGCATCTTAGAATGGGTACAGGCAAAACTTACTAAAGGCAGAATACATATGTCTTCATACAATAACTTAGAAAATGCCATGAAGGCTACGTTGAACGGTTTGATGAGAATATTTCAGATTGTATATGAAACCAGCACATTGTACTCCGTGATTGCAGTAATGTACACTGCTATGATTTAACAATAAAAAAAAGAGAGAGAAAAAGATTAAAAAAAAAAAAAAGAAAGAATTCTGTAAAGGATTTTAAAGATGCTTATTCTGAGCAGCAAGTGTGTGACCAGTGGCCCCTAAGGTGATGTGCCCAAGGCATCTGGTTTCCAGTTTGTTTTTACACATTTTAGGGAGACAGGAATTACTTATCTATACATGTGTGTGAAGGGGAGTCTCAGGGAAACTTGCCCTTCCCACCAAGGTTGGTACACTGGAAAGATCAACTCACAGTTATGGTAGATTGATAAGAGAAAGATTTACTTCCAAATACCATGCACATGGGGGGAACCACAGGAATGATTTCCCAAAGTTTCAGAGTTTCAGTGATAGTCAGTGTTTTTTGTTTGTTTGTTTTAGAGACACTCTCACTTTATAGCCCTGGGTAGAGTATCACAGCTCACAACAACCTGCAACTCCTGGGCTTAGGTCATTCTCTTGCTGGGACTTCAGGCACCTGCCACAATGTCCAGGTATTTTTTGTTGTTGTTGTTACAGTTTGGCTGGAACCGGGTTCAAACCCACCACCCACAATATACGGGGCTGCTGTCCTACCCATTGAGCCACAGGCGCCACGGATAGTGAGTGGTTTTTAAAGATGCCTTTTAGAAGAGAGGGGGGAGAGAAACTGGAAAGTATAGTGTAGTAAATGGTTGCTAAGAGGGGATAGGTAGATGGAGGGAAACATTGATTAGTAAATTAACCTGAGGGACAGGTTTTGTGCTTCAAATGACCTTAGGGTCAGGACTATTAGCATGTGATAAGGAGTCCAGAGCCCTTTAAGATTTTAGGTAGAGGGAAGAAAGTCTTTGTTCAGAGTTTCCTGATTATGAATAGCTTTTAATTCAAAAATAATCTTTATACCAAGGAATCATATTTTGGTGAAATTTTCTTAGCTCCTTCATTTGGCATACATTGGTTCGGCTCCAAAAGGCACGGCATTTGGGGGAGGGGGCACTTTGTAATTGGTTAAAGAAATTAAGCTTTGTCTAAGGGCTTCAAATGTTTTGTTATTGGGACAGGGTCTTGCTCTGTCACCCTGCCTGGAGTGCTGTGGCATCATAGCTCACAGCAACCTCAAACTTCTAGGTTCCAGTGATCCTCCTGCCTCAGCCTCCATAGCTGCTGGGACTATAAGCCACACCAATGTGACTGGCTAATTTTTCTATTTTCTTTCCTTTTTTTTGAGTCAGAGTCTCATGATGTACCCCTTGGTAGAGTGTCATGGTGTTTCAGCTCACAGCAGGCTCTAACTCTTGGGCTTAAGTGATTCTTTTGCCTCAGCCTCCCAATAGCTGGGACTATAGGCACCTGCCCGAACGCCCGTGTATTTCTTGGTTGTAGTTGTCATTGTTGTTTAGCAGGCCCTAGCTGGGCTTGAATCTGTCACCTTTGGTGTATGTGGCCGGCACCCTACTCACTGAGCTATGGGTGCCGAGTCAAATTTTTCTGTTTTTTGTACATATGAAGTCTCAATTATACTCTGACTAGTCTTGAACTCCTGGCCTCAAGAGACCCTTATACCTGGCCTCCACAAGTGCTAGGATTACTGTGGTGATCCGCAGTGCCTTGCCCTTAAAAATGTTTTAGGTTAAGCTAGGGAAGTTTGTTAAAAAGAGATGAACTACAGGACATCTGTATACCCACGGCCCAAGAGATGTGCTCAGCAAATTAGTGGCCTGCAGATCTGCTTTCGCCTTTGTCTTATGTGGCCTAGGCCAGTCAATGATTCAGTGTCTTCCAAAACAGAGGAGGCCTAACCTGTCAGTATGTCCAACTTCCCTTCTCCTCAAGTCAGTTTTAAGATTTCTCTGGGGTTCCCTTAACCAAGTATGGGTCCATTCAGTGGGCTGGGCTTATTTAGTTTCCGATATCAATCAATACAGAAAAACATCTATTAAAAACTCTCAGAAAACTACAAATAGCAGGGAACTTCCTCAATACAATTAAGAATGGGGGAAGAAAATCTACAGCTAAAACCACACTGGATGTTCAGACTGGATGCTTTCCCCAAGGCTGAGGAGAAGGCAAAGACGTGTCCTCTCTCTGCTCTGACCCCCAAAATGGTGGACATCCTGGCCAGCATAGCAGACACAGGGGATAAATGGTACAGAGAGGTGAAAGAAAGGAAAGAAAACGCCCTATTTTCAGTTGTCTACAAGAAAAAATCTCACTAAGTCCACCAAGCCTCTAGAATTGATAATTGAGTTCAGCAAGATTTCAGGATACAAGATTGTCAACCTGAAATAATAAAAAAGGGTCAGAATTCACCTTTAAAGAGTTTATTCAGCTGAAAAGGTGGGAACAGCTATTCCAGGACAAAGACTCCAGAGAAATGGGGTCAGTGTTCCATTAAGTTATAAGTCAAGTTGTGTATTGTAAGGATCACAGCAAAACTTGCCCTTTTTCCTTGGTTGGTTTGCTGAAAGATCAACTCACAATTACGACAGATTAATAAAAGAAAGGTTTATTTCCAAATACCATGCACATGGGGGGAACCACAAATCATCAGGGTGATTACCCAATGTCTAAGTGATGGTCAAACAACTTTATAGATGCCTTTTGGAAGGGAGAGGGGAGAATGTGGAAAGTAGAGGTGTGGCAAGTGGTTGCTGGGGGGATGTGTGTAGATGGGGGGAAACAGACTGATTTGTAGATGCTGGGGGGAATGTGTGTAGATGGGGGCACACAGACTGATTTGTGGATTTTTTTTCTTTTTTTTTTTTTGGTTTGTAGATTTTTTTTTTTTGAGACAGAGCCTCAAGCTGTCGCCCTGGGTAGAGTGCCGTGACATCACAGCTCACAGCAACCTTCAATGCCTGGGCTCAAGCAATTCTCCTGCCTCCACCTCCCAAGTAGCTGGGATCACAGTCGCCCACCATAATGCCCGGCTATTTTTTGGTTGCAGCCGTCATTGTTGTTTGGCAGGCCCAGGCTGGATTCGAACCCACCAGCTTGGGTGTATGTGGCCGGCACCTTAGCTGCTTGAGCCACAGGTGCCGAGCCAGGTATCATCTTTTAAATGATTTGAGGCCAGGTCTGCCAGCATTCACAAAAGGAAATCAGCCGCATCCTTTCGATTCCCAATCTGGTTAGTTAGGTTTTACGTAAATGAGGAAAGGCCTCTTCCTCATGAATGGCCTTTAATTTAAAATATTCTTTATACCAAGGAGCCATATTTTAGGGTGAAATTTCCTTGGCTCCTTCAGCATAAAGGAAGAAAACAAACAAACTGGATAGGATTACAATTTTTTTTTGAGACCAAGTCTCAACTCTGTCACCCTGGGTAGAGTTTGGGGGCCTCCTAGCTCACAGGAACCTCAAACTCTTGGGCTCAAGTGATCCTCTTGCCCCAGCCTCCCAAGTAGCTGGGACTGCAGGCACCGAGCCATCACTCCCAGCTGGTTCTTCTGTCTTTAGTAGAGACCAGGTCTCCCTCTTGCTCAAGCTAGTCTTGAACTCTTGAGCGCAAGGGATACTCTTACTTCTCATAGTGCCGGGGTTACAGTTGTGAGTGACAACGCCTGGCCAGTATTACATCATTTTCTATACAAGATTAACAAGTTTGACAGTTATACCAAATAGTTACCATTTTCTTTTCCTTTTAGTTTGTTTTCTTTCTTTATGGCAGGTTTTCATTTCCTTTTCAATTTAACAGAGTGTATTTCACATCCATATAGGACAATATGATAGTCATGAGGAAAGTTAACCTGTAATAAGACCAACAGTGAGAAGGGCAGGCCTCTCCAGCACCCTTAGTCAAATTACAGGTGACACAACAACCCAAGTGAAGAATAAGCCTTAGTTTATAATCAGAGAACCAGGCTGGGCATGGTGGCACAGGCATGCAGCCCCAGCTACTCAGGCGGCTGAGGCAGGGGAATTACTTGAGCTGAGGAGTTCAAGACCAGACTGGGAACACAGTGAGACCTCCATCTCTCTGAAAAATTAACAACTAAAATGACTAAAGCCTCAAACTCTTGGACTCAAGACATCCTTTTGCCTTCGGCTACCAAGTATCTGGGACTACAGACACCTGCCACAGCATCTAACTAGTTTTTTTTTTTTTTTAGAGACAGAGTCTCACTCTGTCACCCTCAGTAGAGTGGTGTGGTATCATAGCTCACAGCAACCTCCAGCTCTTGGGCTTAGGTGATTCTCTTGTCTCAGCCTCCCGAGTAGCTGGGACTACAGGCACCTGCCACAATGCCTGGCTCTATTTTTTGTTGCAGTTTGGCCGGGGCTGGGTTTGAACCTGCCACCCTTGGTATGAGGGGCTGGTGCCGTACTCACTGAGCCACAGGTGCCGCCCTAGTTGTTGTTTTAGTAGAGATGGAGTCTTGCTTTTGCTCAGGGTGGTTTCAAATGCCTGGGCCTCCCGGAGTGCTGGGATTATAGGTGGTAGCTGTCTGTCATAATTTCAAAATAAAATGTTTTTTAAATGCTGTGGTGCTGAAAAACAAGGCACACAAAGGCAGTAGGGCAGATGGGGTGCTATTTTGGAGTGGCCAGCCTGGGAAGGACCTTCTGCCACTGCCATGTCAGCACTGACCTGAGGAAGTGAGGAGGGCTGTGACAAAAGACCCAGGAAAGGCCTGGGGGCAGGAGCCTGGGTTTGGGAGGAAAGCAGGAGGGAGCAGGCAACTGCCTTTCCCACTCCCTGTACTCCTGCTGGAGCCTCAGTTTTTATTCTTTTCCTTTAAGAGCCCCCAAAGTCTAAACTTTCAGCTCCAGGCCACCTGGGTCTGAACTTGAGTGGGGATGAGGACAGGAGGGAACACTGGCAGCACATAGCCTCCAGGTGGCAGGGTCCCTCGCGGGGCCCTGATGGCTGCTGAGGGATGTCTTGACAGAGGTGCCCAGAGCACAAGCTGGGTGACCAGGGGAGGCTATTCCTGCCATCCCAGCAGAACTGAACCTGGCCTGGACCTGGCTGGGAGAAATGGAGGTTGATCAAAAATGGCTGGGAACACCCAGCGGGATGGCTCACACCTGTATCCAGCACTTGGGAGGCTGAGGCGGGCGGATCACCAGAGCTCACTAATTCAAGACCAACCTGAGCAAGAGCGAGACCCTGTCTCTAAAAAATAGCCAGGTGTTGTGGCGGTCGCCTGTAGTCCCAGCTACTAGGGAGGCTGAGGCAAGAGAATCGCTTGAGCCCAAGAATTTGAGGTTGCTGTGAGTTAAGATGCCACAGCACTTTACAGAGGGCCACCAAGTGAGACTATCTCAAAAAAAAAAAAAAAGGCTGGCAGGCAGGCAGGACTTGTGGGCAGTTTGGGGACTCAGTCACAGAAGACAGCTGGGGTGTGTGGCTTGAGCAAGAAGGGTGTAGGATAATATTTAGAAATAAACATATCCTATATCAAGCACACAAAGTGAACTCAGTGTGAGTTTAAAACGACTTGCTTTTCTTCCAGAGGCTTAAGGGACCTGGCCCCCCCTCCACCCCCTGGGACACACACAGAGTTGGTTTCCCTAGAGTTAAAAATTCCGTAAGCCTGGGCGGCACCTGTGGCTCCGTCGAAGGGTGCCGGCCCCATATACCGAGGGTGGCGGGTTCAGGCCCAGCCCCAGACAAACTGCAACCAAAAAAAAAAAAATAGCCGGGCGTTGTGGCGGGCGCCTGTAGTCCCAGCTACTTGGGAGGCTGAGGCAAGAGAATCGCCTAAGCCCAGGAGTTGGAGGTTGCTGTGAGCTGTGTAAGGCCACGGCACTCTACCGAGGGCCATAAAGTGAAACTGTCTCTACACAAAAAAAAAAAAATTAAAAAAAAAAAAAAAGTGATTGTGTTGATGTGGTAACAGGATATTTCCTTTTTAGTTGATTTCACATAGGTAAATTGAAGTAATGGTGAAACTAATAGATAATAGATTAAGTGTGTATGTGACTAGAAAGGTATAAAATCAAACCCCTAAATAAAGATCTTCGCTACATGTCATCTCATCTCCTGTAGTCTGTTTCTTGACTTAATAATTACAGGAGCGGGTTTACACCCACGGAAAAGCTGCTATTCCCTCGCATCCCAGGTCCGGCTTGAGTCTCTCTGAGGGGAGGGGCGCAGGTTGGGAGGGGTCTGTGAGAAGAGGAAGGTATTTGAGACAAGCTGAAGCCATGGGCCAGCCAGCACCTTGGCACCCTGGCCTCCTGAGGCTGTGTCCTGCAGCGCCCTTCATCCCTGGTCCTTTGTTAGGAGGGGCTGAGACCCCCTTGTCTCCTGGAGGCTGCAGGCGCCTTGGGAGCGCTCAGAGGGACTGGGGAGGGGGAGCAGGTGGCCAGGTCAAGAGTCCAGGCCAAGGGCGCTGAACTTGGGGTGGGTGGGGTCGGCCTCAGTGCTGTCTGTGCAGGCGCGCGCGTCTGCCGGACTGGCGCCAGGTCCTCCTGAATGCCCGGTGGGGGGAGGATTAGGCTTCAGCTGTTTCTCCTAACAAAACAGGACACCCTAGTGTCCTAGTGCCCGGTGCCCGGGGCGGGAGGCAGGGCCGCTGGGCTCTTGAGCTCAGACTTGCGGATCTCCTGGTGGTTCTTGGGCACCGCCACGAACCTCAGCTTCCTCATGATCTGCGGCCAGCCCAGCAGCTGCTCGTCCCACATGTACTCCGGGGACAGCACCCGGCTGGGCTTGTGGTGCAGCAGGTACCAGTTTAGGTGGCTCTCGTCGTGCCACACCGCCTCGATGCCGTTGTCGCGGTCGACCGTCATGGCCTGGTGGCAGGCCCTGGCGAGCCGCTGCACCTCCCGTGTCGACCCCCCAAAGAAGGCGCCCATGTAGTAGAAGTCGCCCTCGACCTGCGGGATGTGCGCCTGGGACAGCGGCCGGCGCTCGTAGGGGAAGGCCTCCCGGGGGCTCCCGTAGTAGCCGGGGTGGAGGGTGCCGAACAGCGGTGACAGGATCTCCACGCCCACGTGGTCGCGGAACTGCATGTCCATGTCGGCACACACCAGGTAGTCCACCTCGCGCAGGAAGCGGCGCTCGGTGAAGTCGGCGATCATCTGCATGCGGCGCATGGACACGTCCTGCCAGCGCGCGTAGGCGCGCACCCGCTGCACCTGCAGCCGCCGGCCCGGGCCCAGCGCCACGCGCGGCACGGCGGCCGGCCGGTCGGTGAACACGTAGTAGATGACCCGGTGTCCCGCCATGAAGTGCTTCTCCGCCGTCTCCAGGAACAGCTTCAGGAAGACCACGTACCTGCCACAGAAAGTACGGCCACTCTGCGGGCGGGGACACCCTGCGGCCTAGGGAGACTCAAAGCACCGCGCCCCCTGCCCTGCCCTGAGCCGGGGCTGTGCCTCCCGCCACCTCTCCTCTCCCAGGGACAGACCCCGCTCCCCTCTGAGGAAGGAGAGGCCAGGTTCAGGCGGCCCACGCAGCAGACTTGGAGCTGGACCCTGAGCTCTGGGGTCTAGTTACCCCCCCGCACCCCCCCCCCACCACACACACACACAGCTCCCTGCCTGCCTGCTCCTCACGGGGAGCGGCTCTCCCCGACTCATGACGGATCTCTACACCCAGCGGCTCCGCCCTGTGAGCTTGAGAGAGTTTTGTTGGCAAAATGCTCAGTGAGCGGCTGATAGCTGATTTCGTAAGACCGGGTCCTTCCACTGATTGTCCACGGATTGGGATCGGTCTAGCCCCATGGGGACACAGAACAAAAGGGAAGAGATGTGAAGGCCACGGACCTCACATCCCCGGCAGGTCCCTCCTCTCCCTTCAGGAAGTTTTCTCCAACTGTCTCAGTGGCCAGGCTCCCAGTCCATGTGCTCCCTGCGATGGGGACTCCCCCACCTTCCAGAAAGTGTATCGTGCTCCCCAAGACCAGGGTGTGTAGAGCAGGCACCATGGGCAGGGAGGGGACATTGCACATGCCCCAGGGGCAGATAGAGCCCAGTGCAGGAGCTGGGTCCAGCCCCTGGTACTATGTGTATGTGTTGCTCTCACCATGAAGACCAGGCACAGTGGTGACATAGGGCCCTGACAGAGCCGCCTCTCCCCAGGGGTTCTCTCCAGTCTTTTCTCCCTAGGAACTGGAATAGGAATTCTCTGGCTGTTACCTAGGCATGGGGGGGGCATTGCTCTCCCACATCTGAATCGGTAAAGGGGCTGCAAAGGCCCCAGCACCATCGTAGGCCAAGGACTGGGCAGCAGGACTTGCCACCTTTGGCATGCAGGTGCCACTTCCATCTGTGCCCCACGGCAGTCCTAGGGACTACCACTGTCACTGGCCTGGCTCTCCACAGGCTCAAGAGGTCAAGCTGCCTGCCTGTGGTCTCCCCTGATACCTGTGACTCTGGCCTGACCCGGACCCCAGCCTCATGGTCCACTACCTTTTTTGCCCATCCCTGAGCACTAAGGTGTGGCCAGCACCCTCTTCTGTTCAGCCAAGGAAGGCAAACATGCTTCTGTCCCCCACCATCACCAGTCAGTGAAAGGAACCACCTGGAGCCTTGTATTGAGTGAGAAGTGGCTGCTGCCTGCTCAGCTGGAGGGGTGGCCCAGGTACAGAGCTAGGGACAGAGGTTGGGGCTCTCATTGTGGTGAGAGCAGTCCCTCCCTCCCCCAGAAGGGCTTTATTCACCTGGGCAGCTTCTAAGAGATCATTTAGGCCACTGAGCAAAGGACTTTTTAACTTCCACCCTGTGGGAAGACAAAGCTGGTTCCTCCACCCCCTCCCCACCCCTGATGTCCCCATCATCATCGCCTGCTTACTTTTTGATGGCAAATACAGTTAATCCGATGGTGACATTCTGGAGCCGGAACTGCTCATTGAGGATGTCAATGTTGAAAGTCCCCTCCCAGACGATGGGAGCCAACCAAGGGGTCACAACCAGGACGTCCCTCCTACTGCAAAAGCAGAGAGCAGGAGTGCCACCCATGCCACGCTGGCACTCAGCCGCGCCCACTCGGGACCCTCCACTCAGCCTCTGCCCCCTGTGACCACCCTTCCACAGAGATGTGGCATCAGCCAGGAAACCAACCAGAGGCCAACCCAGCTGCAGCTGGGCAGGCGTTTCCTGCTTTCCCTGCACATCAGACCCTGCTCAGCCACCAGGGAAGCAGATTTGCAGTAAAGAGGTGGGAAGGGGGACAGGAAACAAGAAACACAAGCCAAAGGAAGAGAAAAGGGAAAGAGAGTAAAGTACTACATGGCCTCCAAACTCAAGACACCAGAAAACTTAAAGAGGAAAAGATTGGCAAAGCAAGCTGGGCTGAGACTGAAATCAATGACCACCTTTAGCATCTTCAGAACAGCATCTGTGCCAGGGCGTATGACAGTAGATTTACTCACGAGGGTGTCAGCACCTGAGGCTGGGTGTAGACCATCCTGCAGCACAAAACACCATCGCAGGGATTTGCATGAGGATTCTGTGGCAGCTGCAGCTCGGACACAGGGCTCCCGCCTGGTCAGCCCCCACATCTTAGTGCCTCTGGGTGGGGCTAAAGCTCAGAGTCTCATTCAGCCTTTGTAGACCCTCAGAGGAGCTCAGTGATATCAGGCACACTGCCTACCCCTGGGCTCAAGGTTGGGGAAGGGAACCTAGGTCAAGTTTTAACTCACTGTGGGGAGAGAGGAGGCTGAATGTGGCCTCCGTCCCTGGTCCCTCCCAGGGAAGCCCTCAGGTACACAGACCATCCATCCCACCTGGGTCTGAAGCCTGCTCTGCCCTCCAGCTGGTGACTGCAGAGCCCGGCTTTCCAGTGTGGGAAGTGGGAAGGCGACATCTGCATCCCACGGTTGTCACAGGGCCAGCCCCAGCAGGGGCACCAAGCACTGTCAGTCCTACAGTGCTGTAGAGCCTGGTACATTTTCAGCCATCAATAATGGCTGCACACCCAGCATGGTGGCTCATGCCTCTGGGAGGCCAAAGTGGGTGGATTGCCTGAGCCCAGGAGTTTGAGACCAACCTGAGCAAAAGCAAGACTGTCCCTTCTAAAAATAGAAAAAAAAAAAAAAAAACCTTGAGCATTGTGGCGGGCACTTATGGTCTCAGCTACTCAGGAGGCTGAGGCAGGAGGATCGCTTGAGCCTGGGAGTTTGAAGTTGCTGTGAGCTATGATGATGCCATAGCATTCTACCCCAGGCACAGAGTGAGACTCTGTCCCAAAAATGAAAAAAAAAAAGGTGCACTTGAATGTCCTATCATGGTGTTTCAAAACAGGGAGTCAGCCTTGAAAAGGACATGGGCTATAACAGGGATGAAGGTGAGGACTCTAAGCTCAGGTGGCTGGAGAAGTCCCATTCCCTGCACCATGCCCTGGAACAGAGATGCCAGCATCTCGGGGGTGTGGAGTTAGTGTTTCACAGGGACAGAGCATCTCTTCTATAGGACCAGGAGGGCTCTGGAAGTGACTGGTGGTGATGCTGCATGACAGAGCAGGGTCCCCCATGCCACTGACCAAAGTCAGAGCAGAGACTGTCCCCCATGCCACTGACCAAAGTCAGAACAGAGATTGTCCCCCATGCCACTGAAAAAAGAGCAGAGACTGTCCCCCATGCCACTGAAAAAAGTCAGAGCAGAGACTGTCCCCCATGCCACTGAACAAAGTCAGAGCAGAGACTGGGGAGGGAGGACAGTGAGGAGGATGCTGTACCTGGGCAGCTGGATGATGGCCAGGCTGTCCGGTTGTCTAGCAGCTGCTCTGCAGAATGAGAACACAGGGGCAGAAGTGAGGGCCCGACTGAGGGGATGGAACACAGCCGGGGGTTTTGGCAGGAGGGCACAGTGGTGGTCTGAAGAGTGAGGCAGAGTCCTCTGAAGTAGGGGCAGACTGCTGACGCTGTGTGTGGAGGTGGGCGGAAGACTCCACAGTATGGGCTCTGCCTGGCTGAGCCCGGGGCCCACACATTCACAGGCTTGTCTGCGCTGAGAGTTGTGGGGTGCAGGGTCCTGGGTACCTGCTCAGAGGTAGGGTCTGCTTTTCCACCCTTCTAAGAATAAAATGCAGCACAAGGATGATGGGTGACTTATGAATCCAGGGTCTAAAAGGCGGTATGGCTCCTGCTCCAACTTTCTTGGGACACTTGTCTTGAAACTTCCCAACCAAGCTAAGCAGAGGCCTGGGCCCATGGGGATGCCCCAGGTGTCTCCACTGAGAACCAGCACCACCCTCCAGAAGTGCAAGGCATCTGCCAGATGATCCTGGCTCATCCTGAGAGCACCCGAGGCTCCAGGGACATAAGCCCAGCTGTGCCCAGTCAGTGAAGGGAGGCAGATGAAGCCCTGGGGAGGGATGCTGACCAGTGGCTGTAACACCTTCCTTCACCAGTGGGCTGTGTGCTCTGCAGCCCCAGACAACTGACATAAGTAGGAACTAGCAGATACAAAGTGGGGGGGAGGGGCTAGTAGCCCTACAGAGGGCACAGTGTGGACAAAGGCCTGGGGGTCAGGGCTCTGGCTGGAGCACGCGGGGCAAGGGCCATGGGACAGCTGAGGCTGGAGAGGCCACAGAGGGCATCCTAGGTTATGTTCCACAAAGGTCACTCTAGCCTCTATGTGGACAGCAGGAATATGGCAGATGGAGACAGGGAGAGGAACACCAGACCACTGCAGAGGACAGTATAACCAGGGCAGGCAGAGAGAAGCCCAGAGTGTGTGGGGGCTGCTGATAACAGAGCTGGCAAGCCTTGGGGACATCAGGTATAGGCCAGGGTGACACAGGCCAGGGGAGACTGCCAGTCTTGGGCTTGGGCACCTGAATCCACTAACTAACCAGGCTGCTTGGGGAGGGGCAGGACAGGGATTGGACATGCCCAGGGGAGTTAAGAGACCACAGCCCCTCGTGAGAGGCCTAGGAGGAGCAGGAGGACCCGGAACAACAACCACAGCCTCTCACCCTGCGGCCAGCAGCATCCTCCACCCCCTGTCCTTCACCCCCACTCACCGGGCTCCTGCTCCCAGGCTCCCCAGAATCTCACTTCTGGGGCTCAGAAGCCAATAGCTGCAGGAAGAGGGTACATACAAGGGAGCTGCTCAGGACGCAGTGTGGAGGCCACCTGTCCCTCCCTCTCGCCCACGGGGCCAGCCCAGGGGACTGGCACATCCCTGGGGTCCCTGGGGACGGCCTCCACACCACTACAGCTGTGTCCACAGATGTCCCAGCATAGCTGGCCGGTGACTTCACTCTGGTTTAGGACCTGCTACATCTGGAAGTGACCAACAGCTCAGGAGGGTGCTTGCTTCCCAACTCTTGGACACACAGTGGTGGTGAGTGACTGGCTCTCCCAGCCCCAGACTCTCTGTCTGTATGGGGGGACACAAGCCCACTGCCCAGGAGAGGTTTGAATGAGGGACAGGTGGAGGGTGGCCCCGCTGGAGACAGCGTAGGGACATTACTCTGTGACAATAGGGGCAGGGCTTACTCAAGGGGCCCCAGAGTCTGACTGGCCGCTTTGGCTGTTCCCACGGCTAAACAACTCTGACCCAGCAAGGACCAAGATGACTCTTACCCAGCAAGGACCAAGACAAGTGTCACTAGGAGAAAAATCAAAGGACGGAGGTACTGGCAGTTTGGTTGTCCTGGAAAATACCAGTGGAAAATCAGACCACCCTGACCCCCTCTTACCTGCCCCACTTTGGTGCTTTGGCTGAGTGTTGTCATGTGACCAGCCTCCATCTGTCAGGCCTGCCCGACCCCCACAGGGGATACCAGGGCACAACCCCAGTCTCTCCGAACCCCTCTCCGGATGGTCTGTTCCTCCCTGGCCAGCCCCACAGTTGCTTCCTCGACTCTCAGAGTCACCCAGCCTCCCAGTGAGCCCTTCCCACTGAGTACCCCCTTCCCATGGAGGCCAAAATGAATGGCGCTGGAACAAACTCCATCACATCACTGCTGACGCCCATCCACGGAAGGCTGAGCAGCCTCATGGTCAGGCTGAGTGACGAGAGCAGCTTCCGCCACCAATTCTCCCAAGTACCTCATGCACATGGAAACCACAGAAAGTCTTTTTTTTTTTTTGAGACACAGTGTCACTTTGGCGAGACTTGTTAGAGTACGGTGGCATCACAGCTCACAGCAACCTCAAACTCTTGGGTTCAATCAATTCTCTTG